>NC_090931.1:1328036437-1328343758 GCF_040938575.1 Ambystoma mexicanum
CATTGTTGTATAAAATGGCGCTCAATATAGCAGATTTCTATGTGCGTACATCATTGCATGAAATGTTGGTGAATATAGCAGCTTTCTATGTGTGTACATCATGGTATAAAGTCCATGTGAATGTAGCAGTTTTCTGTGTGTACATCACTGCATGAAGGGCCAGTGCAAATAGCAGCGTTCTATGTGTATACATCATTGCATATAGCAGTGCTGCACATAGTGCCTTTCTGTGTGTGTATATCATTGCATAAATTGGCAGTTAATATAGCACCTTTATTACATAAAGTGGAGGTGAAAATAGCAGTTTTCTATGTGTGTACATCATTGCATAAAGGGGCAATGCATACAGCAGCTTTCTATGTGTGTACATCATTGCATAAAGTGGTGGTGCACATAACAGCTCTATGTGTGTACATCAATGCATGTGGTAGTGGTACACATAGTAGCTTTCTGTGTGTGTATATCATTGCATAACATGGCAGTGAATATGGAACCTTTATTTGTGTGTACATCATTGCATAACATAGCAGTGAATATAACAGCTTTCTAAACAGTAGATCCTAGTGCTTCCATCGATGATCACTGTTTGGCCAGCAACAATTCATAAATTAATAAATCTTAGAGAAACTAGTGAACTAGTAAAATGTAGCAATCAGTGATTATTCATATTCCATATTTGTAGGGCAATGTTCTCAAAAGTTAAGCTTAAAACCTACTGGCAGTGAGGTGAAGAAATTGACAACACAACTCAAAATATAGCAAATGTCATCTTTAGGGCACTGCAGAATTGCTACGTGTGTAAAACCTAAGCCATAGCCAGTGTGTGCGATGCCTGATACCAAAGAACGGGTAACAGAACAGCGATGGGTTGAGATCATTTTTTTTACTCATGGGTCCTGGTTTACAAAATATTTAGCTCAGCACAATGTCACTTTGCATGTAAAAGTACATTTTGCGCCAAGCTGAAAACTATTTTCTGATTCATGGATCAGAATTAGCAACAAAATCTATTCAATAATACAAAACTGGATGGCTCTGAATAGCCTATGCCTTAACGATGAGAAAACTGAGATTCTCATTGTGGGCTCCCCAACTAAAATCAACACCCTCCACTCAGACTATTTATCAATTAACACTGATGGCACACCTATTCCAGTATTAAAACAGGTAATAATAACCTTAGGTGTTTACCTAGATGCTAACTTAACCATGACGAAACACGTAAATGCGCTATCATCATCTACCTCTTATACCTCTAAATTAATTGCCCTGAGCCGTCAATTCCACTCGCCCACGAATTGCACCACATTAGCCAGGGCACTGATATTATCCAAGCTGGACTATTGCAATGTACTCCCACTTGGCACCTCCGACGCCAATCTAGCCAAACTACAACCTATGCAAAATAAAGCACTACGAGCAGCCCTTGGACTTAAAAAGTTGACCACATCTCCAACATCAGAAGGGAGACCCACTGGTTACCTATCAAGGCCAGAATCATATTGAAATCACTGTTTTTGGAAGGTGTAGTCTCATCAGGGGAGCCACAGGTTGCACTCTCCTGGTCTGTAACAAGGGGAGCTTCTAGGCACTCGCAGTCTTGCACCAACAGGTGTGTTTGCTTCAATCAGATTTGGGTCTGAACCTCAGAAATATCTTACAAACATGGGAACTGAGTTAAATATGTATGCATTGTATTATACCTCATTATTAAGTGTATATTTACTGAGCCATTTGTGTCTTTAACTCTAGGTACTTAGGGGCTGATTTAGTTTTAATGGGATGAGAAAATCCCGTTGACCAACGTTTTGTAAATCAGGCCCTTACAATTCGTATAGCAATCAAATTGTATTTGTTCTTCTTTAATTCTTTGAAATACTCTGCATTCTCCAGGTGTGTGTCTTTGAGCACTGTGATCTCTTCTGACAATGACTGACATTCTAGTTTCACCAAACCTGTTGTTGCCAACAGGTAACCCAATTGCACTCTCTGTGGATTTGACATGGTTACCTATCAAGGCCAGAATCATATTGAAATCACTGTGCCTTACCCACAAATGTCTTGCGAAGAAAGCACCCATTTATATCAACGACTCAATCATCAAAAAATAATCAAAAATAACTCTCAGATCCAACAATAACTCCTTCGTGGTGGTCCTCCGGTACAAACGTTCCAGACTTGGGGGTAGCACCTTCCCAGTCATGGCCCCTAAAAACTGGAACACCCTCCCTGACTCCTTCCAATGTTTCAAAAAATTATTGAAAACCTGCCTCTTAAACCAATTCTAGACAATTGATGAGTAACTAATACGAGGGGGCACTCTCCACCTCAGACTGATGCTATTAAATGAGTCCCGCTACACTGACCATGTAACCAAGTAATTTAAACTATGTAACTATAACTAATGCTTCTATAATATGCAATCTGTTGTTTTTCTTTTATATGTGTGTATTTTGAATGCCGCCAAATTTTATCTAAGATGTCTGTAATTATGCCGTGATACCTTAGGGTTTGGGCGTAAAACAAATGCAATAATTAAATACAAATAAATAAAAAAAATAATTAGGGGGCGTAACATGCAAAATCCCCATGCATAAAATAAGGAAGAATGAGGAATAACCTGACCCTGGGGAGGTACTCACCATGTAAATAAAAAACACGCCCTATCAAGAGCAAAGTAAACTGGGACAACTCACTACATGTCGTCACTTCTCCGCGAGTGGGAGCCTTTTTCCATGAGGCCAGGGAGGTGAGGCCGCTACCCGACAATCCCCCGGGGGGTGGTATAATGTGGGAGGATCCCATGGGGAGGGCTTCCCCCACCCGAGAAGAAGGACAACCATCTAAGGCATAGCCCTGATGAGAGCATCAGACCCTAACACACTCTCACCTCTCCTTTTTCTACTTACCTCTTTGTAGACCGTAGACCTATGTACTGTTGTAAAGTAGAATACCTCAAGGTCCTGGAAGGTTCTGAGCTGAAGAAGAAAATCAGGTACATAGGTACTGGGAGACGTGGAACACGGGAATAATGAAGAGCAAAACCAAGCAGGAACTGCAGTGATACAGACTTCCACAGAGGCATGGTTACATTTATGCGATAAAAATGAAGGAAGAACTGCATGTTGGGGAGACACAGCCAAGCAGGACGAGAGACCGTGAAGAGCGGCAAGCACGGAGGAGACACAGAGAAGGCCAGGACAGAGCCGAGAGCAGTCCGCTCCTAGAGTCAAGAGGATAACAGCACTCCTTTGCCCGATGGCTTCCAGATGGTAACGCAAGGCTGGCCGATGGTGACATGAACACAAGACTGAACAGACTGTCTTTCAAAAGGCTGGGAAGGAGATCCGTGAGGTGAAGGCACTGAGACACAGAGATGCCTGCGCGGCACACAGAGTGGAAGAGAGTCCCCAGGAAGAACCAGCTGCGCATCCTGAGAAAACAGAAGGTAACGGGAGAGGTGCAGGGACCGGTAGGGGCTGGAAGGTACAGGAGGCACAAACCCTGTGCAAATATCACAAACACGAGTATTGTCTTTGCGCCAGTACTTTGCAAGCGAGGCAGCCGAGGGCACATTGAGTGAAGTGGAGAGGAATAATGGTCAAGGACCCAAACCAAGACAGTCATATGAGTCATCATCCTCATGGCAGTACTTGGCAGGGAAGTGGACCAAGTGTGCCTAATCAAAGAAGAGAAACCAGGGTCGTGGATGCAAAACCAAGAGAGCGATATGAGTCATATTCTTCGTGGCAAACTTGGTAGAGGATTGAACCAAGTGAGCCAAACCAAAGATGAAGAGAGAAGCCAGGGTTGTGGATCAGCCAGGGTCACTGACCCTCATAACACTCAGAGTTGGGTGTTGCAAGTGTGAAACCTAAGGAGAAGAGGACCAGGAGAAGGGAGGCATTCTCCTGGACCAACAGAGAAAGTAAATACTGTTCGGAATGTTGTGACCTGGGTAAGGGAGTCATTTCTCCCAGGCCTTTTGAGACTGACCACCAGGAGAAGGGAGGCATTCTTCTGGCTTACGAAGTATGAATTGTTTTGGAACTTTGTGACCTGAGGAAGGGAGTAATTCCCCCCAGATGTTTGA
The DNA here is from genome assembly GCF_040938575.1 of Ambystoma mexicanum. Taxonomy (NCBI): domain Eukaryota; kingdom Metazoa; phylum Chordata; class Amphibia; order Caudata; family Ambystomatidae; genus Ambystoma; species Ambystoma mexicanum. Next base: position 1,328,040,531 of record NC_090931.1, read on the forward strand.
GACTGAACGCCAGGAAAAGGGAGGCATTCTCCTGGCCCACCAAGGAAACATTGGAAACATTGAATTGGAATTGATTTTGTTGGCCACTCGTGTTGCTTGTCAAAAGCTCCAACTTTACTCAAAAATCTTGATGCCTCCTCACTGTTCAATGAATTCCAAAGTTCAGTACTGCGTTATGACACTTGTTACCAATCCTGATAAAGTGAAGCAAAAGCTGTTTGAATTGAATTGGTGTGAGAATCATGCCTCTCTGTCAGGTCTTCGGATTTGGAAACATTTTATTTTGATATTAGAGGGATTAACATTTTCCCTGTACATCTTTTTAGACACCCATCTTGTGGTTTTAGATCAGACGTTTTAAGGTTGAGATTTAATCTATACCCTACAAATGTAGTGGTGGGGGCAAGAACTCAGGTACCTAGAGCAGAAAGACTATGTGTAATACTGGAATGCCCGATTTTGTATTTTTTAAGAAGGAACCTGTTCCCTAAATATGACTGTGATGAAATGAGTATTAATATTGAGTATTTGTATTTTGAACTCTCAAGAATTGTCACCTTGCTTTGCTGCAATAAATGTGCTCAAGACTGTCCTGAACTGGGAATGTATGAAGTAGGATTTAATGGGAATATTTAACATGTTATGCAATCCTTTTTTCATTGAATTGTATTAATTCTATGTGGAATTGTTTTGTTTGTACTATAGGTTCTGTTAGAGCCATATAGCGCTAAATACATAAATAACATTTGGTGGTTCCGGGTGTGCCACACCTCTTATCCCGAGTCCAATAAACCAAAGTCCAATACAACTAAGTGCAATCATTTTGGCCACCACCAAAACAGATATATCAACAATTTGTTTAGTGAATGTATCTTGCGTCATAGTTAATCCAGAGTGAATTTGCTTGGTGTGATCACTTATGTAAACAAATATATTTACCACTTCCTCAATCCATTTTGGAATCAATGTCAATGTCACCACAACAATGTCAATGTACTAATCCCATCTGATTCTGTATTCAAAACATTACATGTATCAAACAATTAATTCAAGCTAATCATTTCCTTAGCATTGCTAATATTCTTTGAAGGGCAATTCCTGGTGCATCTCTGACCTGATTGCTCTTGCAATAATCATTCCCACATATCTCATATCCATTGTCCTGCAGATCTATTCACCTTAGAAGCTCTTTAACATAAAGATGGTCGGTACCACCAAGCAAGTCAATTATTGTTGTAGATCCCTTTAAAATTGAAAATCCCCCAAACATATGTAACCCTCTATCAAATATAATGAAATCTATCTCTTATTCTCAAAGTAGATGATAAAATATAACTAATATGCATACTTACAATAATCTGGGCTGTTTAGACCCAATACCCCTATTTGGGTTCTTCCTGTGGCGTTCGGTGTGGTTACTAGTGGCTGCCATTTTGTGAACTAGCCTTTTAAATACACTGCGCTCTATACCAACATTGATTCTTGTGTATTCTTGTGTAAAGGCTCGTTACAAATGCCATGTCATATCATATCATATCATTCTAACATAGATCAAAAACATCAAAGTCCCTAATACATTCCCTTTTTTTGTGGCGATCATAATATATGCAAGTGAATATCTGCACCCCACTTACTAGTGTGTACAAGTGTGTCCTCTTTGTTGTTCTTTTATTATACCCATTGCAAATGGCATTGGTCCAAATACCATCCCCACTATGGGGCAATTGTTCTATCCCATCCATGCTCCTAAAACTGATTCACAACACATTACCCAACCAATAATCTTGTTGGTAGTGGCCATGATATGAATACATGACTACACCACACATGGTTGCGTATAGAACATTATCCTTCTATTCTCATTTCTTTACATCCTATTTTGGTCAATTACAATAATACTCAATCTATAATCTATATTCTTACCGTTCTGTGTCATCCTTAATGTATCAGGGATTAATGTATTGTTTCCACAAAACCCCAACAGAACCCTTTTAGGCCATGGACATAACTCAACTTGTTTCAAATACTAAAACTAGTACATATGTTTTAAAGTGGTGGAAAGGCTAACAGTAGGCAAACATGATGCTTAAGAGACTGTGAACTGTCAAAGGACTATGCAACTTAGAGGAGGGGACCCCCCCTTCCAATGATGCTGAACCTTTTTTTTAATTTCTTTGACACCCTTTTGGTACTTTGAGTTTAACTTGTGAACTACAGCTGCAAATGGCAGCTAGAGAACATTAAGCGCTTTTGCACTTTATGATAGCTTTAGCGTGTGAAGGGCAGCATAAGGTTTTGGACATGGGACGGAAAACTTTTACCTTGAACATTTTGACAGAAACCCTAGTTAGTTTTGTTGATGCAGGGAAAACCCTCCTAAAGTTAGGGAAAGATAATATTTTCTCCAACCCAGTTTCTTTTAATAAAGGTTTATAGCAATAAACAGTATATCTCTGTGTCTGGGTTTTACTCACAATACCTCACACTCGACACAAGGGAAGTTTGCCTGCTGCACCTGTGAGCCTGGCCATCGCTCACCCACGGTGGTTGGCAGCCGGAACCTCGACAGCCACCATTCGAGTATGCCCATCTGCGCCATGGCTCTGAGCGTGCCTGGCCACGGTATGCTTGGGGAAGCATCCTTCGAGAACAGCCAGGATTCCCTCTGCTCCTGTTTGTCCCCACTTTAAATGTCCCTTCCGACCGGTGGGGCCCTCACCAACACCAGCCCACTGGGTGTTTGGAGACAGAAGGGGCCAGCTCGGAGTTGAGGGGTTGTGCTTGGGGCTCCCTCTCCAGTGCGTGGTTGGGGATGTTCCGGCAGGTTAACCCTACCCTGCTGGATGTCTGCGTTCATCTTCTGGATCTCAGACCCCTACAGTGGAAGGGATCATGCTCCCCGGTGCCTGCTCCCTCTGCACCTCGGCTGCAGACTGCTCCACTGGCCAGACCATAGCATGAGGGCACACTGGGCTGTGTGTGTGCACGTCTGGGATGCAACTGAGGTTCGGCCGGAGGCTCTTCATCTGGCTACTCCACTGTTAATGACCCTTCTGCAGGTTACCTACGGAAAGCTTATTATTACTCTTAGTTCCTTTAGTTAGTCAAGTTTGATAGACTTCTCTATGCTCTGTCAGGGCCATTGCTGACCCTAGCCAGGGTCAAATCGAGGACTTCACTTAAACATCCAATCGATGTAGCGATGTGCAGTGTTTACAAAGTGCAGGATGGTAGGCAGTGAATAAGTTGAAAACATTATGTCGAAAGACATAATGTTGAAAAAATAAAAGTCGAATGCTTTATTTTTTAATTTACATGTTTTTATGGGGCTCTGGAGGTAAAAAAAGGGGTAAAACAAAAAATAATTACAAAAAAGAGGGGTAACCCCCCATTTCGAACAAAAATCAACCAAAAAAAGAAATTCAACATTTTCTTTTTCGACTTTTTTTTTTAGACATGACTTTCGACATTATGTCATTCGACTTTATCACTATAAACTGTGCAGGATTGCATCCAGCGTGAGTCTATATTCCACCTGGAACCCAAAGACTTTGGTTTCCCAGAAGCTGCTCAGTGGGTTATGTGACTAACGTTGCCAGATCACTTTTTTGCATTCATGGTCAGTGGTACCATTGTTCAAGAATATCACATCTAGCAGCACTATATGAATGCCCCCAGCCATCCCTCTTAATCACGTCCTCAGTTCCGAAAACAAAGAAAATGGAACTGGAGCCCTATTACATCATCCCTTGCTGAAGTATTCTGGTGACTGGCCTGCTTTGAACACTAATGTTTTCAAAGTAAATGCTTGGGACCCCCAGGACAGCAAGTCAAGAGCATCAAGGGGCGCCAAGAGGCAGGGGCTGGGACAGGCATTAGCGTGCCCTGCGCTGTAACACGTGCTCATCACAAGAACAAACTGTGAGCTTTTGAAGTGCAGCAACTTCAGCATACGGTAGTGGGGCTGGAATTACCACGGCTGCTGGCACCAGAACTGCCCTCCAATGAATCTTCATTTAAGGATTTGAAGTGTACACATTCCAATGACATGGCCTCAAAAGAGTTCTGTATCATTCATTTCCATCACTACCTCCCCGAGACAGGAGTGGGTACTTTGTGAACCTGCTGCCTTCCTTGGATGTGGTAGCCATTTCTCAGGCTTCCTTTCTAGAATTTAATCCTGATGAACCTTATCTGTGATCTTCATGGTAGGCACATGAAATACCATTGAAGTTGATAGGGCAAACTTCTGTATGTGCCATTGCTGTCACAGGGACGTGTGATCTGGCCAAGCTTAGCTAGTATCACCAAAGCGCCTGTGCAAGCCCAGATTGGTCTTGGTCTGAGAAATGCACGCACCACGGGAGGTCAGCATTTGTCAGCATGTATTTGCTGTAGATTTACCACATTTATCGAAGTAACAGGTGGAGTCATCAAAGGAACCATCACTAATTCAATGAGGTATTTGCAGTGTCACTGTACCGGTCATGTGTACTGACACGTGTATGACTCAATCTGTGAGACAAGTAAATGCGTCTGGCAGGATCAACCCCGTGACAGCTGCACCTGCTGGAGGGTAGCAACAGGGAGGACTTGCGCCCACCTTGTGGCTGACCTTCACACCGTTGGGATGATTGTGGGACCCAAGCATCAGAGCGTGCCCCTACCAACACTTTAGGGGCGGGGGAGGTGGACAGGTTAACCTGCTCTGGGGGGTTGAAGGGGAGGGGATGGGCCCAGGCACAACTCAAAACAGGAGGGGTTTCTTAATGCGACACCACCGGTGTGATGACAGGGGCGGTTGGTACCACACCGAACGGTCATTCTGGACTGCTGTGGAAATCTGCTTGGTGGAGAAGGGGCAACAGCGTGGCTTACGGGGCCTGCACTGGGACTAACTACACTGAATCCTGTCCACTGTGATCTGACCACTAGTGAGCTTCCAGCATGCTCGGCCTTTGCTCTGCTTGGAGGGGGTAGCCAGCCACATAAGGGGTCCTCCCAAGGGGGCATACCCTTCACAGGTCCCAGGGAAGGTGGAAGCTAATTGCTTAAAACAGCAGCTGAGGCCAGCTAAGAAGTCCAACCCTAGGTGGACCAAGTGCATCCAATCAACCACTTCGAGTGCAGGGAGGCACACAGGCAGGCCGTCATGCCGTCTGCGTGTAAATCAGCGGAGGTTCTTCTTTCGACCAGGCACCCTGCTGGCCGGAAGCAAGTTGGACTCCAGAAAAGCACCAATGGCTACATATTTTTCCCACCGTCATGGGCTGGCATGGTGCCCCCAGCAGGCCAAGCTGTGCTGGGACATTGTGTGGGGTGTGCCCTTGACCGGCATGGGTGCAGGGGGTACTGTGGTTTCACTATGGGACTCTGGTCATGCAATGAAGATAAAGTGGAGCTCAGACATGATCCATACACACTGTCTAGAGTACTCCGGGGGAGGGTGACTGAGTTTTCATGTTTGTCTTTCCTGGGTGACAGAGGCGGAGGTCTTGGCAAAATATGCCCATCCTCCTCATAGACCCGAATGCAGTAGATAAACTAATTGGTGTCCATCCGGAATTCCAGAGCAGGCCGGCCATGTGGTGTCAGTGGGTGTACTGGAAGGAGGGCAGACTAGCAGGTGGTTCCCTGGGTTGGAGCAAAGGTCAGAGGGGGTACTGGGAGGAGAGCAGACTTTAGGGTGGTGCCTGGGGTTGGGGCAGAGGTCAGTGGGAGTACTGGGCAGACTTGAGGGTGATGCCCGGGGTTGGGGCAGAGGTTGGTGGGGTTACTGAGTGTACATGAGGGGGTTGCCTGGGGTTGGGGCAGAGGTCAGAAGGAGTACTGGGTGGACTTGAGTGTGGTGCCTGGGGTTGGGGCAGAGGTCAGTAGGGGTACTGGGCGGACTTGAGGGTGGTGCCTGGGGTTGAGGCAGAGGTCATTGGCGGTGCTGGGAGGATGGCAGACTAGCAGGTGTGGCCTGGTGTTGGGGCAGAGGTAAGTGGGGTGCTGGGAGGAGGCCGGACTAGCAGGTGTCACCTCGGGTTGGGGCAGAAGCCAATGGGGGTACAGGGTGGATTTGAGGGTGCTGTCTGGAGTAGGGGAAACATTCAGTGTGGGTAGTGGAAGGATGGCAGACTAGCGGATGGTTCTTAGGGTTGGGGCAGAGGTCAGTGGGGGTACTGGGAGGAGGGAAGACTTGAGTGTGGTGCCTGGAGTTGGGGTTGGGGCATAGGTCAGTGGTGGTACTTGGAGGAGGGCAGACATGAGGGTGGTGCCTGGGGTTGGGGCAGAGGTCAGTGGGGGTACTAAGCCAATTTAAGGGTGGTGCCTGGGTTTGGGGCAGAGGTCAGTGGGGGTACTGGGTGAAGGGCAGACTTTAGGGTGGTGCCTGGGGGTGGGGCAGCAGTCAGCGGGGGTATTGGGAGGAGGGCGCACTTCATGGTGGTGCCTAGGGTTGGGGCAGAGGTCAGTGAGGGTACTAGGCGGTCTTGAGGGTGATGCCTGGGGTTGGGGCAGAGGTCAGCGGGGGTATTGCAATGAAGGCAGACTAGCGGGTGGTGCCTGGGGCAGAGGTATGTGGGGGTGCTGGGAGGAGGGCAGATTAGCGGTTGGTGCCTGGGGTTGGGGCAGAGGTCAGTGGAAGTACTGGGAGGAGGTCAGAATTAACAGTGCTGGCTGGTGTTGGGGCAGAGGTCAGTGGGGGCACTGGGGGAGCTTGAGGGTTGTGTCTGGGGTTGGGACAGAGGTCACTGTAGGTTCTAAGAAGAAGGCAGACTTGAGGTGGTGCCTGGGGTGAGGGCAGACGTCAGTGTGGGTACAGGGAAGAGGGCAGACTAGCACGTGGTGCCTGAAGGTGGGGAAGAGGTCAGTGGGAATAGTGGGGGGAGGGCGGACTTGATGGTGGTGCCTGGGGTTGGGGAAGAGGTCAGTGGGGGTACTGGGCGGACTTGAGGGTGGTGCCTGGCTTTGGGCCAGGGGACAGTGGGGGTGCTTGGCAAACATGAGGGTGGTGCTTTGGGTTGGGGTAGAAGTCAGTGGGGGTACTTGGAGGAGCACAGACTTCAGGGTGGTGTCTGGGGTTGGGGCAGAGGTCAGTGGGGGTACTGAGTGAACTTGAGGGTGCTGCTTTGAGTTAGGGGGGACGAGGTGCAATTTCTTCGGGGTTCACAAGTGCATTTCTGTTGGAGTACAAGGTGCAATTTTGCTGGGGATCACATGTGCTGCTTTGAGTGGGGGGCATGGGGTGCAGTTTCACCGGGGTTCGCGAGTGCTGCTTTCAGTTAAGGGGGATGAGGCACAGTTTTGCCAGATATGCGTGTGCTGCTTTGTGTTAGGGAGGACACCGCATGTTTTGGCGGGGTTCGCGTGTGCTGCTTTGAGTTCGGGAGGACGAGACACAGTTTCACTGGGGTTTGCAGTTGCTGCTTTGAGTTAGAAGCGATGAGGAGCAGTTTTGCTGGGGTTTGCGGGTGCTGTTTGAGTTATGGTGTATGAGTTGCTGTTGCGCAGGGCTATTGGGACGAGGACCTGTGAGTCGCAGGAGTGGAGAATGGTGATTACTTGTAAGTTATCCTTGATTACATTTTACATGGTCCAGCGCAAAGGTTGTTCACAGTACTTATTTTTGTTGACCATTGGGGCGTGTTGTGTTGTGCGTGTTATGGGTGAAACTTGATATTCTTTGCGCTGCAGGTTTTTCTGTGCTTTTGATCGGCTCCACGCGCTATTCTTTTCATCGATGCAATGCTCTTTCTCACGGAAAGTAGTTAGCACGGACTTAGCGCTTTTCAAAAATAAATCAGACCCATGGTATTTTATTACCAATGTATTGGAAGATTTTCATAGAAGAGTACCCTTTTGAGGGGGAATGGTAAAAAGGGGAAATGGAAACATGTTTGAATGGATGTGATGCTGGAAATACCTTTTGGAGGGAAGGGCTTCCTAGTACTTGCCCTGCCACTTCTCTGTGTGTGTTTTCTGTATGTTTTCTGCCACTGAGGTCCAGCCTGGACCTCTGGCAGTGCAGTCCTTCATTTTTCCTTTTGGTGAACAACACCCATGGGATATCTTTATGGCACCCATTGGTGGGGGTACACCCTTGTTTTTTGGGCACCTGTGTGTTTCTCACAGAGCAGGGTATGGGCTGGTGGAAGCTACAAGCTGTCTTGACTGTGCCTCTGAATGGCCTCCATTTTTTGGGGCTGCCCAGGATCTGCCATATGAATCAATAGATTCCTGAACAAAGGCAAGATGGCACCTCTAGCGTCTTGGTTTCTATTGCATGTATTCCTTGTTTCCCAAAGTGATGGGAAGCCCTGGCTCTGTCCCCTTCTCACTGACTGGCTGTTGGGTGGAAGGACCATCTATGGCTCTGGGGCCACGTGACGGCACAAACACAATAAACAATCACAGTACGGGAAACACACGCTTTTTTCTTGTGCTTCTTACAAAGAGAGATACATTCTCTGAATATCCTCAGTGTCTGGTGCGACAGTGTCTGGTCTCAAAACACCTATAAAGAAAGTATACAGCCTATATTCTGAAACTAATCTGCCTTTCTTCCTTGATCTGTGAAGATACACCTTGCTTAGGATTCTCAGGCTTTTTAAAAACTGTCAGCAGTTGGTGCATTTTGAATGAATCTAAGTATAGTGTGGTACCACATTGTGTACATACAGTGTTGCCATTATTAGGATAGTGTTGCCTGAGTACAAAATGTGTTATTTATTATTGTGTATATTTACTTGAACCGTGTGTATCTAAATCTTGATGGTAGTAAAATACTGTGTTATTACATAGAATAGTATGTGGACATCCCTGTGGGTGGGCGTGGGGATTCACTGTACTTGAGAACCAGCTTGTATCACCTCCTGAGAGTGTCAGCCTGGCTGCTTATCCAATGGTACCAATTGAGAGCCTTGGCTGGAGTGCTCTCTGCTTCTACCCCAACTGTATTGAGGGCAGAAATACAGATAACCCTCCACCAGTCTTTACAATGGACAAGGGGGTGTGCAAAGATATTTGCAAATCTGAAATTCGATATTTGCAAAGCCCCGAGTTTGGGGACCACTATGGATGTTTGTGAGAATTACATTGGGACTGGTCTGAGCTGCGGGGCGTGGTTGGTGTTGATGATCCTGTGGCATTCACCTCACGTGTGTTGACAGACATTGAAAGGAGATATTCAGTGATAGAAAGAGAGGCGTTGGTGTGCTGTTCTGCCTTGAAGGGTTTTGGGGTTTTTGTGTGGGGTATACCGTACATGATGCGATCTGGTCTAAAGCCTATAGTCTGTTTGTACACATTCAAGGGTTCAGACATGGCGAAGGCTGGTGGTAAGCAAATCTGCAGGAATGTAACCTTATGCTAGAGTACAATGCCAGGGGGCTGTAATGTAGTCAGCGATTCGCTGTTTTGAAAGCCTTGTAGTGCTAGGGAATCAAGAAATGAATGCTGATGTGTGTTTTGCAGGTAGTAGGAGAGTTTACAGCGGTCTCAAGTTGTCCATTGTCTGGGGCAAACTATTCACATAGCCCTGGCTGCTTGCATTTCAATACTTGCAGAACTACATTTATAATGTGAAATCAATGCTACAATAGCACGACAAGTCCAATACAGGAATGTAAACTAATATGACCTGAAAGCCAGTATATGCCTAACCACACTTTGCACATTTTTTAAAATAAGTGTGAAAGATCACGAGTTGCGATCTTAAGTTAGAGATCTGTACTGCTTGTTTTTATTATTGCCGTCGCAATATTCTGCATTATACGGGTAGCCACTGCCACTGTGCATGCCTGTATGATTACACACGCCTGAAAGACTATCAACAAATTTAAATGCCATTAAGAACGTCTCTTGCTTGCCTTGCCCATGGCGATTGTGCCTGATGCAGGTCCTCACAGCAATGCGCATTCAATCACGCCTATTCAATAGTATATTTCACACATGCGCACACTACTGAGTTCATTAGACACTTGTCTCTTGTAGAGCCCCCCTGAGGCGAATTGTACTGCCTGCTTGAAAATATACTGGTGAGCCAATACGTAACTATTTCTGCTTGTTGCTATGCAAACTGTTTGAACTAATTGAAGTACATTGACTGCTGTCGCTCTGAAGTGCTACCATTCATTATCTGCTCAATACAGCTGTAGCGCCAGATTTAAACTATCTGACTTCGCGTCTCACTGCTCTGACAACTCTTTGGTAAACTAGCATGGAACTGCTTCCGCTTGTTGCTATGCATACTGATTGAATTAATTGAACCTCTCTATCTGCTGCCGTTCTGAAGTGCTGCCATTAATTGCTTGTAACTATCTGACCGCGCTCTTCACTTCACTGAGGAGAGTCTGTCTATACCTGCCAGCGCTGCCCCATCCATATGTTCTGAGCCCACATACCGACACTAATTGACGGGAATTGTCAAATCTAAGTGCCTTCTGATGTATGCATCTTAATCCCTGATGAAAACTGTCAAACCTAGGTGCCCTCTGATGCATGCATTTTAGTCGCTGATGGAAATTGTCAAATCTAGGTGCCCTCTTGTGTATGCATTTTAGTCGCTGATGGGAACTGTCAAACCTAGGTGCCCTTTGATGTATGCATTTTAGTCGCTGATGGGAATTGTCAAATCTAGGTGCCCTCTTGTGTATGCATTTTAGTCGCTGATGGGAACTGTCAAACCTAGGTGCCCTTTGATGTATGCATTTTAGTCGCTGATGGGAATTGTCAAATATAGGTGCCCATTGTTGTATGCATTTTAGTCGCTGATGGGAATTGTCAAATCTAGGTGCCTTCTGATATATGCATTTTAGTCGCTGATGGGATTGTCAAATCCAGGTATACTCTGCTGTATGCATCTCAGTCATTGTTGGGATTGTCAAATATAGATGTCCCTCTGCTACCTGTCTCCCAACATGTGCACTACTAAAACTTGCCACATATACATACTCTGTACCTTACTCTGGACTTTTCTAACCATCACCATAACAATGGCCCACACCAACTCCACACCTTGCAACTTGCAAGAGAGAAACACACGACTTAGAGCGAGACTGCCACGCCTTTATGACCTCAAAAACAAAAGAACTAGACCATTAGGTTCTACGTTAACCCTAAATCCTAACCCGCTTGCCCTAGTGGCAGAAAGGTGCCCTAAAACACAAACTGACCTCTATAACCAGAAGAGGTCCAACACTCTCAATCCTAGACTTACTCAAGACAAAACCATAACTTCTACCTTATCAGGAGCCCTTATCAATGCAAGGTCCCTCATAGCACACAAAATGGAAATTGCCGACATACTGGCCATGGATAACCTAGATCTCCTCGCAATCACTGATACCTGGCTCCATGATGCCGCAGGTCCTGCACTCATGATTGCCTTACCTGACAATTATAACATACTAAGAGTCGATCGGCCCAACTCTAGGGGAGGCGGTCTGGCTATCATTGCCAAAACTAAGCTCGCTGCAAGACTTACCCCTCACCCGGAAATAACATCCTGCAAACTTCTCTCTGCCAAAATACCTATCTCCAATAATAGTACACTAACTGTCTTCCCAGTGTATAGACCACGAGGCCCATTAGGTAACTTTGAGAAAGACTTATCCAGCCTCCGTACCAATAACATTAAAGACTCCACCCAACCCCTTCTATTAGGTGACTTTAACTTGGGATTTAATGACACTGAGGACAGACAAGCCTATTCCATTCAATCAATCTTAGTCGATCATGGCCTCACCCAGAAAGCTCTAGCCCCTACACACATAAAAGGACGAATATTAGATTGGATAGCCAACCGAAACTGTGCTACTACCATTACTAATATTTTTCCACAAACTTGGACTGACCACCACCTCTTCTGCTTCTCTTGAACTATAGAGCCTCCTAAACCAAATAATCCGGAAATAGCACCACCTATGCCAACTAGAAGTAAAAAAGAAATTACGCCTGAAAAACTACTCCCACTTCTCCTACCAGCTCTCACTGCTAGCGATATCAACCCTGACCCTAATACGCTAGTCGAGACATTTAACAACGCTATTTCCAAAGCCTTGGATATAATTGCCCCTATCAAACTACGTAAAAGTAAACGAGAATCTCATCTCAACTCATGGTTCACCCCGCACCTTAAAGAACTACGAATCCAAAAACGCAAACTCCAAGCTATCTGGAGGCATACACCTTCTATGGAGAATAATTCTCTGCCTGAATGATGACAAAACAGAGATACTGATCCTGGGTTCCGACTCTAACCTCAAAAAACGTAGCCCTAATTATCTCGCCTTCAACATAGATGGCAATATAATTAAAGTGACAACCGAGGTAAAAACACTAGGTTTCTACCTCGACTCTACATTATCTCTCAAAAAACAAGTTAATTCCCTAGCTTCCTCCACAGCTTACACCTGCTAATTAATCAGGGCTTGTAGACCTTACCTCTCCAAAACCAATTGTATTACACTAGTTAATGCCTTAGTAATGTCCAAACTGGACTACTGTAACGCCCTTTATGCAGGCTCCAGCAAAACTGTCATAAATAAAATGCAAATACTGCAGAACAATTCTCTTAGAGCAGCCTTGGACATACCCCGCAGAGCTCACATCTCCAACATCAGGAAAGACCAGCACAGATTAAAAATCAGTGATAGAGTTCTCCTCAAGATGTTATCCCTCACCTATAAAGGTCTGAACAATACTGCACCCCCCTATATCACGGCCAGACTGACTAGAAAATCTTCTACTCACCACACTAGAGCCTCTAACCACCTCCTACTTGAAATACCCAGATTTAGATTAACGAAAGCGGGTGGAGCAAGTTTCCCCGTCAGAGCTGCCCGTGCCTGGAATGCACTCCCCGCCACACTGAGAGCCAACTTACCCTACACTAGATTTAGATGTAACGTGAAAAGTTGGCTCTGGACTAATGATGACTTACAATCTGTGCCTTTGTGCTAGGCCCGGATTTATTATCTCATTTAATGACCATGATACTTCTGAAACCTGACATCAGACCATCTCATATAGGGACCTGTATCTTCTATCTTGTATTCACAGCTTGCATATTTTGTATACCTGTATTGCAAATACATTAATAACACATGTAATGTATCTTTTGTATCTTCTGTATCTATCCTATGTATGTAACCTAAGGTTAAGTATTCTTGTGACTGCTGCGCCCGGCTACCCCTGGGTTTGGAGCGCATTATTAAATAATAAACTAAACTAAACTAAAGAGGTGGGCAGTAACTTGTCAACATTACTGGATTTATTGGAATGCAGTGTTTCCTTTGCACCTGGAACTTTCCATGCAGATGAGTACGCTGTGGCAGGGGAGAAAGTATGTTCTATCACCAAACAAGCATATTTATCCCAGGCGTGTACCCCAAAAGGGGATGGCATTGCTTTGCTGCGACTATACGTCAACTGATGTCACTTCCTGTTTTATTGTGCTTGCCATATGCTTATCAGTATCCCTAGTTCCATTTTCTGATTGGGTACCCGGAACAGGACATGCACCTTGCAAAGTCTGGTATATTATTCATCACAAGCTCCCCATGAAAGTATCCCATGTGTATGCAATGTGCACTTGTAGCTATTGTGTTGCCTTACATTACTGATGCCTGTGTCATTGTGATAGAGGTTAGGGAACAGAGATGCAAGGGACTGGAAAGTTTTTGGGTCATGAATAAAAAAATCTAAAATTGGTAAAGGGGTTAAAACAAATGAAAGAAAAGAAGTGGTGGAAAGCAAAGAAACTGACAAATAGGGAAGGGTAGGACAACTATTGGCATGAGGGGTCACAAAAGCACTCAAAGAATGGACGAAGTTGGGAGAAAAAATAAGAAAGAGGTTTGAAACCAAACAAAAGAATGGGGTGTAAAATGAAAATAAAGATCGCAGATGTAACGGGAAGAGACCAAAGAAAGAGAGGGAGCAGACAAATAAACTAAAGAACATGATGAAGGCATGAAAACCAACAGAAAAGGGCTGTCACATGGAAAATAAAGCAAAGAACCATAGGGGAGGATCTGTTGCTACATATCAATCAACCAGGTGGAGACAGAGATGTCATTTGGGGGTCACCAGGGGTTGCAGATCCGACCCCTGTGGTCTCCCTTGCTACCCCTACAGTCTCCCTTGCTACCCCTGCATTAAAATAACTCACAGAATTACAGGTAAAAATGGACCAAGGGGGCATCCTTTCTCTCTCAATACCAACATTGAGAGTCATAAAACAGGATTGCCCTCTGGCCCACTCCCTCTTCAATCTGTACCTGACAGACCTCACAGTGGCACTGAAAGAGGTTTGGAGCCCCCCCCCCCCAACATCGCTGGGACCATCATTGATCATTTGATGTATGCGGATGGCTTGGTCCTAATAGACCAAACCCCAGTGGGGCTGCAGCGACAACTAAAAGCCCTAAATGAATACATACAAGCGAATGGCCTGAAAATCAACTTAAGCAAATCAAGGATTTTGACACTCCAATCAGCAAGGGGACGGAAGCAGGGCAAGGAAGCTTAGAATATTGGGAACATTGGCCTACCTGAAGTGTCTTCATTTATATACTTGAGGAGCTGCATAAGTCAGTCTTTGAGAGAAGTCCACCAAGTAAACATGTTGAGCTCTAAAATGCCGACACTAGCTAACCAAGGTAGACTGATTGAGAAGAAATATGGTACATTCTCAGTTATCCCTACCCTGACTTTCTGCAAAATGAAGGTCACCCCGATAGTGACCTTCGGGGCTGATGCATTTATCTTTCATTTCTTTCAAAGTGGTTGTTCAAAAAGACAAGTCTTGAACTGTTTCCTAACAGTCAGGTGGTTCACTGTCAGGCGCAGAGGTCTTGCAGAGCTTTGTGGCCAGAAATTGAAAAAGAGGTTCCTCCCTGCAATTTCTGCTGACAAACTACTTGTAGCAAGTTACCCAATATTCTCAATGGGCAGCTGTAAAGAGTCTGCTTCAGACAGGTGGGTACTGAGACAAAAATCTGGGTACGGGATGGAAACTCCATCTATTTACTCATGTGACAGTTGTAATGTCCATTGCTTGGCCACAGAATCAAGTGATTTTGAGCCCCCTCTTAGGTTAAACAAGATCCATGCTCTGAGAAGCAAGAGAAGAACCCTTACCCTAGTTACCAAGATGGTGAATGGGAAATTTTCTTATTCGATAAATTGCCTTTTGGTGTAAGAGACAGGGTGATTTACTCTGGTTCTCCACCTGTAAATGGCCAAGTGTTTTGTGTGGACCATAAAGTTCAAAACGCAGGCTCGCCAATGGATTATGCTTATTGTTTTGAAGGGGGATTATCTAGAATGGTTGGTTCTAATGGATGTCTATGTGCACGAACCACTTCAAGATGGGAAGTAAGGATTTCCTTAGGCTTGCGATGGGAGATGACCATTATATTTTTGACATTCAACCTTTTAGCCTGGTAGCAGCCTTGCAGCTATTCATCAAGATTCTAGTCCCGTTGCTGGCTCTCTGCATCAGGAAGGGATTGTGATTTGCCACTAACTGGGTGATTGGCTACCTCATGTCCCTGCCTCAGGGAATGCAGAGTCCTTTGCAGTCATAGAAGCTTGTTTGTGCACTCAGATGGGGCCTGACTCCCTTTCTGTAAGGGCACCGGGATCTGCTTTTGTCCATCCACAAGTGCCAGTAGACTAGGATTCTTCAATGGTTAAGGAAATAGTGAAACGGGGAGGCTTGAGTTATTCATGGTGGCATGGGCAAGGCTGCACATCTGCCTGTTAGTGTCCTGTCTGCGCGTATTGTTTAACAGAGCATGCAAAAATTTGAACCACTGCTTCCAGTAATGGAACAGATAATAGGCACTCTCCAGCAGCTATGTGTCCAGAATTTATGGCAAGGGGGATTAATCTGGGCCCTCCTCCTCAGGTGATCATTACCTCAGATGTCAGCTGCCCAGCCTAGGGTGCCATGTCTGTGAATAATTCAAGGCATGACTTGTGGTCTCTCATCAAGCTGCACAGGATCAACACCAGATGGACATGAGGAAAGATCATGCGAAGGTCAATTACGGATAGTTACAAAATTGGGCCAAACTAAATAAAATGCCACACAACTACTTCCCAGATGCCTAGATGTTTTCCACAAATGCCTAATCAACCAAATGATCTCTCTGCTCATAACACTTTGGAACCAATAGTCAAAATGGCTTCTACTTAGGTGCAAGCAATGGGTCTCAGGGTTTTGTAACTCTCAGTACAGGAACCTCTTCCCGAGACGGGTCATCACTTTTCACTAAGGAAAGCATTACTCAACAACTGGATAGCTTCACCTTGGGGTTGAAACAGCAAAGTCTCTGGATTTAGCTAATTCTATCTTGTTTAAAAAAGAAGATGCTATTAAATTTGGTACAGGTGTGTCTACATCATCCATCAAGTGAGTTGCCTGAATATAGTCAAACTTCCATTGGTGTTGCAACGTCCTGGAATGAATTCTGAGGCTGAAGCCTCTATTGATTTGGTAATGACTGGACCAATGAAGAAGAATGTAGAGGCACTGCCTGAATCACTTAATGTAATCAGTGTTGCCTCTAAGGTTTTGCCACTGTGTGCAGCAATGAAGCATCTGTGCAGGCAATAGCCAAGTCTGTATGTCCCAAAGGGGTGAGCCAAAACGCCAGGGTGGAGATTGACTTGCGAATATCAAGGGTGGTGATGGTAGATGGGCTTTCTCCCCAAGACTTTAATGAAAATGAATGCAATAATACATTTTAATAAATATTTCTCAATGTGCCATAGATGCTTGATTTACTCCTGTGCTGTATTCTGCGACAGAAAACGGCACTAAGTGGTATACATATGCGGTTCAATAAAATTACAAATCCACTGTAGAGAGTCTGTGATGATGGATAATTGCTGTGCATTAGTGTTGATCAGTCAAACGACAAGAGTTTAAAACAACAAGAGTTTAAGTCAATTGCGTCCACACTGTGCTAAGGGGTCACCCAAGAATATCTCCGGGTCGGATCATTTGTCTTGCTTGCTTTTCTCCTTAGTCTTTCATGCACTTTCAGTGTACCTACTGTGTGGGTGCAGAAGTATGCGCCTGACACAGTGGTGGCATGTTTATTGGTGAAGACCTTTGCTACAAAAGCAAGGAAAAGGAAAAACCTATTTGCCTTATTTCTATGAGGTGCTCCTCTACCTCAATAAATGTCAAGATGTCCATAAAAGGAAAATGTCCACCGTCCTGAGTGCAAACATATTTCTGTCCCTTACACTAAACTAACTAAGGAAATCTTGGGTGTCTTCTTGATCCAGAAGGTGGCTTCTCTCTCTCTCTGGACATGGCCCTATAAAGTTCAGTTTGTGGTGTGAAAAAATAACGAGTGACACAGTTTCCATGTATCAAAAAGGGGGAAGTCTCTTCCCACTTGTTTCTTCCTCCAACTCAATGTTGTAGCACCAAGTGTAGTACACTATCGAGCCAGATTTGACAGTAGAATTTAGAACTCCAGCAAATGTCTCTTGCTTTTGAAATGGGTCATCGACCCCTTGTTTTAACTTCTTGTACTCTTTATCACTGGTCCCAGATCCCTCTGTGTTGTCTCCAGCCCCCACAAACTCTTTCACATTGGTTCACAGATCCCTGTGGGTTCTCTGGGGTCTCCCTGACTCTTTCACATGGGTCCCAGATCCCTCTCGGCTGTCTTGATTCTCCCTGACTCTTTCTCTCTCTCTCTCAGGATTCTCTATGACTCTTTCACATGGGTTCCAGATCCCTCTGGGCTGCTTTGGGTTCTCCCCGACTCTTTCTCTCTGTCTCGGTTCTCCACAACTCTTTCACATGGGTCCCAGATCCCTCTCATCGGTCTCGGGATTGCCCTGACTTGTTCTGACAGTCATTTCTTTCCTGTGCGGGTTCCAGACCCCTTTATATTCCCTTGGGTTCGCCCTGACGTACTTTGGACCTCAGCCTCTTGCCAGTGTCTCTTCCTTTTGTATGGGTCCCTGACACTTGTACCTTGCGTTATTGGGCCTTGCCCACCTTCATATGGGTCCCAGACCCTGGTTTGCCGCTCTCTCAACTGAACAGACCTTGTGTACTCTCCTGTCAGGTACTTTTCCACATAGGATATGTTACACAGTTTGTTTCAGCTTTTCTTTTCCCTTGTATTTTTGGGGGTCTCTAACCTGGCTTTGCTTCCCTTTATAATTGTATTCCAGGACACTTGGTTTTCTCCCCTGCCAAGTGTTTACTGATGCTGTATGTCTCTTAGTCTTTATATCTCTTTTGGGGTCTATGACCCATGCATTATTTGCTTCCACTCATATTGGGTCCTCAACCCTCCTTAGGTTCCCTTTGTTCAGTTCCCAGTCCCTCTCATGGACCCAGGCAGCACCCATACCTTGTTTTCGGGTTCCTGCTGCTTGGCGTCCTCCTTAGTCTTATTTGACTCTCTGGACGACCATCTGATCCTCTGCTCTCTGCTTGCGTTGTCTTCTGCATCCCTGTTTCACCTTTACCAAGTCGGGCTGCGCGGCTTCGCTCCATGAGACATCCCAAATCTTCTGCTTGCATG
The DNA here is from genome assembly GCF_040938575.1 of Ambystoma mexicanum. NCBI lineage: Eukaryota > Metazoa > Chordata > Amphibia > Caudata > Ambystomatidae > Ambystoma > Ambystoma mexicanum. The sequence goes on from NC_090931.1 coordinate 1,328,059,085, forward strand.
GGTTCTCGTCTGCTTCTCGCGGTCTTTTGTTTCTTATAAGCACCTTCTCAGATGGCGGCTTTGTTCCACCATCTTCCCGGTCTACAGCTACTTCCTGTGTTTCTCCGTCTGTAGCATTTTAACTTTGTTCTTGGTTTCACCTGGGCATGCTTGACAAATGGCTTAGTCCATCTTCTGAATTGTACTCCGTATAACCATTAGGAGGTCTCCCGCATATGTCCCGTATATTCTGGTTCCCGTATATGTTCCTCATTGCTCCACCCTTCCTCCTCATCACAGTACCGAACTGCTGATCACCATGGAGTTCAGTTATAGTCTTCTTCGGCTCAGTATTTCCTTGGGACCTAGTTTCCTGAACTCTACACAGTTAAAGGTGTGGGGAACAACAGGGCACTGAGTGGTGTGAAAGGAAGGAGGCTGCATACATGAAGGACGGAATACTGTTTTTTCCCAAGGTGATTGTCACTGGTTCCATGGAGGGATTTCCTCCCCATGAGATCCAACCGCTGAGTCGCCACGCCCCCCCCCCGGTGGACTATCAGGTAGCAACCTCACCTCCCTGGCCTCATGGGAAGGGGCTTCCCCATTGGAAATAGTGACAATACCCTAGGATTCGCCACACTACAGTTACTCAGTGTTGATCTGGCCATTCAATATTCGGGGGGATCTGCAAGGTGCAAATATGGCATTTTACAGCTTTTGAATTCCAAATGCTTCAGATTGTTTGCAATTTATGCAATTTTTGATATGTTATAATAGAGTATGGATTTGACAATCTTTTAAGATTGGTGACAATTTCGGGCCTCATTTGGAGTTTGGTGGTATTTCCCTTTTCCTTTGAAATGCCGCTAAACTTAAATACCATTACCGCCTGTGTTAACGGTAAGGGCCCGCAGGATTTAGAGCCATCTGGAGCCCTCAGTTACTTCCCATTTTGAAGTCACAGTTGTCTTACTGTATGTGGTAATTGCCACATGCGGTAATAGCTGTGTAGAGGACATTTCCTCCATACAAAACCAGGTTGATTTTACCAGCTTCACTTTGAAATTCTGCATTTTGCGGTGTGGTAAAAATGCTTTTACCACCACTTTTTTACCAAACGCCAATTTGCAATGAGGCCCTTAGTCTCCATCCTTGGGTAACAAGGCTGCCTTGAGAAAGCTTCGTGCTGAAGGAGCAATGTGTGTCAGCAGGACGCTGAGGGGCTGAATCTGTCTTTTTTTATTTCATTGAATAAAATGAATTTTAGCAGAGCAAGGTGTTGAAATGTGGTCTCTGTAATTGGTATGTTTTCCTTTGCAGTGGCTCCTGCTGAGCCACCTGGATAGGAAACATACCGTCTATGGGGGTCATTACGAGGTAGGCAAGGGGTTGACGGCTCTGGCACCTTTACCGGCGCCATTAGCAGGTCTGCTTGCAGGAACCCGCTAAGGACGCCTGGTTCTACCAGGCGTAATTAGCAGGTCCCGCAAGCAGACCAGCATGCTAACAACAGGCCCATAATAACGGGCCCATAGTTAGCATCATCCCCATTCCCATTGAGCCCTATGCGGGCTTGAATAGGAATGGGGATGTACCAGGTCCGGGTTCCTTGAATGAGGAATTACCAGGCCCTCCAAGGTCCGAATGGCCCAGTAATTCCTCATTCAAGGAACCCGGACCCGGTATCCGGTAAGGGGGTAGCCATGCCGCTAATTGCGGCATGGTTACCTCCTTCCTCGTAATGACCCCCTATGTCTCAGTAGCAGCCACACCTACCACTTCCTTTCCCCCAAAGAGAGGCAGAGCATCTGGCATGGAAGCCTCCTCCCACCCCCCCGAAAGCCACAGGGACCAGCAGATGTCCAGGGATTTTGTTTTCACAGGTCTGCACTTTGCTGCACAGTATTGTCGGTCCCAGTGGGACATTCCATGCTTCCCTATGGCCGACCCATCTGCACCAGGCTCAGTAATTCCCTTTTGATTTTTGACCAAGTTTACATTCCCCAGTTTGTATCCTTCACCTGCAAGCCCCACCCCCAAAATTACAAAATTAAAAACACTCTCCAAAGGTATTACAAAATGGAGAAAAAAACATTTAGAAAATCCCAGTTTATACAACACTTTATGCTGGATTCCCACAATCTCTGAACAGTGTAATAAATGGTGATATTATTATTTCTCACTGCAAAGGTAATCGTTTTCTGATGACTTTTTTCTGATGGGCCAAACAAGAAGCCCAGCCCAGAACACCAGAATGTTGTCAAGGAACTGCACATTCAGCTCATGGAAGTAAAGACTGGAAACACGCATGGATTATATTTTTCTGATAGAACGCACAATAAACTTAACACAGAACGTCAACCTGTTATTGGCAGGGCACTATTATTTCAGGGGTCTTCTGAAAAACCACATAAAATATATAGCACTTAAAAATGTCCAATGTTGGTTGCCCTTAATCTATGTATGCTCACTTATGTATTGCCCCCCGCCCCCATGACTGTTCCATTTACTCCCCTCCACAACCTGGTCAGAATGCCCCTCAAACTCACCCCATTGTAAGGCGCTCACCGCTTCATATCAAATCTGATTTCTCATCTATTGTACGTTCTTTTTTGACCAAAAGCGCATTGTTCCTCCTGTATATGAATTAATACAAATGACAAAAAAGCAGAACTATACATTCTGCCCAGTAAATTAAAAGCTGGACACATGTGCATCTTCATTTTTTCTGAGAGACCACACAAGAAACTCAGATGGGAACGACACCTTCAGCCCAGTGAAGTAAAAGGTGGAAAGATGCATGTGTATTGTTTTTCTGAGAGAACGCCAAAAATGTGCAGCCCAGAACCCCGGAACCTTCATTTCAGGCAGGGAAACAGTGATTCGGCCCAGAGAAGTAAAGGTGAAGATGAGGGTTCATGTTCTTTCTGAAAGACCACAAAGGATGTATTGCAGGGAACACATGAATTTAATTTCAGGTGGGGAACCATACACCCATCCCACTAACTAAAGGGGGACAGAATGTATGTGCAATGTATTTCCGAGAGACCAAAGAAGATACACAGCTCAGAACACTGTACACACATTTTTGCATTTTTTTGAGACAGAAAATCATACAGTAGGCCTCATTCTATGTCGGCCGGTCCTGTAAAAAAGTGCCGGTATTCGCAAATACCGGCACTTTACCGGACCGGCTGATTACGGGTTTACCGGTGAGGCACCTGGGTTACCTCCAGCTAAAAGCTGGCAAGTAAAGTCCTCATTACGGCAAATCTCGTCATGGAATCCTATAGTCCTGTAGGACTCCTTGAATGGGGATTTACACCGTCATTCCATCATTCAGAATCCACCGAGTGGCGGAAACGGTATCTACATTTGCCCGTTCCTGGCGGCAGTGAAGCCCATTGTACTTACATCCCAAGAAGGATCTTTGAGACATCGTTTGGCAACCCTGTAGCCAGTCCTATACTACTGGAATAGAACTCCTCCCCTACTGGCAAATAAAGCCCTCATTATCGGCACCTGCAATTCCAAAGCCGGTAATTATGGCAAATCCCCTCACGAAGTCCTATGGGACTCCATGAATGGGGGTTAACTTTGTCACTCCGGCACATGCAATCCGGCAGCAATACCGCCGGACCGGGTGCCGGAAACGGTAACTACATTTGCCAGTATCCTGGTGGCTCTATTGAACCTACCAAGTAAAGGGGGGAAAATGCCCATACATTTTTTCTGAAATATTATTAAAGTATATGCAATATGAATATACTGAAAACAGGGATAACATGCTGCTGACGATAAATTAAGTGAACTATCAGATCTTCAAATGAGCAACAAATTACTCTGACCGTGAAAAAACAGGAACCTGCTAAAAACCATCACAATGACTTCTCTTTTATAATATCAGATATTATACAAAAAGAAATCAGCTGAATAAGAGCAGCAGCGGTGTTGAAAGGAATGGTCCTGAGTAAACCGTGCACTCATTTCTTGCTCAAAAATTAAACTAAACTAAATCTCTTTTCTGAAATGAAAAGGATTCAACTACACAAAGAAAGTACACTTTTTAAAGTGGGTGTGTAGTGAACTAAAGGATGGGTTGCGATTAATTGCCATCTGGCAAGGGGGTGACCGCCCTGGCTTTTTTGATCGTTATTAAATAATAAAATAATGCAGGTAATTCCTTCTCTGAAAGGATAATCTGCCGATCAGATTCCCCTTTCATAAGCTCCAGGCCAAAAGCATAGTGTGGATCCATGTCCTGCTGCATCAGTATCCTGATTTGCAGCACCTGCTCTACTCGTGGCACAGAACAGGTTCAGAGGTCACAGCTGCCCACTTGACAGCTGCTGTGATAGCCAAGTCATAAAGGCTGACTTTGTCATGTGACCAAAAAATGAAGCTTATAAAAAAAAAAAAAGATATGCACCCATGTACTTAAACTATGATGTTCATAAGTAACTCACGATGGTGGCAGGATACATTCTAAATTAAAACTACAACTGAGTTAAATTCACGGTGCATGGCACTACTTTTAATCATTGCTAACACAGTAAGTTGGATATCACACATGTGTCAGCCCTGTGGGCCCAGTGCAGCTGTGGAAGGGTTATGTGCATTCGCTCCAAACAAGGCTCCCCCTGTCCACTGGCAGGATGCAAAGTATAACGGATGCAGTTTGGAGAGAACACCAGGGTTGGTTTGAACATCAGCTGGATTGACAATGAATGGTGGTTCGATTGACGGTTTCAGCACTGCAGGTGCAACAATGCTTCTTTGTGCAACAACATGATTTTAGCTGGAGCGGTGCAGTGGGAAACTGCTTTGAATGGAAAGAACTGCGGTTCAACGGTCCTTGAGTGCCAAAGGCAGCTCTGGAGTGTCCTGTTGGTTTGTATGGTATAGCACATTCTCGAATCATGGCTCGCAGTAGTTCGGTGGCGAAAGTACATTTGTCTTATCCAGGCTGTCTTAACTCCCAAGAGCTCTGAGTCCCACTCCAGGGTCTCAATGGCAAGAATAGCCCATTTCTCTGGCTCCCAAACATGGGGAAGGGTGCCACACAACCTCAGGGGTACCTCAGCACAGTGAGGTCCTGGGCTGCAGTGTGCCTGTAGAGGTGTAGGTTTTGCTCCAGTAGCAGGTCACCCCCATCGTGTCCTGGTGATTGTTAGGGGACATAGCTTGCCTCTGCCTTGGACTACCTGTCTACACTTCACAACTGGAGGATGTTGAAAATAACTGCTCTCCCTACAGGGTCCAATGAAATCTTCTTGAACGTTTGCAGTCCAGCGATGATGAAGAGGAGTGGGAGACCCCTTCTTTGAAAGGCAAAAATGTACAGGTTATTGGACAAAAGCAAACGTGCTTTAAGGGCCCAATCCCTGTTCTCGGACAAAGTAGATTTTTGGACTTTGCATTCTGACATTGCACGCAAAGTGGTGTATGTTAAAAGAAGTGGAGAGGACAGGAAGAAAGTGAAGTAAAGGGGGAAACAAGATGCTGGAACCTTCCACCGGCTGGTCTGAGCTCCCTCTGCCTGCACTCACGTTGCCCCCTTCCTGTGTCAGTAGCATCAATGCCACTTTTGGTATGCAGCATAATGTTGTGAGGTCAGTGCTTTTGTGTATGGGTGTGCCCTTTGACTCCTTTCCCCAGGACATCTTCCTGTGGATTGTCTGTCTCTCTGAGTAGGGTGTTACCTGTCCTCACACAGGAACAACGAGAGGCAGACCCAGGGCTACAATATATTTAGGAGCAGCAAAGACAGCCTGCAGGAATGAACATAACCCTTTCACATCTGAGCTTTGATCAGGCTTGGAGAATTATGAGACATACTAGTTACCATACCTTAAACTCAGTTTAGGTGTATATTTGCAATTTAATGTGCCACCAGAACAACATCCTCGTAACTATGTAGTTTTGGGAACAGGGGTGCATTTCTTAAATTCAGTCACTACATTGAAGAAACTTGGCTGTCACTGCAGCAGTCAAAAGGGCACTTGTGGATACTGCCCACACTAATAGCGTTCCCGCCATCCAGTCCAGCGCTATTAGCATCGGATCAAGGTTTGGGTGGTAATGGGTATTCCCCAATGGACCCAATGGGGCATCTCCGGTGCAATTAGCACGTGCTAATAGCGCTGCGCTAAATGTGCCCGAAAATTGGCATTGTGCTGGTGCATTTACTCCCAGCTTAGAGCTGGGATCAATGCTGCCAGACTCATGTTTGGGCGGACCCTTAAATGCGGCGGTAATAGCGTTACTGCCACATTTAAGGGCTACCGCCCAACTCGCGATGAGGCCGTGTGACTCTCTCATTGGCCACACCGGAGATTTACCCAAGGTCACCTGCGCAGTTCCCTCAATTCAAGAAGTGTTATATCTTGTGTCGTGACACTCTGAATGTCTGCACCCGAGTATCACCCAAGGGCATCGGCACAGTTGACTCAATTCAAGAGATGGACACTGTTAGTTACCTCCTGCATCCTTAAAGACCTATTATTTTGACCCCCCACAAGTCTCACGTCAGGGTGTCAACCTAATGGCGCAAGTCTTGCCTCCCACAAGGTCTGTCACTTTATCCTGCCGGGTGTTACAGATTTTTCTCCAGATCCCAATAAGTCTCATGAAAAAATCAAAAAACGTGTGCATGTATCCAACGGACCAGAGCCCCAAGCTGATCCCCCTCTAAGCGATTCCCTCCCACTGAACTGATTCCACTTGGTTAGGTAACTGGTAAATAACTGAATGTGTCACATCACACAGTCAAAAAATATTTTAAAAATATACTAATAACCTTTTTATTTTATAAATCTGACTCTCCCAACCTTCATACCATCACCACCTCCCACAACCTTTCCTCCCAGTCAACTGCTCTATCACTATCCCAAATGTCCAAACCCTGCCTCCAGAAAATGCTACTGCCTCTCCGAAAACTGACCAAGACTGCATGAAGTTTAACCACATGGCACATTAAATCGCCAGCAAGTTTCAACGTGTGATTCATACGTTGAAACGTTGATACATTGGTTCGAACTTTTCAAACCACCTGAAATTCGGGCGGTTCAGAGTTCAAACGAATGCATTTGCCCAGTACCACTGATAAAAATAATTTGTAAAAGGAAAGTCCAGGACTGGAAAAGTGGTGCCTGGTGACATGAAGTTATCTAGTCACTCCCATGCAACTGACACCCACAAGTTATGACATCTGTATGAATTATTCCTGTGATATGCATCGATCAATGTAAATAACTGCATTGAAAAAGGGGCACTCTACGCTCACATGTTCTTAGATCTGTGTTTGCGAATGCTGACACCTGTTTTTCACAAGTGCTTTTATCTGCACTCGCGTGTTTCTCTTTAACTGCCGCGCACCTGTCCATAGCTACATTCTCCAACTTAATGAACTCAAAAAGAGTTTCCTTAATTGAAAAGTAAATCAGTTTTTTGACAGATACCCTTGACTTCGTTGAAGGATGGCTACCTACCAAGATGTTTGACTACCTTCATAATTGCATTCCATGTTCATTTGCGTTACTTGGAACTTAGACTAATGTACTCATTAGGAAGGTACGTGAGCACACTCCAGGGGAGCCTACTGCAGCATGCCATCTCACTGACTCACAGTCTGGAAATCCATCTCTTCACATACGCATAGCCCCAGGCTCTATAGTTGTGTAGTGCTCGTCTCGTGCCAGGTATGCAAAGCTGACAGAGATCTTTCTTCCTTTTCAGTGTGGGCCCTGTAGTGCTTCCATGTAAATAGCTCCCAGAAAGCAAAGAAGAAAACAGGAGATGGTGGGGTACTCATCCCTGGTTAGTCACAGGCAAATTCTCCAAACATGAGAAGTGAATGTTCACATGTTTCCCCACACTGCTTGCCCTCAGAAGTTTCTAATGGCCACGGAATAGTCACTGGTCACTTTAGTCTCGTGTCCCTCACCATGAGCTTCAGGTGGGATTCATGAGCCTGTCTGGAGTCCTGCTCCCTTATCAAGCGCGGGTCAAGAAGGTTAAAGCATGGACACAATGCTCTCTGCGCCTGTCCTGCCAAGGTAGGTTTGCTTTCTGAACCCTCCTACAGACTACTCCAGACATAAAAAACAGCATACCTAACAAGGGTTCGGTGTGCAGATTTTCAAAAGGAAAAAGAAAACATGCCAAATGTCCTCTTCTCAATTGTGGTCTAGCAAGGGAGGCACTGTTCCTTTGGAGCACTATTCCTGGATTGGATGGAGATAGTGTCCGCATTTTAATATAAGTTTAAAGGGATTACTCGCCATTAACCTTGCATGCCTCTGGTGTAGGGAAAATGATGGAGCGGGGTGGTGGGGGGGGCAGCGACATCCATGCTGTGTCCTCCCTCTCCTGCTGGGCTGTTGCAACTGTGCCAGAACATCTTTTTGTGTAAGAGTGTAAGTGAGGCACCACAGCAGTATGGTGTCGCACACTTGTGTCTATGGGGGCCATTATGAGGTGGGCGGTAAGGGATTACTGGCACCGGTAAGGGCAGCGGTGGCGGTAATCCCTTACCGCCCTACTACGAGGTCCCTTAGCGGGTCCCTTCCTTAACGCCAGGTGTTATGGAAGGGACCCGTTAAGGGACTTCAGAGCTAATAACGGGCCCACTGATAGCGGGCCCGTTATTAGCTCCATCCCCATTCCCATTGCACCCTATGGGGGCTCAAATGGGAATGGGGAATGGTTCCCGAAATGGGGACTTACCGGATCCTCCAAGGTCGGAATGGCCCGGTAAGTCCCTATTCCGGGAACCCGGACCCGGAATGCGTTAAGGGGGTAGCCATGGCGCAAATAGCGCCATGGCTACCTCCAACCTCGTAACCCTTAACGCCTGATTCCAATTTTAACGGCTGCTTTTAGCAGCCGTTAAAATCCATGGCGCTAAACCGCCTTGGTGCTAATTACGGCACCGTAATTTACGGAGCCGTAATTAGCGCCTTCCCCACTCCCATTATGCCCTATGGGGCAAAAATGGGAATGGGGAAGGGTAAATGGGAAATGGGGATTTACCGCCCCACTCACCTTGGTGGTAAAGTTGGTGTACTTACCGCCTGGGTCGTAATGACCCCATATGTGTTGCTAAGCAACAGAGCTTTGTTCCCTGTCCCCAAATACACACATACACACACACTTGTGATTTCCTTACCTTCAAGACAATACCTGAGGCCCAATCCATTTGCTCCTGCTCCACCCAGAAAGACAACTATAGCAGCAGATGTGAGTAGGTACATTTTAAAAAGTGTTTGTAGGCATTTGTGTTTGAATGTAATGCAAAGTGTGTGTGTTTCTGTATATGTGTATGTGTGTGCAGGATTTTGAAAGCGTGTTTGCCAGTTGGAGTCGGTGAGTGTGTATGAGTATGTTTGTGTGAGCATGTCTCTGAGTGTGACTGTTTGTGTGTGCACCAATGTGAAGGTGTGTATGTGTGTATGTGGTGGTGGCATCATGATGATAATGTACAGTGGCAATGCCGTTATATATTGTTTATGTGACATTGTCAAAGTGCTTTACAGTGATAATGTAAGCATATATTGTGGGTGCAGCATCATAAAAGTGGCAACGCTGGCATATAGCGCGGGCACAGCGACATCATAAAACAGATGTAGCAATGATATATTGGCATCACAGCTTCTTGAAAAATGTACAGTAGCAATACTGCCACACATTTTGAGTGCAGCTTCAACACGATTTGCAGTGGGAATACTGAATTGAGCTCTCATTTTCTTATTTAGCACAGATGAACTGAGATTCACCCCTATCTTATGCTAATTGTGATATTTTAATTTTTTCTCTAACCTTTTGTTGCACAATGTTGAGTCTTTTTGTATCAAAAACATGTCTATTTGTGTTAGTTTGTCTGATTCATACTTTGTTGTTGTTGGATTGTGATATGTCTTTTGCTTTTTCTCTACTTTTTGAATCCTCCTCGATTCTATTTTTTTTAATAATTCATGTTTACACATAAAAGATCATTTATGTATAACACATATTTTAGTGGTTACTCTTTCAGTGAATTACATTTCTCAGAATTAAGTGTTGATTTGCTCAGATTACTGCTCCATCACGAGCTTGGCGGTAACACTTAAATGTGGCGGTAATGCTATTACCGCTGCATTTAAGGGTTCGCCACATCACATTGGCAGGATTTACCCCCAGCTCAGAGCTGGGGGTAAATCCACTGTGAATTTGCAGATTTTCGGTGCTATTACTGCACGCTAATACCGCTGGCTGCAGTAGCGCCAGAAATTCCCCATTGGGGCCAAAGGGGAATGGGGAATTCCCGAATGGGCCCAATGGGGAATGGGGAATTACCCTTCTGCCAAACCCGTGACCCTGCACTAATAGTGCCGGGGGTGTGGTGGTAACGCTAATAGCCCCAGCAGTATAACGGCAGTATTACTACCAGGATACCGCCCAACTTGTGATGAGGCCCCAAGCTAAGAAACCATGTGTAGAATATGACATAAGCAAGTTAAAATAAAAACAAACCATACAACAACATAATTTTACAATTATGCTCAGCAGGAACAATTTCTGGTATTTTCTGGTTACTGCTCTGGCCCCCCTTGGAGAATTTGTTCTACCTTTTTTGTTAATATATCGTGGACTCAGCTTCATGAAAATTATTCTTAGTGGCAATACTGACATGTAGTCTGTGTGCATCATTAATGGTTTACAGTTGGAATACTTGCATATTTTGTGTGTCTGGCAGCATTAAAGTGATTTACAATGGCAGTCCCAGCATATACTGTGGGCACAGCTTCATGAAAATGATTTATAATGGCAATGCTGACATGTATTGTGGGCATGACATCAAAGTGTTTTAAAGTATGATTACTCAGTCAGTCAGTCAGTCAGTCAGAAAAGTTTATTCGGATGCAAAATCCATTAAACATACAAATACAAATGCAGAACACATCACATTTTCACAATGTTCAATTTCAGATTTTTTAAATATTCTCCATATGAACATGTACAAAAGATCCATAAAAATGTAGTGATATATCTGTTCACAATTAAACCTAATATCCATAAAAAACACTGTTCCAATAACCTTTTAATCCATTAAGGCATTCTACTTCCCTGTAATCTCATCAGCCCCTTTCTGAAATACATTGCTCTTTTCAAGAAGGAGAGCAATGCCCAGGCAGTAAAAATGGTGTCTGCACTCAATAGAAAGATGAGTGCTGCCTTATGACTGCGAATCTCTGACTTCTTTAGAGCCGGTAGCAATGTTACTCTACGTATCCCAGCATAGCCGGTACAAAACAGTAATACGTGTGACAGATCTTCACGCCAGTAACCGCACACCGGACAACAGGTGGAGTCTGGGAACACTTTCCATTCTACAGTATTTCCTTGCAGTAGGAGGCAATCAAACCTTGCCCTAGTGATTAGCCACCAGTCTTTTTTCCGGGACCCCCAAACTAAATATGCTTGCATCACGAAGGGCCTACTGATCGCAGAATGTAGTTGACCTGATTTAATCCCATATTCTAATAAGATTCTCTTCCTTGTGACAGCCTCCCTCACCACCAATGTATGGATTTTCCCCTCTGCCTCTGTTATTAACACCTCAGGTGGAAAGAGAGTACCTAGATTGGCCTCCTCAAGGGCTTTAGAAATATAGTCCAGCCAAGGAATTTTTCGCCATTCCCCCTTTCCCAATACAGAGCGAATAACAAAATGGCAGAGGGAGGCAAATTCATTTGCCCATAGCCGGATCCAGAGCAAAATCGGGCCAACGCCCACAGGTCTTCCCAAAACTCCATTCCTAATTCACGATGAATTGCAATACTTGTGGCCGAGTTTGGGAGGCCCAGCAGTCTTCTAATAAATCTATTCTCTTTGATTTGCATTTCGGCAGCCCTCTGAAAGCCCCATATTGGGGCCCCATACATGGTGACGGCCATTGCTTGGGCACTGTAGATCTTAGATATCACTTCTAATGGTTCTCCTTCACACCGTGACATGAAGCGGAAACTGCCCCCAGTTTGCTGACTCATGTTTATAGATTGTTTAGCCAAATGTGCCTTTCCAGACAGGGCTTCAGAGAAGCTTAACCCTAGGCAATCAAATACCTTTACCCTGGGTATCACCTCTCCCGCACATAACATTGGTCTCATGGCCGCAGGCCGTTTCCTGCCCACACACGCCATCACAGCAGATTTTTTGGTGTTGATTTTTAGACCCAGTTCGCACATAAAAGTTGTGTATGCGTTAATCAGGGTCTGAAGAGCCGTTGGTGTTCTAGCAATCAATACTGTGTCATCTGCGTATGCAAGAACAGGAAAAGCCCTTCCCCCCCAAAACCAAAAAATCAAACAAAATGTTGATGAGAAATCCAGAAAGACCATTTATATACAAACAGAAACATATGGGGGCCAGCACACAGCCCTGCCGCACACCACATCCGACAGTGAAGCAGGCCGTGCAGTGACCACCCGGTCCACTGCGCACGCATGCCTCATTGTCAGAGTGGATCTCGACCAACACCCTCAAGCTGTCCCCAGGACAACCCAACGACCCGAGCACTGCCCAGAGCTTTGCCCTGTCTACCTTGTCAAAGGCCATGCTCAGGTCCATAAATGCCAAGTACACCGGCTCACCCTTAAAAGACTGAATTGGCCACTAATAGGTAAAAATTCAAACGCTGTTCCATGGTCCCTACGCCTGGCCGAAACCCAAATTGAATATCAGAAAGGATAGATTGTTCTGTCAGCCAGGATTCAATACGGGCCAACAACACTCTTCCAAATATTTTGAAGGAGGAGTCCAACAGTGAAATTGGCCTGTAGGCCCCGGGGTCCGCCATATCCCCCTTTTTAAAAATGGGGAAAATGATGGCCCTTTTCCATGAGCTGGGATAATTACCGGATTTCATGCAGGCATTAAATACTAATGTTAGAAGCGGTGCCCACAGATCCATGGGGTCCTGATACATGTCCGCGGAAATCATGTCCGGGCCTGGTGCCCGGTTATGGGCCTGTTGAAGTATTGCCTTCCTGACTTCCTCCACTACAAAAATTAGGGAGGATGTCACTATTTCTACAGGCCCCTCAGTTGTGGTGACCCCGAAAAGATTCCCAAATTGCTTTATCCAGGCTCCCTCCTCCACATATGTCCCACTACACGCAGGTATTCCACACCCATTTGGGCCACCCTTCACAAACTCCCAGAATGCCTTCTGATCCCTTCTTTTAGCGGCGTCCAGAAAGCCTTCCCAGGCCAACCCTTCAATTTCCTTTTTCCTCCAACTGCGCTCACTCTTATCCAGGGCTCTCGCCTGAGTCAATGCTCTTCTGCTGGATGCCGGATCCTTAAGGATTAATAATAATGCTCGCTTGGCTTCCTTACATGCCTCGTCAAACCAGCCCTTCTTAGAGGATCTCCCCTTAGCCTTGATTACTTCTGTAAACTTGGTTATTAGAACCCTCTCCAGTTCTACAAATCTGTCTACAACCAACTTTGCAGATAGGGTATCCCCCAGAATATCCCCTATAAGGGGTGCGTTCTACATGATCGATTCATAGTGCAATTTCTCCTCTACAAGAGTCCCCCATTTAATTTTTTCTGGATCCATGGATCACCCCTTTTATAGGGCAGGGTGCCACATCTTGTGATACCCTTTCCCCCAACAGACTCATAAAAGACAGACGAATAGGATGATGATCACTATTCACATTAGGGATCACCTCAAATCTTGTAGCACATTCCCATAAACCAACCGAGATGCAAAAATAATCTATTGTCGATGAGCCCATATGGTTATTAAAGGTCAACTTACCCGGAATATCTGGGGCTAAGCAGCCATTAACTGTACGCAACCCCCATTCCAACAGCCACAAATACAACTGCAGTCCCTTAGGACACACTCTCTCGTCTATCATACATGGGGCCGGGATATTCACAGACATGTCCTCTAAGGGATCCAAAGAATCCTTATCCATTCCCATCCCCATTTTGATATTAACATCACCTCCCCAAATGTAATATTCATTTTTGTGCATACCCGCAGACAGTAGGTCCTCCATATATCCTTTCACTTTGGTCAGTCTATCCTCCTCCGAAATATGAGGGCTATTGTAAAAATTAATTACACAAATCGAGTTTCCCTTAGCTGTAAATAAGACCACTACCTGCAGGAAATCCATCCCTGTATCGACCACCCTAATTCCACAGTCTAGGGAGGTCTTAATCATAATACACAGACCCCCATAACATCTACCTCTCGTCTTCTTTTTAGCTGGAATCCCAAAAGAAACAAACCCATCAAGATGTGGGGTATCCAATGCCCAGGTTTCCTGCAAGAGTACTACCTCATTCCCTTGGAGTAATTCAACAATGGGGCCATTACTCAGTTTTCCCAATGAACCTGCAATGTTCCATGAGAGTAGACGGAACTCAACCAGTTTGTCTGACAAATCTTCACCTGATCCGGTCTGGACATTCTGTTGCTCTAACAGACCACATTCCAAGACTTTGGGCCCAACTGGTGCAACCGTCTGTCAGTCCAGATCCTCACAAGAAGTTAGGATCTCAAACTGATTTGCCAGTTCCAATGCACCTGAAGTGCCCCCTACCCTGTCGGTGGGGTTCCCTCTCTTGTATGGTATCCTACTCCACCCACCCACCAACTGACAATCTGGTTCCAGGCGGGCACAGGGGTTTCCTTTCCCTATATCTGCCTCCCTAACCCTACTCCCATGGAAATGACCCCCCAAGCCCTGCCCCCCTACCCTCATGTAAAAATAGTCCAATGGAAGACGCTTACTATATAGTTGGCTTCCTTTAGGCTTAAGTCCTTGAGCTAGGTTAGAGTTTAAAAGGTGATTGGTCACCATTGCATCAGAAAAGGTCACCACTACACAATCACCTTGCAAATATTTAGGCCTACTACCAACCCAGCCTATTCTTCTGGCCATACGAATATAGGCAGGATCTATCTTGGGTCCCATCAGATTAGTATTAAGCCAATGCAAGGCCTTATTGATTAGGCAGAGGGTTGATTCATATCCGCCCTTTGGCAGAGCGGGTAAACCAGTCATTACCCCCACAAATGGAACCGCCTCAGGCGGAAGATTTAAAATGGCATGATCCCTTATCCCTTGCGGTTGCACTGGGGCTTTCAGGGTTATACGCAACTCGGTATTACCCTGAAGTCCCCTCCCCACCTTTGTGGCTATTAGCTCTTCTTCCACATCCACTATCACTGCTGCCGATGTTTGCTGCAAAATCATTTTTTCTGGCGCCCTATCACTACTCAAAGGGCGGCTTCCCTTAGGTTGCTCACACGCGGCACAAGGCATACCATCCACTACCTCTTTCGACCCTCCTTTAGCCAAATCATCAAGCTTCAGTGATATGGTTCTAATGGAATCATCCATAATAGCTAATGTATTCAAGACTCCCTCCTTCAAGCCGCGTAGGGCTTGCAGTATCACCTGTAGGGGTTTAAGTTTTTCATCCAGAAGGGCTTCCAACCACTCCTTATCTCCCTCACAAGCAGCTGAGGCGTCCAGAGGCTGACTATCTTGCACCTCACGTATTGGGCTGCTCACCCTTGGAATGCCCATCAAGGGTATTTCCTGATCGTGCTCCTGGCCCCCTGTAGCCCTCCCCTCCTCCCCAACCCCCAACCTCTTCTCTAACAACAGGAATTCGGGGCTGATAGCCCCAATATTACCTTGGTTCAGATCTTCTAGAAATGGAACAGCCTCCCTTGAGACACGCTCGGCAGCATTCATACAGCTGCCAATTTTATTGGCCATCACGTCCATATAAGAATCAAGGGATTTTTGTGAGGATGTGGTCTTCACCGTGACTTTCCCTATTTTGCTTACTTTTACAGTTTTAACATTTTTTGGGTTTTTTGCCCCTTCCCCTGACCCCCCGATCTCCCTTCATCCCCAGCTTTTCTTTTCCCCATATTTCAAATGTAAATGGGTTAGATTGCACTTGAAGTTAGACTTAAGAGTGAGAATCAACCAATTTACTCACAGATTTGCTCACAAAGGTGCTACTGTTCACTCGAAATCCAGCCAACAGATAAGAAAAATAAGATCGAAATAGTGGCTTGTAAAAGAGAAATGGCATAAAAATCTAAAAAGAATCTAAAAAATCAATTAATGCGAACTTGCGCAACAGTTATGGGCTAAAAATCGCCCAACCTGAGACAAACCTTACAGACTGCCATAAAACCCTTCACTGAGCAGTAATATTTACCACACTTGCCTAGCACAATAAACACAGTAAGCATACACTGTAATAGTAGAGTGCTAATGTGCTAAACTGAGCAGAATAAAAAGTCACAGAGTTTCTATACTCTAAGCCAGTTCAGGAGGTAATTAAAGAAAACAGTGTGTGTGGGCATGTAATCGGAAGACTGAGGAGGGGGTGATTACTGGCAAAAATGGTGAGAGGAGCATCATAAATGTGAAGCAACAATGCTGATATATATTTTGCATGCAATTTTATGAACATGATTGACAGTGGCAATACTGCATATTTTGTGGGTGGTGCTTCATGAAAGCAATTTACACTGGCAATTCTGGCATATAATGTGTGTGCAACATCATCAAAGTGATTTACAGTTGAAATGCTGGCAGCTATTGGGGCAGCATAACAAAAGTGATTTACAATGGCAATGTTGGCACATATTGTGAGCACAGGCATCATGACACTTTTGGAAAATCATCATTTATAATATGGCAACCCAGCATCTGTTGGATTTTACCTAGTGGTACCATAGAGAACACATTGTAAAAAAATATAGCTTGTTATCCCAGTTTGCTCAAAAGATAATTGTGATAGAAACTCCACTATTTCAACCCATTTGTAAAAATATTTTCTTTGGTTAAGAACCTTCCTAAATCCCCTACAATAGTATGAGGTCTCATACTACTCTTGGTCACTTTGGTTAATTTGGGAGATGTTAATGCTCCTCCATTGAAAATATTTACCAAAGTCCATTGAACTTGAATGATTTACAATCATGCCCTATTATGAGCCACCACCCCAGGCACCAAAATCTCCCCCCGCCATTGGTGTGGAATCTAGGCCTTCACAATCTTGGCATGGGTAGCTGAATCTGATCTGGTTTCGGGGTTATCTGTGCAGTCCGTGTATATTTCCAGACTTGTGTAGCCACATGGGAGTTTAAAGAGGACCATATTAACTTATTCTGGTGTGCTTCTGGTGTACAGAGTTCCAGCCATGAACATTCTGTTCCTAAATGTGTGTCTTTTTACAGTCAGCCCTTTAACCCAACTTATTTTCCAACTACAGATGGTTGCTCTTCACAGGTGCATTTGCCTTTGTTGTGCAAGCTGCATGCCGGCCTTGAACACTACAAATACATAAACAGGGTTGAGTCCCACTTGGAGGGAAACTGGGACCATATGAATATCTTAACATACAAAATAGTTTCGCATGGAATATTTGCTAAAGGTCTCAAGTCAAATGGATGATTAAACTGAGTAACACATTCCAGGTCTGGTTTGCTTTGCAAAAGCTGTTCAAGTGTTTTATATTCAATGATTAATGCAAAATTGAACTGTAGCATTAACTATGTTTGTTTTTAAATCTGACAAAATGCATTAAGCATCATAAAACCATATCATTAAATGAAAATACAGGAATTGAAATAAAATAACATCCTCATATCACAGATTTACAAAATGCATTGAACAAAAGAATTGAACAAATAGAGTCTAAAAAACTAAAACAAACGATCACACATGAACACATCAAATTCAGTGGACTGACTGTTGGTCGGCCGACATGAACCATTGTATCATTGTTTCAGTGTCTCGAAGGTTCCTTCTATCTGCTCCTCAGGACCCTTTAACAAAATGAATCGACCACTTCACCTCAAGATCAACTCTAGCAACAAAATGACTACAAAGAAACAACATGTAAGGACAAAAAGTACAAGACACACCACAAATAAGAAAAATTGCAAAAAATAATAACATTAATGCTTCCTATTGAAGTATATCACAGAGAGGTTATTTTCCTTATTTAAAGCAAATGTCACCAATAGAAAGAAGCCCTGTAAACCTTGAGGCAACAATCCAATCTAGTAGGGTAGTAAAGGGGCCTTACATATACACTACCTATTTGCAGAGTTAGCAGCAAGGTTAACCAATTTGCAAAAAAAAAAATGCACACAAATACACAAATTTCTACCTGACCAGACAAATCTAAAAAAAGAAACAGATCAAAGCATACACCTCAGTCCACTAATCCAGTCCACTAATCCATGGGTGTATTCCCTTTTCTTTGCCAGGCATCATGCAGGCCTTTATCGCAGATTCCAGGGTTCACGAAGATGGGCAATCTTAGGTGGATGCAAGACAGCAAGTTAAGAGAGTTACTAGACAGAGCATGCTCCACAGTAGGATGCATTCTAGCCCTGAATCCCGACTCTATGATCGACACAGGCAGTAGAGGTCAAAAGAAGACGTCTGTTCCTATCCAGTGTTCTCACAGCTGACCAATTAACTCTGCCCCCAATCTCTACCCCACTGCACATTGGCTGTAATGTAGAGATGGACAAAGATCCTGTCTGGTGGTGGACCCATCCGTTCAAGTGCTGAGGGTGGGTATGTTTTGGCCCCATGTCCCTCTCTGGTTATTTTCCCCTGTGGTCGTTCCTAGATTCTACTTAGGTAATAGAGATTTTTTGGCACTAGAGAGTCTTGAGGTAGGATAACACTACAGGGATGGTCACACTACAACCGCACAGGCTTTGTCGGATTCGTATAACATAGACATTACTAGGGGAATGGGATAGAGCCCAATCCCTTCTAATCCCAGCTTGGCAGTACAACTCTCACTAGAAACTAACTCCTACCCACTATAACCAGTGGAGCAGGGGTTACAATTGGAGCTGGAGAGATTAGAACATGGCATATTACAACTGTCGCTTTTGTTGTTCTAATAGCTTTTTTTCTTGACTATTCATTTGGATTGCCTGCAAATATCACTGACACTATAATTTTCCACTAAATGGCACCTTGCTTAAGTTTCTTGTCTTCTTCTGTGGAAAGAAACTTGAACAATTCAAAAACGTATCTAGTATGAACCTAAAATACAACCTTTTCACCTAGTTTTGGTGAGTTGTCTTCATTAACTGTGGTTGTTGGTTGTATTACCACAGAGTACACCAATAATACTATTGTGTTTTTATATAGCGCTTCATGCCAGACTACTCCATCTTCTGTGCGTTGTAATAACAGGTGTTATTACCCTATGTTTAATGATACAAGACACATATGGGGTATTTTTCTAAGAAATGTAAATCGCATGCAAGGGACTGCCAACATTAGTAGTTAAGTGTTGAGGGGCCCCTGGATGCAATTTTACAGGTCCACGATCTAAAGTGGACAAGGAAACAGCGGAAGCGAGGGGCACTCGCTTTTACTCTTTCCATTTTCCACTCTTTCTAATGGAAAAGTAATCGGTTCCTACCAATAAGTTTTAAAGATGTTGGATTCCTATGGAATATGCTTGTCCTCAACATCGGGGGCAGGTGCAAATCTGAGGTGGATTCCAAAGGAATCCATTTGTTGCACGCCTGCGTGAAAATCCATACAGGCGAGCAAAGAGGAGCACTCATGAGACAGGGGAGGACTGCCTGGTGGAGAGCTTACCTCAGCTCTGTGCACCTCTTCCATCTCATCAGAGCTGCAAAAAGGGGCTGAGCAGGAAATGGAGGCATAAAAGCATTACACTTTGAATGTAGGCTTCTATTTTGGCCCATTTAAAATCAGGCTGATCATGTTTTGGTGCTATGGTGAGGTAACAATTGATATAATACCCACAATGCTGTTTGCGACCGATGTCAACTGTTCAATCTGATAGTGCTTAATTTGTGGGGGTGTTTGCCAGGGCTCAGGACTAGCACTTATTTTTGCGCCCTGGTTCTTAAATTCTAAGATTTTTCAGTGAAAACAATAACTGTGAACAAATATCGACATTTCTTTTTTTTGCCCTCCCCCAAACTCCGTTTCTCTATGTGCTTAAGCCAAATCCAAGCCCATTCCTACCCATTTCCCTCCTTACCCCACCCCATACCTATTTTTTAAATGTTCGATGTGTTTTCTCTGTTATAGCATTCACTGTAATTGTATTCTCTATTATTATTGAATACCCGGCTCATATTGTCTCAGACTCCCTTTATGAAGTGGTGGTAGTGCATCCATCAATAACAATGAGCAGGTGCGGTCTGTGTGTAACCCCAAATATGTTGACACTGTGGGGAGCAGCTATGGGCGGTGGCAGCAGTGGTGGGGACCTGCCCACCTGCAGTGTCACAGGAGTGCTCCAAAATATTTGGGCCCTGGCACTCATTTTTCAACAAAAGAAGCACTGTCTGACTAACGATCTATTAAAAGTAGGTCTGCCTTAAAGGTTTGCGAGGATTCGTAACGGTGTTTGTACATTTTATCAGACGCTTTATGGCTAAACGATGCTGTTGCCATCTTTCAATAAAGTTTGTTCAAACGTCATTAAATGGCCCTTTGTATTGGTCAAACATTGTGGTGTTGCTTCAGGACATGATGTTGTGGATAAACTGTAAGGACTACGCCTATGATTTTAGCGAAATAAAGTCACTAGTTAAATCCTGTCAGAAGTCTGTATTCTCACTCTAGTCTGAACACTACTATCAAATGAACTATTGTGATGGGGGACGAGATTTTGAAAATAAAAAAAACAGGGACGGGCCAAAAACAGAAATGTAGGACTAGCACCCCCCCCCCCCCCAGCCCATTCAAACTCCCCTCACCTACCTGCATCGCTCTCCCGCCCCTCACGGGATCACGCTTTAGAATAAATATTTCGAGCACTTCTGTATACAATCTGCAGATTCGCCTGAGATAGGAAGCATATTAAAAACAAAGGAGCTTTTGCTTTGATTGTTGTTAAAGGCTTTGCTACAGCCTGCTTCTTAGCCAGTCTCCGTGGAACAATCAATAAAGGCATGGGCCAATGGAAAAAAAAGGTTGGAGGTGATAATAGGGACCTGTTAAACTGTTTATTAGGTAAAAATGCAAGCTTTTTTGGTTATATTTCTTCAATTGCAACCTTCCCTTTTCCAAAACCAGGACGTGGTTTTTAAATTAAAAACCTCTCTGAACGGGGGGGGGGGACAGAGGGCCCAATTCCGGGACTGTCCTGGCAAAACCGGGATGTCTGCTCACACTACTGTTGTGTGGAGATCCTATTTAAGAGTGTCCACCTATTGCCATCACAATTCATAATGCAGATGGCGTGGCATGGGAGGGCGGTAGTAGAATGCAGGGTGAGCTGAGTTTTATATGTGCAGACCGAAAGATTGTTTCAATTTCCAGTCTGCGATCTGCAATGTTATGTGACCTTGGAATAGATCACCCATAACGTATTTCCATTGAAGAGATGTAAGTCCAGTTCTGGTTTCATCTTTGCATTCTGGGGATTTTAGTCCTGCATGGCACCCACATCCTTCTATAAATTCAATAAGATGTCAAATTTAATATTTTCAGATTGCAGGGCCTTTGCTGACCGAAAGAGGCAAGGTACAAAACTCTTAGCTGACTAAAAAAAGCAAAGGTGAAAAATGATTTTTTGGGTTTAGATCAGACAACTTTAAGCAACCAAAACAGACAAAGTACAAAAAGAAAATGTATGTTTAGATCACAGGGCTTCCGGTGACCAACATCACTTTGGGGGCAAAGCACAATGGTGACACCTAGGCTACAGACCCTCCAGGATATTGTGGCAGGCTGTGGTAGGAGCCAAACTCTAATATACCATGCACAGGCAGTAAAGATGTAGAAGGGTTAAGAAGAGAAAGATAGATAGCGGTGGGAATGGGCAGAAAAGGGTGACCTTGGCCCAAACCAGCACCTAACAGCGACATGCAGACGACTTCCTTCAGACAGAGAGCCATTTGCTGTGGACAGCTGGCGATGGGATGCCATTTGCCCTTAGTCAATAGATGCCACCTGGGCTGCAGGGGCCTACATGGGTGCTACCTGGCCTCATAATGGAGACCTGCAGGACAGCATTGGGCGATCAGAGCCATGATGGCGTCCATCGGGGGAACGAGCTTAGACGTTTCTCATGTGTGTATGACTGCTTGTACTTCTTTTAACATTATCCGTTTTCCTGTGTGTTCTCTTTGGTCACATGTGCTGTCAGCAAGTTATAAGAGATTGTCAATATCTGTGTCACTAATATCGGCCTTAGATGATTTGCGTTTTTATGAGCTGTGTACACATATCTTCCACTTTTTTAGATATTGTGGTGGCATTATTTCCTACCTGCAGTTCTTCCAATTCTATACATTCCTTATGCAATTTCTGATTTGTATTACTTCATTTAAATCGGCATTTAAATACATCCCAGACTACATGCAATTGACTAGCCTGTTAGTTGATGTTAATACATTCTTCGGTTTAATTTTAGATGTGTTTTAATGATAATAATGTGTTTAGTGGATCTCTTGCTATTGTCCATCTACATCTATTGATTGTGGGCATGTCTGTCTGCATTGATTGACTTTTCATCGCATGAGCGGACAGATGTTTTAGGACCATACACACTATTCATTTAGTATTTTCCTCTTTACTGACTAAATAGCAATCAGTATTTGCATGCTTCTTGTAGCTCACAGAGTAAATGGATATTGTTTTGCTGTACGAAGCTTGCACCTTCTCTACGTCGGTCAAATTAAAAACCTTTATTCATTTGTGAATGTTTGTCCTGGTCTGTGCTATGTGCATCCTTACATGCCTGTTTTCTTGCTTTGTTTCACATATTAGAGGGGATGAATTTCTAGTGGGAGGGTGCAAGAAGGTTGAGGAGGAGAAGGGGAATGCAGTGAAAAAGGGATGGGGAATGTACAGGTTGACCAACTCACACATGGGGGCCACCTACCAAACTGCCGCCAGGACTGCGCATGGGTACACAGATCCCACTGGGAGGAAGAAGCGTCCCTTCCTTGCAGAATGCGTCCATTGTACAGTGTGTCGGTGACAGACATCAGGTACCGTGCCTGGTTGTGGTGAGAAGATCATAGATTACATCCTGAGATTGAGGCAACCATCTAACTTTAGGGCAAAGAGTGAGCGGTACCATCAGGAGTGCACACGGATACCAATGGGAGGAGCATGTTTCCTCCGCAGAAAATGACTAAGGTGGAAGTTCAGATGCAGCGTGGCGGGTTGCCTAGTAACGCCACTTGGGTGATTACGTCACAGCGCCTTATGTGACTTTCATTGGTAGCGTTTCCAGCTGGCTCCGCTGCCGTCACCAAATGGATTGATGGAACCGAGCATTTCAAGTTGGCACTACCTAATGACAAGTTGGGAGATTTGTACACGGGGTTAGGGGTAAGCGAGCACTGTCTTGGGCTAAGATATCTGTGGTTGTCATGGATTGGTAACTAGGCATTTACCTTGATCCCAGCAGGCACACAGTGGCACAATGAGAGCCCATGGGTCAATGGAAGTGCAAGCACAAGTAAAGATTGAAGTTTACAAAGTAAGCAACAAATTGTCAGTCTGATGAAATGACACACTTATGTGAAATGAAATGATATTTTATTTATTTTGCGTTTATGCACAAGTGTTTCAGTCAAGCACGCAGTGAAGCATGCAATGTGACTTAAAATAGACATTGATTATTTGGGGTAGTCCAGCCCGAACTGCTAGGTCACATCCCTTCTGCACGAGACCACAAGCATCCCCAGACATGTTTCAGCCTTGTTGAGCATCATCAGTGAGGCGTAGCTGGGGTCTCTAGTCCCAGTAGGCACAGCACCCACGTCGGGGCATACCCGTCCCACTCGGGGTGACAATAGCAAAACAAAAGAGGAGATGGCTGGAAGGTTTAGAATAAATCTTAACCTCTGGCATTGCTCTGGGCAACCTTCCAGGCCATCGTTCTTCGCCAGCCAAGCCATTACAAAAGGGGAAAGACCATATGCAAATCAGGCCTGGTCCCACCCCCAAAGGGGTAGTCCGGCCCGAATTACTAGGCCACATCCCTTCTGCATGAGAACATGTGTCAGTTCTGTGATTGTAGCAGTAACACAAACACATGAACAGTAAGCATATGATATAAACACCAGCAACTTACTATAACTGTTTGCAACAGGTACAATATTTCGCATTGTAACTCGGGTAAAAAGGTCCTGAAGAAGGCAACCTCTACTGTACTTAGTGTTGCTGAAATAGGTCGACCAAAGATTAGGGATACTTTCCATTTTAAGACCCGACATTTTTAATCATTGCAATGTTCAGAATGATCAGCAGCGTCTTCATAGGTTTTAATTGAGGTTTTAACATACCTCCACAGAGCACCAGGATCAGGGATAAATAAAGAAAGGGTTCCCCAGAGATCCTTCTCTGCTTTTCATAATTTTATATTTAATTGTTTTGTGTGTACTTTGTTTGGTTCACGACTTGGTGTCCTTGTGCGATGTATGTTGACACACATAAATTAAAACATTGGGGGTCATTACAAGTTTGCCGGTCCGGGATCTATGGTACTGGTAAGCTTGCCAGTACCGTAGTTCCCGGACTGGCAAACTACGAGTTCTGCTCACGGGTGCCATTACAGGGGCCAGGTCTGACCTGGCGGCCATACCGTCACCCGCGAGCAGAACTTGACCTTAGCACCGGCACCGTTATTAACGGTGCCGGTGATACCGTGCTCCCCATTCCATTTGAGCCCTATGGGGCTCAATGGGAATGGGGACTGACAATTACTGGCAGCCGGCAATAGGTAATTACCAGGTCCGGCGGGGTTGGAATATCCTGGTAATTGCCCATTGCCGGGTGCTGTATTTTCACGAGTTTGGCAGCAGCCGTTCCAGTTTTATCGGCATGGCTACCGCCAAACTCGTAATGAGGCCCATTGTTTTTTTAAATTAAGGCACAGAACGCAATCTGACTTTATGAAATTTGAGGATAGTACCTTCTTCTTTTTCTATCCACTGTTTTAGATAGGCGGCACAGCACCAGTTGCTAAGGAAAGGAGGTGTTGTGGTGAGTGGCAGTTAGTTCCTTATCTGTCGTCCCTAAGAAGGTCATAATGATTGTGGTTTAAACTTAAATCTCTATTGATTTGTGTTGTAATGCAGGCTATCCTAATTCCTGTAATTTTTGCACAGGCCTACTTTCAAGGAAAATGCACCAGTTTCTAAACCCCTGTGTGCACCAAAAACAAATATTGCATTTTTGCTTTTCCTTCTGGGGGAAAGTCCTTGCATATCACTTCATGTAACTGTCGAGACGTGATCTCGCGAGTGGACTAATACCTCCGTCCCCAAGCACCAGTCAGAGAAGATATAACATGGGGCCACAGGTGGACTGGAAATGCAGCACCGGGTTCCCCAGGTAGTTAGAAAGGAAAGGGCAATGTTAGGACACAACAATCTGCAGAACACCAATGTATTGAAACAGGTAATGTAACCTACCTAATGCGGCATCAGCTGTAGATCGAGAGGCGGGAAGGGAAAAACCCAGGAGCGGGAAAACCTTCCCTCGGGAGGTGAATGCACAGAATGAAGTATGTTCACAGTCACTGTGCCAATAGAAAGTTCCAGGGGAGGCAATCCAGAAGAAAAAAACTGAGTCCAAAGTACCTTCTGTAGCCAGAAGTAAGTCCAGGTCGCCAGAGCACAAGGGAAATCCAGTAGCAATTATGGGAAAAAACAGTGTAAAAGACTAGAAGAAAAATCACATGTCAGCCAAATCCAGGGGAAAATCCAAAAGATAAATCCAGAAAAAAAGAGCTAGGGTAAAAAAAAGCCACAAAAACAGGAATCGGGGAAAAATAACCCAAACGCCACTCACAGGAAAGCTGGGAAGCACTGAGGAAAGGATGCTTGAGCCTTTTATGGGCTACTTCCTGGTTGTGTTATCATGTGACTTGGTGCGGGTTGCAGAGGAGCAGCCGAAGGCCTCTGCACGAAGTCCCGCCCCCTTACGGCCTGTATGTTGGAAGGATGAAACTGCACCATGCTTGACACCAGTAGTTGTGCCTATTCCACGGAGAGTCTTTGAGAAAAGGTATCCATTAAGAAACCCATACCTGATGTATCCCTGTAGAGATGACAAGGAAGAGATCCCCGAAGGAATATGAAGACAAAAGCAAGAGAAGTTGATGATGTCACACGTGATGAGCGTGAGACACTGAGAAGAGTGGCTGAAGAAGAGGATGTATGGACCTTTTAGAAACTGATGATGAAATAAGGAATCTAGTGAACATTCTTTTACGGAAATGAAGACTGCAAAAAACGCAAACCGTTTAATAACTATACAGATGCAGCAACACAAGTAGATCAAGCAATCTTAGAAGCTAGCTATACGTAGTGAATAGACTCCAGGCGAAACCACCACTATATAGTGTCTGCACATCAATGACATAATTTTAGGCAGTTCAAATCCACTGAGAAAGAAGGATCGAGAGCTGTGTGTTTTGAAGCAAACAATTAGCTGGAGATCACTGGCCTGAAGGGTGAAGTTGTTTGGCCTTGGGTCAAAGCTGAATTAGCCAAGAACTGGCTATCTATCCATAAAGAACAGAAACCGTGAGACGTTGAATCATCTCGTGTTAAGGTGCAAAGAAAGAACACCATGAGTGGCAAGTTTATTAATCCAAGACAATTAAATGCTTTCAAAACAGGCCAAAATACAGTATCCTGTCACGTGAGCCAAGGATGGAACTAGGAGTTTGGCGTGCCGACCAGAACTGTGACAAGCGTGTGCCTGTACTCCCTTTTATTGTCAAGAGAAGAGAATCTACTGCAAGGCCAAGTTCAAAGACAGTCTGCATGGCAGAAGGCATGGGTGATGAGAGATGAGGGGCTAATTGGGTGGGAAGCGAAAGTAATGTCCACCTCCCGGCACCCGGGTATGAGTTTACATACTGCTAAGGAGCTGAATGTTGAAGACATGGTACGAGCGTTCCAACAAGTTATGGAAGGCCATATGATGAATGGCATTATAGTTTGAGAGCCAATAGTATTCTGTGTACTTAATAAGGGTTGAAGATGACTTGCACTAGAGGTGGGCATAAGTTGGCCACCTGACTGTAGAGATCCAATCACAGCCCGTTCCTATATAGAAAGTATACTTAGATGTTCCCCTTAATCCAACCACAATACCCCGTAGGTTTCTCTTATTTGCCACGTAGTATGACATCACTTATGATGAATTTTCAGTACTTAAGTGTCATTTTTTATGAAGTGTGTTTAGCGCTCGAGCGAACGTCCGCTGATGTCCCTTGTAACTTTCTGTTGTAGACAATTGATAATAAAGCAGTCGGATGAGATTTTTGCCAACTTCCTGTGTCGGTCTGATTATTTGGTGTAAGAGTTATTCTGCATCCCATCCATGCATGACATGTTACTGATTAAGGACCTTATATGTTCAGGGTCATGTGAGCGGGAGGATGTCGGGCTTGCAGAGCATCCAGGGCTAAGCGGTGAGGAGACATTCCCGGAATCGGCGTGGAGGCGGGAGCTGAGGAGGAGCCTGACTCTGGACCCGTGGCTGTGGTAAGTGCATTATAGTAACTTCCCTAAGAGAAAGGCTTTTCCATGTAGCTTCAATTGCTCAATCAACTTTTTAAGATTTCGCACCAAAATGTCACTTTCAATGAGTGTGTTTGCAATGGTCCTCTGCACATCGATGCCCAAGAAACTGTCTCTTTGATTTTACAATCATGTAAAATAGGCTCCTTCATGGACAGTTTGATCTTGCTAGACCCGTTCAATTGAGTGACAAGTTGGCACATATGGCACAACACAGTAATTTCATTATATGTTTAGTAAAGATTTTTTATATAGCCAAAGGGTGTTTTTTGTGAAGGATATTCTGTTGAAAGTTTCTTTCAATGTCTCTGAGGCTACTTCAAGACTTCTTCTCTGCCTGCCCTGTTGGAGGACTCTTGGTTCCAATTACCATCTTCCGTATTCAGTCTTTGCTACTTTTATGGAGCTATGCTCCTCCTACCATTTTTCCGAGATCTTCAGAGAATTTTCCCTTTTAGACGTCACAGTTTACCCCTCTTTTGGGGCTCTCTTTCTGTAGTTGTCCTCTTAATTCTCTTTTTAAGGTTCTTTTCCATCGTAATCCCTTCTCTCCCTGAAACTAATCCAGAATAGAACTGCAAGACTTATCATTGTCCTCAAACCCAGGGACTGCATCTCTCCAGCCCTAAAATCTCTATACTGGCTGCCGGTGACCGCAAGGATAAAATTCAAGACCATTTGCATCATCCACAAGGCTGTCTGGAGCCTTGCAACATCCAGCTTTCCCTTCCAAAATTCCTCCCTGCCAGAGTCCTCCAGTCTTCTGGCTCCAACTCTCTGCAGGTCATACGTTTCTCCAAGCAGAGAGTGGGAGGTGGATCCCTTTCCTCTGCTGGTTCCTCTCTCAGGAACGGTCTTCCTTCCCCACTCAGACTTGAGCCGGATCTTCTAAATTTCTGGAAACTTCTCAAGACTTTCCTTTTCTCCTCTTCCTTTCCTCTCCCCATCCTGTGCTAACGTTCCTTCTGCCACTGCAACCGGGGCCTGGTGCCATCAGAGTGATACAGTGGCCAGACCACCTCCCTACCAGTCCCCCCAGCATCCCTTGCCAGCACTTGCCCTCAGGCTCCCTTCCCAGGACTAGCCTCAATCTGGTCCTCCTGTCCACTGCACTCATCCTCCCTTCCCCCTCTCTTTCCCCTGGCACTTGCCGCCTTGGCCTCCCCAGCACTTGCCCACCCCCTCCTTTTGGGCACCCCACTCCTGCACTTCTTCCTCTACCCCTCTGCACTTATCACCTTGTCTTGTAATTGCATGGTAGGATTGTCTCAAGGCCAATATAATCATTTATGTTGTTTTCCCTTGCCCCCGGCCCCCAACTTGTATTGTGACACTTGGAAACACTTGTGTATAAGCGCCATACAAATGTCAATAAATACATAAATAAATACAATCTCCTAATGGGACTCTCATTTTTCCTCTGTGGTTTTGGGTTTCTTGTCCCTTCCAGGGAACTTCCTTCCCATTTTCTTCCCCTGGAATTCTATTCTTTTGATTATCTCTTCCTGATCCCTTTCTGGGATGGGTTTCTCTGTTTCCCTTCCTGAGGTTCTAGGTGTATCATCATTCCTTTCTGGGTAACTTGGCTTCCTGTTTCCTCTCCCTGGGAGTTTATCCTTTTGCTTGCCACTTCCTAATACTTTTCATTTGGTTCACTTATCTAGCTTCCTTTCTTTGGGTCTTTTTTCCTAGTTCCCCTAATGAAAATGTCTTCTTGTTTTCAGGGTTCCAGTTCTTCGTATCCCCTCCCAGATCCTTCTTCTCATCTCAGCTCATTGGCATTTATTTTGTTTCTCTTCTTCAAGCCTCCATCTTCACCCCATATTTTGTTCATTTTTACTCTACCCAACAGGTACATGTTAAACTTGCTGTCTCTTTCTGGGTTTGATGTATTTACAGTGTGTGCTCTCTTTACCTCCTTATTGGGTTCCAGATCCATTCCGTTGCACTGGTATTAGCTGGTGTGCTATTTGGGTTCTTGCCTCATTCCTCTCATGAAGGGGAGCCCAGTGTTGGGCTGCTTCTTACTTTACCTTGGAACTGCTAATTGCTTCAGGTGCAGTTTTGTTCCCTTGTGCCTCCGGCCTCCTTCTGTGCTATGGCAGTTTTCTCCATGATCAGAACTGGGGCTCGGGGGCTGCCTCCGCTTTGCAGTTCCGGTGACATATTTATGCTCACAGCCTCAGCGCGTCTTGGGTCATTGGGTCCTGCTCCAAAGAAGTCACTTCTAATTCTAGGAATTGCCAACCAGCCACTTGGATAGGGTGTTATGTGTGCAAAGCCCTTTCCACTCTGGATTTTCCCTTACGCAAGGCTCAGTCTGCCCAACCGGACTTTGTGGGATCATTTCAGTTCCAACGCTATATCTTTCCTTCCTGGATAGTTTCCCTTCTGGTCCGTCTCTGAAACGTTCTCAGTCATGATTGGATACTTTCTCATCGGTTTCTAAAATCTCTTTCTATTCTAACTCCTCCTTCGATGACAATGAATTATTTTCCCATTTTAGTCTTCACTGCTGCTCTGTTCTTTTTTTCACATGTTCAGAGTGTTTCCTCAAAGTTGCCCTTGTAAGCCGACAGAGCACTGTCGGCAAAGTCATATGTGCTCGTGTCACATCTCTTGCCACCTCTGCCCCTCCTCCCCTGTTTATTGTGCTTTCTCTGGAGTCTGGTAGGAGGTGTCGTTGGCAAAAGCTCTGCCAGTTTTTCCAGGGTTCTTGACTTGTTTGCGATTTCCTATCCTGCACAGTCTGGCTCATCAAGTTCTATATTGTCATAATCTAATTGAATGGTATCGGTCTTCCTTGAAGTATTGACTGAAGTCGGACCAGTCGGTACCAATTAGCAAGTCAATGGTAAGGAGGGTATCAGAGATACATTAATAGCATATCGCCTCTGTTCCAATTGAAACTCTGTTCAGATGCTTGAGTAGATTTTTAACGTTCCATGCATGCATCCAACAGTCCGATTAAAGCTGTTTATTCTTTTATTTTTTATTTTTAAATGTTTGTATTGGCATTTGTAATCATACACATAGCAGTTAAGCACGGGTTGTGCTTTATATTATCAATCATGTGTTGTGCCTGCCAGAAGGACAACGGATAACAACAAACTAACAAAAATAACAATAATAACAACTTTGACTGTCCACTCCCATGATATCATAATGCGGTCCGTATTCTGCATGTTGGCTCAGAACCGGGGCCACCCCTCTTTGTGGCCATTTTGGGTCACAGCGCTTGGAACGTGCTCGGGCTCGTTGGTCTGATCGTAACGATTCGCTTAGGATTTGTGTCCAGTTGGGCTGCTCAGGGGGGTTTGAAGTCTGTCGAGAAGATCATGTCCCTCATGAGGGCTTTCCAGGACTCTAGTGTTGTGCTCACATCGTCCCCACCTCTGTTGTTTCCCTCCTCCCAGGCCCTGGTTTCGGCCGTGGTCCATCTTTCCATTTCCCTGATCCAGGGTCCATATCTGGGGCCTGCGAGCGACTTCCAGGCCATCGCTATTGTTCTCTTCACAAGAATGGATGCCATGTCCATAAGCTTCACTAGGTGCTTCATTTTACTAAGTCTCGGATGGGTGCCCAGGAGACACTCCTTAGGTGTCCATTCGTACCTTTCTAGTCCAGCTCTCCTGCAGGTTTGCTCGGCAGCAAGCCAAAGCTTCTGGGATCTGGGGCAAGCCCAGAACATGTGGATCAAGTCGGCTTGTTCGGAGGAGCACCATGGGCATGTCGAAAGGATTTTGTCATTGAAGGTGGCTATCCTGTGCGGGGTCATGTAGGTCCTGTAGAGGACATTCAACTGGATCATCCTGAACCTGGCGTTCCGTGACACCTCCTTCGGATATAGCAGGGCTCTTGCCCATTCTTCCTCCGTGATTTCTGTCCCAATGTCGGTCTCCCACCTCTTTTTTAAGGGGCGCTCCTCTGGGGTTAACTCGGTCGTTCATCTGGGCGTACAGCCTCGATGTCGGCTTCCAGCCGTCGCTCAAATTATACATCTCCTGTACAAGGGGGTGGGTCTCTGGCTCCTCAGGCCATGTGTTCCATTTGGTCTTGGCTACGTGTCTCACCCTCTGGTAAAATAGGAATTGGCCCGAAGAGAGTCCGTCCTTCAGTTGTAGCGAATCAAAGTCTCTAAAGGCTCCTTCGTCGAACATGTCTCCCCATGTATAGAGGCCACAGGTCTCCCAGTTCCTCATTACTGGGAGGTCGATGGGGGTCCTGCATACATCTGTCAGCATGGGGATTTCAGGAATGTACGGGTGATGGAGGCCTAGTAGTGTTCTGACAGACAAAGCTGTTTATTCTTAATGACTCTGAAATCAAGTTGGCTCACATAGCACTTCGCTGGCTGGCAGCCTATGTCCAGCATGGCTCTAAGGCTCAGCTCACTTCCTGTTCCTAGGAGAGGTTGCTTGGAAGCTTTTGGGAGCTGTGCTTTGAGCAATTGTGAGCAAGTGTAGCTGGTCCTTTACCGTGGATTTCTTCGAATACCATTTCACCTAATGACACTTCACCGAATCCATTTCACCGAACATGGCAGGGCAAATGGTATATGTGTGATGCATAATAGGTTGGGTGTGGGGTAAGGGTATACGTTAGGGTAGGAAGGGGAGAGCGGGGCCTGCAGGGGGTCTCCCCTGCATTAAAAAAATAAAGTAGAAAAAATTAAAAGTAGATTTAGTTTTTTGGTGAAATGCATTCGGTGAAATCTCCATTAGGTGAAATATTTTTGAAGAAATCACATACATCCTAGCTGGTTAGTATTGGTCTTTTGTCTAGTTTCTTGGTCTTTAGTGTGTTTTTGAAGGACGTTTTTTTGCGTCTGTTTTAGTGTTCATTCAGTGTGTTAATAGTATTTTGTTTGATTGTTGTGCCCCCTTTTAAAATGGAAAATAAGCCCAAAAAAAGGTACCTGCTCCAAATCCCATGCCCCAAAAAACTTCAAAAAAGCAAAAAGATTTGTACCTTTTCACAGTTTTCCGTTGCATACTTGTTACTGTCCTTTGGTCTTCCACATGCTGTTTTGTTGGTTGTTTGCCTAGTGTTGTTTGTATTAATATAGAATAGTAGCTATTAGGATTTGTGTGGTTTCATTTGGGTTGTGCTTTGGTTCTCTGAACTGGTTGTTTCACTTTTTTGGGTTATCAGGGTTTGCTCACACACGGTTCTCAGCTTTGTCAATTGCCTCTTGCGGTGCTGGCAGGGGAAGGGAAAGAAGGTTGCAGGGGAGGTGGAAGACAAGGGTCTGCATTTCTCCTTGCAGGAGGTGGAGCATTCCCCCATGGTAGATGAAGAGGGGGGGTGCTTATAATTTGTATTGCTGTTGGTATGTTGGTCCCAGTGGTCGAAGTGTATGAAAAGAAGTAGTGGAACTGTGTTCCCTACTGGCCTGCCCCTGGCAAACCCCAATGCCACACTCCCTACCACGCACAATACAAACCCCCAATAATATGCGTAAAAGATTCCGAGAAATTATCCCCAATGTGGGTTGGTGCGCGCACCCTCGTACTAGTTAGGTGTTGATACTACGGTGTGGAGAGGTTTGCAGCAGTGGCAAGGTGTAGAAGGGTAGATTCTCGGTGCCCCTTCTATATAAAGGAATAAACAAGGTCGGTGTAGCCTGCCAGTCAGCGCTCCCTCAAAACCAGTCATACAATGCAAACTTTACAAACTTTAGCTTGTTTGAGTAATAAAACCATTACAATGTAAATAGAAATGTCAATACAAGTATTTAATCACAAAAGTGGTCACTGCACGCCAACACGTGTTTCAGCCCTCTCCGGCCCGTCCTCAGGGCGTATTCTTATTGAGATGATAAGTAACTGATAAGAAGCATTTATAAACAATGCCCATTTGCATTAAAACAATAAGTAACCAAATTGTTGCATTTTAACAAAAATAGGATACAAGAATGAAATAAATCCATCGCAATTTAAATGTAAACATAAGCCAAATGAAATGTATAAAATATATGTATATATACAATGCAAGGGAGGACAGAAAAAGGCAGACAAGGGTGAGGCGTCAGGGGAGAGAGGAGAGAAAATAATATAATCAAATTAGATGTGATTTGGTGTTGTACATACACTCATTGTTAATTTACAAATTACTAATTATTAAAACCCCTATGTAAAACTGATTATAAACAAAGCCAGGTTGTTGCATCTTATAGACAGAGTGGATAGTCAATTGATATGGCGTACATGATTTTTGTAAATTGAGAAAGTAACAGAATCAGTCAGTCTCCAATGGCTATATTTTCTGGTGCCTGTAAAAATATATGAATATGTGTTGTAGCCTTATAGGTCCATTGAGTTCTGGAATATAATTGCAACTGCAGCTACCAGATTCTCAAGTTACAGTTTCTACAAACCAATGGTGTTTGTTCGCTTACCTAAGGTGAGGTAACTTGATTATAACCCGGTGAAAAGTTTGCTGGATAGTCCTGGCCTCTTGATTATACGAGCAAATTCTGTTTTGACAAATAAAGTACACGAAGGAGTGTTGTGAGAAGTGCAGGATAGGATTTGATTAAAAAGATAACTGTTCAACGGAGCGAACGGAGCGCTTACCTTTAAACGCCTAAATGCGTGTGCAGCTCAGCCATTTCTGCCGGCTGTCTGCAGCTCCCTGGAAGGAATGTGGGTGCGGCTGTGCTAGCCTATAGCTGCTCAGCCAGGCTGTTTAATAGCTATGGTCATGTGACCATCCTGTTGCTGTTGCCTAGCGACTTGGTAGGTGTCAGGGGAATACTCGGGTTTGTAAGAGAATATAACGAGATCTAGCGAAAGCGCTGTAACCGTAATTGATGCAGGTCCTCCTTTACTTACGAGCGTGGGGAGACAGGAGTATGTTTGAACAAATTCGAGCAGAACTATTTAAATTCTTACATTTGCGCCGCTTAGTAAACATAATATGGGATTCGAGGATACGTGATATGTAGATAATTTCACATACCGATTAGATGAAGATTATCGAATATATACAAATTAATATACACACTAAGGCTCCTAAATTGTTTTTAAGTCCTGCTGACTGGGTGGTAATTAGTGATAATATAATTATCAGGTAAATTTGTTGAAATTGGGCAAACTAGCCGCATTGATGTAAAGCTAGCGAGAGTTACAGAAAACAGTGTTGTTGTGTATACATTGGTTTGCTATGAGAGTGACAATAGTGAGATGTAATTAATATTCCATCTTATAATATACCTAGTTTGGACCAGTTATTCGATAACATAAGGTAATAATGTTTGGAAAGGTATGATTAATCTAGTTTTTATACTGTTAGCATGGGTCAAGTATATGTAAGAGAGGAATTTGAGTATTAACCCCCTAATCTACTGGGTTGATTGTGAGGAAACCAAAGGGTGTCTCACCTACTAGTCCCCTGGAATCCCTCTCAGGTGGCCAGGGCACAGCCATCGCCTTTGGATCCAGACCCTGGGTGTGGACCAGTGCGGGAGGATCACGTGGGTGAGGGGTCTTCGGAGAGTCAGGGTGAGACAACCAATGGTGAGACGCAGTATTCCCCCCTTTCCCGTACCCATGGCCCATCCTATTTTATAGGATTCTTTGATGTTGCAACTCCCCCCCTTTTGCAGAGACAGTGGGCAGAGGAAGAAGGCGACTGAGTGTAAAGAGGCTAACCCTTACATATCTCATTGGACATGCCCCGCTTATCAGGTCAGGCAAAGTCAGGCACTTGACTTTAATCGCATACATCTGATACCCATCAGCTCTCCCCACACGGATAAAAGGCAGAACATAGAGACACCCTGAGAGCAAGGTGGAGCACGAGAAGGAGCAGAACTTCCGGGGGCGAAGGCCAATCTACTGGAGCAGAGCAATCAACAGAGGAATGGGAAAAAAGGGTAGAGAAGACTAGGAGATCCCTAGAGGAGGTTGTTTCCTCTGAAGAGCCGTGAAAGATACAGAGAAGGGCAAATCCCAGACATGAAGACTGCATTGTGTTTCATGGTGCCAGCAACCCTCTCGGGTGAATGACAGAGTTGGGGAGGCAAGGCCAAGCCCATGGTATTAACCTTGAGTCGTGAATTAAAACCGCAAAGACAGAGTTGGCGAGCGACATGAAAGGCTGGTGTGTGTTAAGGGAAGATTGAAGTTGCAGCAGTATATCGCACAATTGAAGGCTGCATGCATGTGGATGAGATGCGAAGGAAGGCAGACCTGTGGTTATCTTTAAATTACTGATAACTGTGAAGCCAGTGATAACAGAGTAGCAGAGTGGTCCAGCGAAAGGAAGTAGCCCACTCGAGAGTCTCTCCGAAAGGTGAAAGGTTTTGTTATAAAGCACCAATGTGAATGAACTCTAAAAAGCGTAATGGTCAAGATTAACCCAGACAAAAGGGGAAGTTGAAAGGTGAATGTTGAACTTTTTGTGCTTATGATACTGAACTACCCAGATCAAGAGACAATGGGGCAAATAACGCAAGAGTCTGAGCTGAAGGGAAAGTCGAAGTGGTCCTGCGGAGGTCTATAGTAAAAACCTAGCACATTCAAAAGTCTTTGACATCAGGAAAGGTCTGAGCCCGACAGAGGGAGACCGGAAGTGCGATAAGTTAGGGCAAGGGAAGCCCTAAAGAAGGTGAATTAAGCTTGGGGAAGGGAACCCCTGCAAGTGCTTTGGTTGAAAGGTCTCGGCCTGACCGAGGGAGAACGACATGAACGTTTAGCTTTGAAAGGTCTGAGCCCGATGGAAGGAGACCTGGGTGAACTTTTTGAAAGCTGGAATTAGAGATTTTAACATGGAAGGCCAGGTGGGCCTCAATCCACGTTTTGAACTGTCTTTGTTTTGAGAATCTGAGCCAGACTATATCATCCTGTCTACGGGGGCTGCCTTACTTCATGCTGTCCAATGTGGGGAGGAGAGCTGACGCAGCCATTTTGATCCTTTATGTTATAACACTGATTTTCCTTTGCATTCACATTACCCTTTACACACTTTTTGTATGAGAGAAAGGGTGGGCATTAGGTTTTGTTAGTATAGGCCAGTTGTGATTTGACAGAGACTGACTAGGACTATGTTTTCATTATTATTGGATGGTAGAGACTACTCCCGTCATAGCTATAGGGCAAAGCAGGAGTTTTTCCAAACCCTGAAAATTGAATAAATGTTTTGAAATTGTACCTCTTGTGTAAGTGTCATACTTGTGATACCATGCCTCCCTTACAAGAGTGATAGCAGCCAGTGGGAGAGGCAGGGAGATTTTGGAAACACTGAGTGGGAGAGCATGCGAACTTTAGTGGTTGGCTCTACCCTGTCCAAGAGCTCATGAACTTTAGTATGCGGCTGTACCATGTGAAAACATCCAAGAACCTTTGTGGTTGATTGTGCCCTGTGGAAAACAAACAGAGAAATCCAGTGAGTGGCTGCACCCTGTGAGAGAAACTGAGTACCTAAAAAGGGTGGGTTTTGCACCCTGAAAGAGAATCTGAGGACCTTAGGGTTTAGAACTTTAAGGAGTGGCTGCGCCCTCTGGAACAACCTTAGAATCTTAGCATGTGTCTGAGCACTGTGGGATAACCTAAGAACCCAAAGGGGTGTCCTCTCCATGTGGGAGATCCCTAGAATCTTATGGATTTGCTGTGCCCACTGGGAGACCCCATGAACTTTACAGAACGCAAGAAGCCTAGCGGTGGTTGCACCCTACAGATGAACCCAATATCCTTAAAGTGTAGCTGTGTCCTGTGAGAGAACCTTCATTCTTTAGCGGGTGGTTGCATCATGTGAGAGAACATAAGCGGTTTTGACAAGTGGCGTGATAATCATATAACAATATAATAAAAGGCCAGATGTATGTTTGTCCTGTATTTTTGTCCGATGGAGTAGCTTCACCTGTTGTCACCACTAGAGGGAGCTGTTGCTTTATGATATATATATACATATATATAAAGAGTCAATGCCAATTCGCATAGCTTTGCCTGTTGTTACCACTAGAGGAGCTGTAGTCTTAGGATATAGTGGTCGTACTCTGTCAATGAAAACCTGCACTTTGGCCCATGTACACTAGTGACACAATAAAGGGATTCCTATATATAACTTGCACAACAGCCAAAGGCATGAGAAACACAGCAACTGGTCAGGGCTTCTCGGTCATTAGTAGAGTTCTCTGTTTCCCAAGCCACACATACACCAAGAAACAACTGTGCTTCACATTTCAGTGCCTGGAATGGACTGGGTAACACATCATCATCGTTATCATCCCATTTGGTATGCTGGACATGGGTACTTTTCATTTGTAGTGTTCCACAATGAAGTAACTGTAAATGTGTATAACTGTTCATTGTTCAACATGCATCAAGGTGGGGATTCCCATATGGTTAGAGGCAGTAGTCATGGCCACACTAAAATCTTATTTACTGCACACTTAGGGCTGACTGGGTGGACGGCTTGCTGTCTCAAATAGCATCTCTTCCTGTGGGCGAAGTGTCCAGTAGATAGCCATCAAGCCTCTCTGCGGCTGGTGGTTAACTGTCTGATCCTGTTAATGACCATATATATTCAGGATGCCATAGACACTGAAGATGGTGTCGCACAGGTTCTCTCTCCCCATAGCCGGAACCCACACTGCTCACAAAGGTTCCAACAGGTGCCAGTGATCTACTTCCGGTTCATGCTATCAATGTTGTGCTTGATATTCCTGATATACATAACAAAATGTATACTGGTTTGTGTTGTTCCTGCTGTCTTTGTTCTCCAATTGATGTTGTTGTTGTTGCAACAGCTAAATCAGGGCGCACAGTGTCTCCTTCTTGCGAGGCTTTTTACAAATCCCCCCACCCCGGAGTCATGTGTGTCTTAAGGGCAGTCTTCTGCTCCAAAGAAATTGCTCTTCGCACCGGGAACTGTAGAAACCTCTTGGAGTTGTCTGCTAAATCATATGTTTTCTTCGTCACAGTTCACGCCAGGGTATTATTCCGCCTACGGGTTTCCTGCGTATCTTCAGACAGCACACTTTAAAATGAAACCTACCACCTCATTTAAATTGCCCTTCAGAATTTCTGTTCTACTTTTCCATGTCAGGTCTCGTCATGCGAGGCTAACTGTGTGCTATAATGAGCCAAAGTGCTTCCAGGGGCTCAGAGATGCCCCGTTGTTATTGGGTGTCTCCCTCTCCGCAGGCTTTCCTTACATGCCACACAGGCTGATTTACCGAAGGGCATTTCTGAATAGTCCCACCCCCTTCCCTAGCATGGAATGGGAGTCCCAAATGGCCAACAACAAAAAAGCCCCTTCAATGGGGATGGCTCGGGCTTTCCTACCCATTCTTACAATGTTCCTGACCAGGTGTTAGCACACAAACACGCACACATTAATCATTCTCAACATTCTAAACCTCTGCACAACTTTTTCGGCTTGTTCCCTACTCATATTGCCTTCTACTGTAGACTTTATCACAGCACACACGTACGGATTGAATCGAATATGATAACAGATACCAACATTGAATTCAAACACATTCTTTCAGGGACAGTCTCTGTGGCAGCAATGATTCATAACGTCACCCTCTTCAGTCAGCAACTTGAGAGGGCAGTACCTAGCTAGCAATGATTGCAGAAATCCAGCCCATGCGTGACAACGATGTGATGAGTGTAGGCTACCCCTGGTGCATGTGGTCTGATTTACAATAGGCTGCCACAAGTTCTCCCAGTAAACCCCAGAGTCACTCAGTACTTTGGTCCCTGTAAAACAGCCCTGGGAATATGACACCTCTTGTACAGGAAGAGTGATGGTAAAAACGGAGATAAATTCCGTTAGATAACATTTATAGACACAGTAAAACCGTAACTTTAAAGACCCAGACAGAACAAGGTGTGAAGGTCTACGTTTACGACTTTTATCTGAGATTGTTACAGAAAGCATTTGATGGGCCAAACGTTAAGTGATGTAACTTCCAAGGTGTAAGGTTATGCTGTGGGTGTGTGAGCTCTGGGTGTGATATGAAATGCGTATCCGCTCCGAGCCTCCTCACGGCCTCCTTGCACTTACCTAGAACCAGCCACAAGGCCTAGTAAGATTGTTTGTTTTGTTCCCCTTTATCTTCCCCTTCCTAGAACTTGTATACAGGCGCGTTATAAATGACTTTATATCATATGAGTGCAATGTACTGGGGGTTCAGCGAATGGACAGCTGTGGACATGGCTGAAGCATATTGGAGGGGCTTTATGCAAGTGTCTTTTCTGTGATCAATCCAGTTTTTCTTTATTAGGCATTAACATGAACTTGACCTCGATGTTCTTGGTCTCACCGAGACATGGTTCATGGCCAGCTCTGTCACAAGCTTTGACACTCTCCTCCCGGATGGCTACAAGATCTTCTCCGTGCCCAGACCCAACCGTTCCGCAGTGGGTGTATCCCTCATCTTCCCTGAGTGGATCCCTGCCTCTGTCATTCCTATGCAGACCTACTCCTCTTCCGAATGCCTCGTCTGCATGTTCTCTCTCTCTCCTGGCCATTCCCTTATTGCGGCTACCATCTATCGGCCACATGGTCAGATCTCCACCTTCCTCTCTTAGTGGGCAGACCTCTCCTCCTCCCTCCTGGCCTCGACCACTGAACTCCTCCTTCTTGGAGACTTTAACATCCACCTGGATGCTTCCTGTCCTTCCTCTGGACTCTTTTGCAACCTCAGCGACTCTCTCTCACTCTCTATTCTCCCCTCTGGCCCGACTCACTCTGCAGGGCAAACGTTGGATGCTCTAATCTCTTCAGACCTTCCCCTTTCTATCCCTCTCCCCTCTCCTCTCTCCTGGAGTGATCACTTTCTCCTTTCCTCCCAGCTAACCCTCTCTACCCCTGAGGCCAAGCCACTTCCAGCACTCCCACCTACCTTCTTGGTTATCCGACCCATGAAGAGTGTGTCAGTTGAGGCTTTCGTCACCACTTTCTCCCACCCCCCCTTTTGGCTGACTCATACCCTGACACAGCCCTTTCCATGCTCCACTCTGCTATATCTGATACTCTTGATGTTCTTGCCCCTGTCATGAGGATCCGCTTGAAGCCCAAAGACAAGTGCAACTCCTGGTACGGCCCAGATCTCGTCACCCTCAAACGCAAGTGCAGGGCGGCTGAGAGGAAATGGCGTTCTTCCGGCACATCCTCTGAAAAACTGTCCTGCTGCCTGCTCCAAAGGCAATACCGGCTCTCTGTCCGCACTACAAAGAGAGCTCACAGCCAAGCCTGCGTCTCCGTGGAATCTAATAACTCGACTGGACTCTTTAAAATCTACAAGAACTGGCCAATCCTGCTGCAGTCTCCACCTCTCCTGTCCCCTCCCAGGCCCTCTGCACGGCTATGGCTTCTCATTTCATCTCTAAAACACAGGACATCGTGTCCTCTCTCTCTTCCTCTCCACCTCCCTCTACTCCATGCTCTTCCTCTGGCCCTTCTTTGGCCACCTCTCCTCCCACCTTCTCTGCCTTTCTCCTGTTCTCCCCAGACAAGGTTTCTAGACAAGTCTGATCTATAAAAGTCTCGTCAAAACGGGTTCACCCCTGTTCCTCCAAAACCATCACGGACCACATTGACACCATGGCTCCTGCTCTGGCTGACTTCTGCAACCAATCCTTTGCCACTGGAGTCTTCCCTTCCCCCCTGAAGCACTCCCTTGTTTACCCTCTTCTTAAGAAACCCTCTGCCAACTGGTCCTGCCCGGCTAACTACCACCCAATCTCCATCACTCCTTTCCTGGGCAAACCCCTGGAAAAGCTGGCCATCTCTCAGCTTAATCTTCCGCACTGAATCTGTTGGTTGTCTCCATGACCATCAGTCTGGCTTCAGAGCTGCCAGAAGCACAGAAACTGCTCTCCTGAACATCCGTGAAGACCTGCTCTCTAACCTTGATTCCAACAATCCCCTGTGTCCTCATCTTACTTGATCTCTATTCTGCCTTTGACACGGTCAACCATGCCATCCTGCTCAACCGTCTCCATGATAACCTGGGTATCACTGATCAGGCCCTGGCTTGGCTGACTTCGTTCCTCTACGATCGACCCTCCCAGATCCAACTTGGTTCCTTCCTCTCCTCTTTCTCTATCTATACCTGTGGTGTACTCCAGGGGTCCAACCTCTCTCCCCAGCTGTTCAACCAATACCTGGCACTTCTTGCCCACCGCATTGCTGCTCTCTGCCCCAACTTTCAGTGCTATGCGGATGACGCTCAGCTCATTTTCAGGTTCCCCTCAGCCACCGCTTCTCCTTCCCTCATCTCCGATTGTGTGTCTGCTATCCAGGAGTGGTGTGCTGTCAATGATCTCTGCCTTAA
Source organism: Ambystoma mexicanum (assembly GCF_040938575.1). NCBI lineage: Eukaryota > Metazoa > Chordata > Amphibia > Caudata > Ambystomatidae > Ambystoma > Ambystoma mexicanum. The sequence goes on from NC_090931.1 coordinate 1,328,100,973, forward strand.
TGCCAGTAAGACTGAGATTCTCCTCATCGGCACACCCACTCCCTCCTTTCCTGTTACTCTCTGGCCGGCCTCTCTTGGCCCTCCTCCTGCTCCCACCTGTGAGGCTAAAAACCTTGGGGTCGTCTTCGACTCCACACTCTCCTTCTCTCTTATTTAAGACTATCACCGGCACTTTCTTTTCCGACTGGCCAACTTATAATGAGGCTATATGACATGAATGTAGATAATTTGAGAATAAATAAAAGCAATGCTGCAGCCAATGAAAGAATCTGGAATGTGGGACAGAATCCCACTTAACAAGCAGAGGTGGTTGAGAACGTGGAATGAAGGGATTTGTAGGAGAAGGGTCCAGAGAGAAAGAAGAAGGAGCGGTGTGGAGACTATCACTGCTGTAACGTCAAAACAGAAAGAAAGGAATATATCTACTTACCGTGTCCTGAGATTTCATCATAATAGATACCAGGAGGTGCAGCACTGAAGAGTCATAGTACGGTTAACTCCATGATGGATTCCTTAGTACACTTGATGATAACTTCTCCTTTTGAGAAATATCAGGTCTTATGGTGGGACGATTGGGTGAGAACTTGGCAATGGTGGACCCGGATCCACTCAGAGGGGTGGGCATCAAATCGACTGGTGAACAGTTGAATGCCTCTTTGACTAGGTTTCTTTATTTAATTTAATGTGTTACAGTTTATAAACTTGACACATATAAAAACACATATCAATTGCATATACTGAAATTCCTCGAATATTTGCATGATAACACTAAAATTCACTACACATACATTCCTTAATATCTAAATTCATAATAATAACTTGCATTTTATATTTTAGTCAAGTTTGGTTCACAGTCAACCGCATCATATAAAGTGCAAAGATAGATTCCAAAAAGTTGTGGTTAAAATCGATTCTAAGTCATGTACATATTCTCCCAAGTGATATATAGAAACAGATCCTAATATACATCATTCTGTCAAAACATGCTTAGCTGTCTCTGGAATGTTGTCTTTCCTGCAGATACAACAACTTATTTTATCAGTAGGGAGATTTAAATCTGGACCAATTACAGATAATAGTGGGAGATGGCTTATATGCAACAATAAAATAAATCTACGTACGTGGGGGGAAGGACACACAATAAATAAGATTGTGGCTTTTATAATCTTATAGCATTTCACCTGCATGTGAATACAGATTTAGGTTAGCCAAATGATGGAAATTGCGGCACCAATTCCATTTCTCAAGTTTTGCTTCAAAATGTATTTTCAGTACATACATCTCTTTTCAGTGGCGGCCCCTCTGGCCTGGAACAGGCTACCACTAGACCTAGGGCTACAGACTAAGCTTGAGCCTTCCAAGAAGAAATTGAAGACCTGGTTGTTTGCTTACTTCCCCCTTACGAGTCTTGACGTGGATTTCCCCTATTATTATCATCTGACTCCCATTCATGTCTGTCTCCTTTTACGTTTGTCAGTGCCCTTATACCCATGGGTCCATTGCTGTGCTATATCAAGTAAATTAAAGCAAAGTTAAAAGTAAATAAAAGTCCATATGCCAATCTGGTCATTAGTCAATACTCTCAACCAGTTCTACAATTGATTTTACATATGCCTCAGAACCTTTGGATTTTATTTTCAGACCCAGCCAAGATAGCAAAGAGCATTTGGGTTTCGTCATTGCCTTAATATATATTAAGCCGGCCACGTTTCATCTGCAGTTTAGCCTCGAAGGAGATACGACCAATCACAGTATCTCCATTGGAACGCACTGCGGTAAGCCCGATAACCTTCCAAAAGTGACCCTCTAATCTCTGTAACCAAACAATATCTGCAAGGGTCAGAATTTCTAGCCCATAAAGAATGGCTGTACAGAAGCATTCTATATATATACAGATAGTGCCTTCTAAGCTAAAGCCCCAACATTTGTTTAGTGAACTTGGCAATTAAGGCTGTTAACTGCAACACCTTTCTCTTTCTTGAAGAAATACAGTCCACAAACCTTCTGGTGAATTAACTTCAACTCCCTTGTACTTATAACAATTTGGATATTCAGTAACTCGATTCCCAACATTCAATCTTGGTCTCGCTATCTTGCCACTTGCAAAGTACATCACCTGAGTTTTATCTCTATTTATGACAGGTTGATTTTCATCTGCGTACTCAGCTCTTAATAAGCCAGATAAGGTAAGGTTGAAAATCACTAGGTCATCTGCAAATAATAGGCATATAATATGACCGGATGCAAATCTTCCGGGGACAATTCAATACCCTGTTCAATCAATCAGACAGATCTGCCAGGTACAAGTTGAACAATAGGGGGGCCAAAATGCATCCCTATTAACGCCCCCCCCCTAGTAGTAGGGATTGGGCTTGTCACTAGCCCCCCTCCATCCAACTTGGCCTGGGCAGAAGTGTTATCATGAAACAGTTTTAAAAAGTACAAAATTCGGTCTGGGCAACCACAATTTTCAAGCTTTGATCTTAATCTTTCCCTATAGACCGGGTCAAGAGCCACTCCAAAGTTGACAAATAGAGCGCAAAAGCCAGGATTTTCTTTTGTTCTCGCTCTTTCCGTTAACAGATCAATTAATCATACATTTTGGTGGTGGCGGACCCTGCTCGGAATCTTGTTTTGCAACTTGTCTAGGAGCTGGACAAACTCAGACCATTGTTGGAGCTCATTCAATATAAATGAAGCGAACATCTTCACTGTTATGTCTAACATAGATACGAGTCAGTACTCTTTTATATACAGGTATTAAAATTGCAGTTCTCCAGCATTCAGGAATTGTACCTGTTAACAATACTTTTTGGAACAAATTCTCTAATATGCTTGCCCACGTCTCTGAATCTTCCTTAAATACAATACTGGCAAAACCATTTAGTCCCGAGGACCTAGAAGCTTTTAGTCTATCTACTTTCATTATTATATCATCCCTTCCAATTTGCAACACAGATTTATATTTTATGGTCTTCAATTTCACTCTGTTTGCATCATTCGCAGTTTGTAAATTGGCTTCTATGGACTTATTGGGCCTCATTTATTGGGTTGAGGATCTTCCGATTTCTAATCCCGTTTGACTCTCCAATAGTTTACATATGGCTCTAGTATCTTTCGAATTCAACACAGATATCATTTTTTGCCAGGCTTTGCTTCGATAAGAAGAACGCCTTGACCTGATCCAATTTTTCTATTTCTCTTTTTAATTAACTTGAGAGTTTATAATTTGGTAGAAAAGTCCAACCTACTACTCTTAATGCTACGGACCACTCTGTGCATAATTCTCTTGTTGTCCCTCATAGATTTATCATAAACCATTCAATTTTTATTCTCACACTCTATATAACCAACTTTATGTAAAGCCATTTCACTGGAGAACCTAAGTAGCCATCTCTCTATCTGATGGCTGTCTAAGCCTTCTAATTGCTCATATAATTTATTCCCAAAGTTATCTATATAGTGATTTGCTTTCTCCAGGTTTTGTTTTGAACCTGAAATATGGTTTCCTGCATGATTTGTGTCAACTGCACCAATTTTCCTTTGCACCTGGTTCAAGCTGCTCAGGGAAATATGAACAGTGATTGTTGCATGGTCACTAAAGCTATTGGGCTGTACCACCATGTTGTGCAGCAGCTGTAAAAGATTATTATTATTAACAAAGAAATAATCCAATGATCGCCTTCTTTTTACCCAATGAACAGGAATATTCACCTGGACAGTAGCTCCTTACGTTGCTGTACATTTGAAGCTTTCTGTTTCAGGACACTTTTTCTTCTTATCCCAGAAGTCTCCTCATATTCCTCACTAGATACATATCAAGCATTCAAATGACCCCCCAAGATAGCAAGATCTCAATTTTCTCACATAATCCATCCAGCAAGCAACTCAGTGAGCGTATCAAATATAGCCTCCGTAGAGGGTCATATTCGCTGACCATAAGTAGCCTTCCTACAGCCTATGAGCCTACGCCAACTACCTCGATTGCTAGGATGTTTTCCAGACATTTTGAGACATTTACCCTCTAGGAGGAAAGTGAGTGCTTTACATCTATCAACATGCCCCAATCGTGTCTATCAAGATATCCCTGTCTGGCCAATGTCTAGAAAATATGGAAGCCATCAATATACAATTTTGTGAGCAGCCAATTTTCTTGTAACATAAATGTTTCGCTTTCAAGCAATACATTTAAGGAAGTCTTGGAACCAAGAAAATTACCAAAACCCTGCGTGTTCCATGACATCACTGAAAAACCTCATGGTATTTTTGCCGACAGGGTAGGGAGAGAATCAACAAGGCATTTCAAGACTCGTTGTATATCTACGACTGGAACTCCTTCTACTTCTATTTACTCCTTGCCACTAGATGTGGTTTGTCATTTGCCATTAGGATATGCACCAATTTGCTGGATTGAGGTATCAGGTGTGTTCGCATTTACATCTAGCTCGTAACCCATCCTTATTAATTGTACATCATGGTTAAGAATCATCATGGCCCGTGTCACAAGTTTTAAAAATCGGTACGCGTAATATTGGGATTGATGCAATCTAACGGCTCTATAAAGTCAAACTCATCAGATTCCCAAATCACATAGTGGAAGTATTTGTTACAATGGTTGTAAGAAGTCAGGCCAATTTATCCTTTTTTCTTTATTTCTCTGTGTTACAAAGGTTGTAAGAAGTCAGACCAATTTATCCCTTTTCCTTTATTTCTCTGGCACAATCGTTTTATTGTCAACCTATTGCTTACAATATTTGGTTTGATATTCTTTTGTTCCCTATTGCTTGAATAACCAATGTCGATCGCTGTGTTGGTCCATGTTTACTCTGTTCTGGAGAAGACCAATACTCGGGGCTTCCAGCCGTATTTATTGTGGGATTTTCAGCCTCTCTCACCGGACCGGCTGAGGAAACCTCCAATATAATACTGGCCTCCGATTTATTGCTTTTTAGCAGGCAGCTAGTCAGTGTCTCTGAGGATTGATTTATCACTGACTCATTGGCCCTTCTTACAAGTTTGTCGGTCCAGTAGCAACGGACCAAGTACCGTTGTTACCGGACCGGCAAACTACGAGTTCTGCTCGCGGGCACCTACCCTGACCTGTCGGGCGTACGGGCACCCGCGAGCTGACACTGCCTATAGCACCGGCACCATTCTGAATGGTGCCAGTGCTTCCAGCCTTTCCATTCCCATTGAGCCCAACCGGGCTCAATGGGAATGGGGAGCAAAAGTTTCTGGCCCCTGGCAATGGGGAAATACAGGGTCCACCAGGGTTGTAATGGCCCTGTATTTCCCCATTGCCAGGGGCCGGAAAGATTCGCAAGTTTGGCAGCAACCTGCTGGTTTTACCGGCAAGACTACCGCCAAACTTGTAATGAGGGCCATTGGCTTCCACCAGTATGAACAAAGGACGGCTTAACATTAGAATCTTTAGGTGCACTTGCCACCCTCTGCGCTATAGTGATATTCTCAGTGATAATTCTCCCAGTATTAGGTAACAGCCTGTTATTTTTTACCGGGCTAGTAGTCACACTCTGCATTGTAGCTGCACTGGTCATTATATTGGGCCTCATTACAAGGTTGGCACTAAAAATCAGCCCTTAACGGCATGCCGTTAATAACAGGTCCGTCTTGGCTCCAACCCGCAAACAGCGGGCGATTAAGGGTGCGCGAGCATGCGCACCCCTGCATGCCGGTAACGGCTGAACCGGCATGCCGGTAACGACCCTCAAACCCCCAGATAGCGGCATCGACGAATGCACACATAACGCCTCTACCCTCTGCAACCCCTAAATAGTGGTACCGGTTTTAACATTATGCTAAGAACGGGCCTGTTATTACCGGACCCGGAAATAACGTCATCGTGCCGGAACAGGAAATGCCTTGGTGGCCCTCTTCAAAATAACAATCCGTTGCCATCCTCCACATACTGGACCTTCACCACCAGAACTCCTAGCCCACCACGGACAACATGTCGAAGGCCACCCAGAAAGGCACTGCCCGCCTGCGCAAACCACGGTTCACGGACGAGGAGCTGAACATGTTAGCTGACACCCTAGTGGCGAATGTTGATGTGGTGTTCTGCAGCGACCTCAGGGGTCCAGCCCAGCTGAAAAAGAAGGCCATCTGGGAAGAAGTAGCCCGGAAAGTAAGTGCAGTCGGCACCACCGCATGCACAGTGCGCGATTGTAGAAAACGGTGGGATGACCTCAGGCTGAGAGTCTGGAACATCTTGTCGGACAATCAGAGCCAGGGGCTGGCAACAGGAGGATGACCACACTCACCAGTGAAATGAGGCAGATGGGAGGAGACCTGCAGCTCAGTCATAGATGTGGAGTCAATCAAAGTGAGTCGGTGGAGCTGAGTTTGGTGTGCCAACATCGGCAGATGAAGGTGAGTGTCCCTACAAACACACGACAACTAATCAACTTCATTGTCCTCCAAATGTGACAGCAATACCAGCCAATACATGGCCCATCATGCACTCCTTCACATATCCATATACACATGCTGGGCCACCACTATCCCATCCCAATGCATGCTGCGCCCATACATGAATACTCACCCGACACACAGATGACCTGCACATGTCACACAGGACGACACTCCCAACACACATCAAGGCCCAACAGCAGCCACCATGGTGTACATGTGCACACCTGTACGATTACAAAATGCACCCTCCAACCTTGCATGTACACAGACGCTACAAAGCCAGGCATGCAACTCATCACATGGCGCCACCTGCTCAAAGACTAATGCATGCATGATGCAAGCACCACCATCACTGATGCCCTGACACTCTCTGTCCCCCACAGGTACGAATGCAGACAGTGATGAAGCACATGGGAGTGCACAATGCACAACAGCAGCCAAAAAGGCAAGGAGGCAAGGTGATGGCACAGGACCATCAACTTCAAGTGGACCAAGGATGGGCCGAGCGGCACGCGGGACAACAACCAGTGCCATACCAGCCACACAGACACCCATGCAGGATGAGCAGACACCTGCCCCTGCAGCCCTGGACACACTATCCACACAGGCTGAGGACACAACTGGCATGGAGGATGGCACACAGTCTGCTGCTGCCAGCACATTTGGGGAGATGGCTGCATCGGCACAGCATAGTGTTGATGAGGAAGCTGACCCTGACATTGAGGGCAATGCAGGACTTGTCCACTCAGAGCCTGTAGTTTGCACACCAAGCCCGCAGGTCACCCCACAGGGCACACCTCGGCGGGACTCATCCGACCAGGGCCACCATGGAGAGTGGTCTCCGGCAATTCACAGTCCCATAATGCATGCAGTGCCACCACATCACCCACCAACCATGACCCACACTGCCATACGGGAACTTGAGGGACGTCTGTCCAGGATGGAGGCCCGGCAGGAGGCGATGCAAGGCTATGTCCAGCAGTACCTTGCTGAAGGCGAGACAACACGGCGTATCATCCAGGACAGCACTGCAGTCGTAATCCAGGCCATCAACTCAAGTGCAAAGCAAGTGCGCGATGGCTTCAATGCCTTGGGTCAGATCCTCACCAGGATTGCCGACAGCATGGAGCAGCAGCAACCCCGGCTTTGGGCTCACAACCATCTGGCTCATCCACATCGACCACGCCAGTGAGTTCCAGGCAGACCAGCCCCGTGCACAGGTCCCTGCAAAGTGCACAGGCTCAGATATCCAACCTCCACCTCCGAAGGGAGCTCCACAGTAGCAGGGCCACCCTGCAGAATCTCTTTAGGAATACATCTAGACCCATGTTGTGCCATTGTTGACTTTGGGTGTTAGGGGGTGGGTGGAGGGTGGTGGTGGGTGTAGTGTGTAGTACTGGGGATGTTGGGGGGCATGTGAGTAGGGTGGGGGCAGTGGGGGGGTGTTGGGGGCGTGGATTGTTGAATTATGTTGTCCAAAATATCTCACAAATACACCTGTTGTGTAGCAAACATCACATGAGTGAACATTGCTAATTTGTTGTTTGGCAATTTATTGGTTCATAGTGAACTGTGCCCATATACCCACACACCCAGTGCCTACGGTTCCCAATACTTGGCACCTTCTGCATCAAAGTACATCAGAATGATTGTTCTATGACCAATTGCCGCACTGTGCGACCCTCACGTGTATCGCGTCCTGGTCTATGCCCTACATCTACTCCTTCCTCTCCTTCTACTTCACCGGGTGGTGGCAGCTCCACGTCAGGTGGCAGGGATACGTTCTGCCAGATGCACATGTTATACAGCATTGCACATACCGTGATGATCTTGCCCACCTTCTCAGGCCCGTATATGAGTGCCCCACCCGACCTGCTGATGCAGCGAAACCGTGCCTTCAAAAGGCCAAACGTCTGCTCAATGACCACACGCGTACGTGTATGTGCACGATTGAAGTCCTCCTCGTACCTGTTCTGCGGGTTCCTGACAGGGGTGAGTAGCCACGCCTTCAGGGGATATCCAGCATCATCTACATGGGAGCAGAAGGAGGTGTGTGTAAGGATGAAGCTCAGTTGCCATCTGTGCTCAGCCTGTACATCATTCAAATTCATATGCACAATCTCGTCAATGGCAGCCACATCCACATGACTGTCAGCCCTGTACAGTGCATGCCAATCCATGGAGCGAGCCTTGGGTGACATACACGACCTAGGGTCCTAGGCATTTAAACCACCAGGCCCCCCGATGCATCTTGGCTAGGGGCATTTTGTATGCACATGTGAGGGCTGTGTGTCAGCGGATGACTCAAGATACTTCCATCCCACTCCTTCCCATGGCCCAGGGGGCATTCCCCTTGCATATGCATGTCGCCCCCCCATCCCTTTTCTCCCATGGCCTAGGGGGCATTCCCCTTGCATATGCATGTAGCCCCCCATCCCTCTCCTCCCATGGCCCAGGGGGCATTCCCCTTGCATATGCATGTAGCCCCCCCATCCCTCTCCTCCCATGGCCCAGGGGGCATTCCCCTTGCATATGCATGTACCCCCCCATCCCTCTCTTCCCATGGCCCAGGGGGCATTCCCCTTGCATATGCATGTACCCCCCATCCCTCTCCTCCCATGGCCCAGGGGGAAGACTCACCCAACAGCCAGCCACTTTGTACAACGTCTCCTTCCATGTAGCGGGTTAGTGAGGAGTTCCGCAGCACCATAGCATCATGTGTGGATCCTGGGTATCTGGCACAGCAATGTGTTATTATCTGGCTGGCATCACACACCATCTGCACATTGATGGAGTGGTATAGCTTCCAATTGCGGTTTAGTTTAGTTTAGTTTATTATTTGTATGGCGCGCCATACCCTGGAGTATCAGGGCGCAAACAGACAAGGATATGCTCAACTTAGTTACAGACTAAGTGCACCGCCTCCACGGCATGTGGGACTACCAACTCTACATGGGTGCAGTCGATGGCACCAATTACATTGGGCATGCCTGCCAGTGCATGGAATGCTATTTTGGTGGTATTTGTCTCCTGTGGTGTCCTTGGTAGGGATATGTAGGCACTTGCGTGCTTCAGTAGTGCATCCAGCACTTGCTTTAACACAACAGAGAAACATGATTGTGACATGCCATGCATTTGGCCCACTGTGTGTTGGTAAGTGCCTGTGGCCAGGAAGTGGAGCACAGATGCCACCTTCAGCAGAGGGGGGATGGCTGTGCGGATGTTGATCAGGCTGACCAAGTCATCCTGTATTAATTCCACTATGTTGGTGATGGTGTCCCTGTCCAGCCGGTACAGGGTGTGGATCTGTGCTGGGGTTAAGTCAAATGGATTGGCCCTTATACGTGGAATTGATGGCTGTCTGCGGGGAACAACTACCTGCACTGGTGGGATTTGCTGGGCCTGTCTCACCCTCCTTCTCCTCCTGCCTCTCCTCTGTGTTTCCTGTTGTACTGCCTGCTCAAGGAGTAGCAGTGCAGGCATGTCCTCCAGCCCCAGTATGGCAAGTGCAAGTGGTAGTATTTTGGCTTGGAAGGGGGTGTGGTGTGTGGGTCTGCTCCTTTTGTGCTGGCCCTGACTCCATTGCCTCCACCTATGCTGATTGTGTGCATCTGTGGCACTTGGTTACACAGGAGTTTGCTGTTTACAGGTGGTCTGCGATGCCGGTATAGCCGGCATCATGGTGGCCCTTCTTACCGGCATCTCGATGCCGGTATGTACTTGTCTGTGCGACTCGTGGTGTCCCCTTCGTTGCGGGATGCCGGTATTACGGGCACAACATGCGCGCGCGTGCCCGCATGCCGGTACGGTGGTGCATGGCCACAGCGGGTCCTTGACGATACCGGTAGCACCGGCATCTAGGGTCATGATACACCGGCCCGGTAATGGATGCCGGTATTGCCTTACCAGTGACTTTATTACCGGAGCGCCAACCTTGTAATGAGGCCCATTGTCATGGATTCTGCCACATAACTTCACTAGGATCTTCATTGCGAACTGGATTGTGACCATAAAAGATTGTATTGCAACAAATGGCTCCGCTCCCATATGCACTTCAGCGGAGCTGTCCATAAAGTTATGCTGTGGAAAGAGACTGGGGATGCTGACAGTCTATCCTTCAGATCTTTCGTGCAATGTTTTATCTCTGTTCCCCTAGGAGCCTCATGCTCAATATTATACATAGGGCATGGGGGCGTCAAGTCCGCAACCATGGCTGTACTCTGTTGTAATGAGTAGCATAATTCCAGTAGCAAATTATTGTCAATGCCCTCCAGATTCGAACTGTCCTCTGCCTCACAACCCACATTCACTATTGGAGTGCAGTCTGTTAGCCCTATGGCAGGATCTGTGGTCCGCCTTGCAACCGAAATTGGTATCACTGGCTCGGTTTGGAAGAAAGCAGTAATTTGGCCCTTTGCATTTGGTCTTCCTTCACTACCCAAACCATCATTCAATACCACAGCCTGGATCCCAGCCGCAGGCCCCATAGTACCTTGTTTGTTACACAATTCCCCCACAGGGCCTTTCAATTTGTGTAAATAGTAGGGACTAGATTTTGCCTTCGCTTTGCCGGGAAATTGTGATGGTAAGTAGTCAGACAGTTACCAATCAATTATATGGCAAAATAAATTACTTTTACCTCGCCTTGATCAGCCGGACACCAGGACTACAAGACTGCCACTTGCAACCGCTTTCTTGACGTACGCACGGCTGCGATCAGCTTTTATAATTGACAGCTGCAGCGCAGAATGCCATACACTGTGTTTCCTGCGTTCACTGGCAGGCACAATTAGATGATTGTAGAGGCTTTGCTCCGCTCTATGTTGAGATAAGTTTTGCAAAAATCATATGCTTCTTCATGCCTGCAAGATTGCAACTTACATCCACTTTCTCGATGTATGTGCTGACGCGCTGTGACCATATTTTTAAAAATTCACAGCTGAAGGGCGCAGAACGTCAAACACTGCATTCACTGCCAGGCAAAATTACATGATTGCAGAGGCTTCGCTCCATGTTGTGAGAAACCAAAGGGTGTCTCACCAGCTAGTCCTCTGGGACTTGTCATCCAGGTGGCCAGGACACGATCATCGCGTTTGGATCCAGTTCCTGGGGATGAGCCGGTGCGGGGGGATCACCTGGGTGAGGGGTCTTCAGTGAATGGGGGTGAGACAGCCGATGGCTATACGCGGTATTCCCCCCTATTTTGTTTATCCAACCCATTGTTTATTTTAGGATGCTACGAGGTCCCAATTCCCTTCGCTACCCGTTTTTACACAAACACTGTGCCAAGGAAGAGGGTGACTGAGAGTAACAACATTAACTTTCAAACATCGTACTGGCCATGTCCCACTAATCAGGTCAGGAAAAGTTAGGCACTTAATTCTAAGTACATATAACTGATACCTGATACCAATTAGCTCTTCTCACACAAATAAAAGGCAGAACCCAAAGACACACTCTGAGTAAGGTGGAACACGAGAAGGAGCAGGGCTGCCGGGACAAAGGACAACCTATTGGAGCAGAGTGATGGACCAAGGGGCAAGAGCAGCGGGACAGAAAACCCCAGAGTTCCCTGCTGGAGGTCATTGCCTCCGACAGGCTGAGAAAACTGCATTGTGTTTCAAGGATGCCAGCGATCCTCCTGGGTGAATGGCAGAGATGGTGAGGCGAGGCCAAGCTTGAGGTACTAACCTTGACTTGTGAATTGGAAATCATAAAGCAAAGAAGAAACACACACAGCCAGTGAGTTGGCAATCGACCTGAAAGACTGGTGTATGTTAAAGTTTGAAATAGCAACATTTTATCACAAGTGAAGGCTGCTTGCGTGTGAAAGAGAAGCGAGGAAAGGCAGACTTGTCAATCAACTTTGAAGTAAAAGGCAACTGCAAGTTCAGCTATCCTAAGTAACGGGGTGGTCCCATGAACCGAAGTAGCCCACTCGAAAGTCTCAGTGAAAGGTAAATTGTTCGAAGAACGAAAGCGAATATACAGCAAAAGTGATATGGAAAAGTTTAACTCCTAGAAAGGAGAAATTAAAAGTGGAACTATACATTTTGAGTTGAAGTGGTCCTGAAGTGGTCTGAAAAGTAAGCCACGCACATTCGAAAGCCTTCGACATTGAAACGTGGTCCGAGCCTGACAGAGGGAGACCCGAAGTGAATTAAGCTTGGGGAAGGGAGCCCCCCGTGTTGAACTTAATTGTGAGGCATGAGCCCGGCAGAGGGGGACCTACGAGAACTGTGTGCTGAAAGGTCTGAGCTCAACAGAGGGGGAATTTTGTGAACGTTTTGGTTGAAACATTATTTTTGGAAGTCGAGAAAAGAGACTTAAACATGGAAGGCCAGACAGGCCTCGAACAACTCTCTGGAACTGTATTTGTTTTGGATGCCGAGCCAGAGTGTGTCTTCCTGCCTACAGTGTTGTTTTTCTCTGTTTTAAGCATGCACCGAAGAACATTGTGAGAATAAATACTTATTCTTATAAACCTGTACAATAAGCTGTACAATAAGCATTGTGAAGACTGTATAAATACTTTATTACATTCAGAAAGTATAGTGAACATTTTCTAAAAGATTGATTCATTTGAGAAGGGCACGGGTAGTCTAGCTCAGTGGCAACGCGCTCCTCTTGGAAGCAAGAAGGCGCAGAGCACTACAGCTTCGAATCCCGGTCCACGCTTCGAAACCTCTTCTGTATTAAGCACATTATAAAGGCCTTTTTCTATCATTATTGCTTCTGGTCTGGTCGTTTCTCTGGGGCTTAACATGCCAAGAAGCTGCTTTGGCAGTAAATTGCCCAGATTTCTGGAAGCTCCTCCTTCCTTACATCTGTTCAGATGAGAGCTTGTTTCCACCCCTCAGATGCGGCAATATTGTTTTCATGGGTCAAAATGATGATGGGGTCCATATCAGAAAAAATGACCTCCCTGGGGCCATACTGCACAATGCCAATAATTGCTGTGCCCTCCTCCTCTGTCCGCTCTGTGCTTTTAACCCTCTTCACCACCCTTAGATCGTTCAATAGAATAACACCTTCCATAACCTTTTTGATGATCCAGTTATAAACATGTTATATTAGAGAGCCCTTTGTTACTTTACTTCAGTTCAGCAGGTAGATAATGGTGTAGTTCGTATCTGCTTTTGTAATGTAGCGCATCTTTTTATCCTAAATAGGAGAATATTGGCGGCATCACATGCTTTCCTTTCTAACATATGCATTTGGGTCCAATTCCTGAGAAGAAAAGGTGGCTGATAATTTTGAGCTGTTGAATACAGTGCACCATTGGCCGCTTTCTAAGATGCCTCAACCTGGCTATCCATTAAGCAGGAGGGGAGGTGAGCAGGGTTAAAGGCATTCCCTGAGGACTTAGAGGACTGAAAGGTGGTGCTGCGAGTGGCTGACTGGGAATTTCCCAGGGGCGTCATTTGGGGGTCGCAAGTGGTCACACCTGTGACCCCTGATGTTCTCCCTTGCTACCCCTGTGGTTTCCCTTGCAAGCCCTAAACTTTGAAGCTCCTGGACTGTGGCCAGTGCCGTGTGGCCCTTTGTTTCTGGAGTGGCCGGCTTTCGTGTATGGGCCTCTTAAAAAAAACAGGGGGCTCCACAAGTGTAACACGTTGAGCAGTGATTTTGAGCAGTGACCCTAAATAAGAAAGATTAACAATAACAAATAATTTGTCTTTCTGGAATTCTATACAATAATTGCTAGACTCATTAAAGGTTTTTTTTCAGCCACACTTCAGGGGGTGAGCCCCTGATATATTCTGTTCTAAAACACTGCAAATTCACAATGCAGACAAAAACGTTGCAAAAGCATTTAGAGTAGAATAAGCATCCATTTTGAACTTTCGCAAGTTGCAGTTATAGCATGTTTTTTTCTGCCGTTTTCTCTGTTCTGGTCATCACAAGACATTCCATCTTGGTGTCCTCGGTCATTTGACAAAATCCTTGTGCCTAAAAGCTTGTGTACAGCGTAGAAACGTTTGACTATCGCACATAAAGTGGCCCTTGATTTCATTGTGCCACAATTAATGCTCTGTTGTAATGTGTCTATCTTTCCTATCTCCATGGCATGCTGTTCAGGATGTTTGTTTGCATGTATGAGTTAACGAGTGCCCAGAATACGGGGAGCCGGGTGAGTTAGCTGCTTACCCTGCGCTACTATAAAAGCTTTAATATGCAGTTATGAAGCCTCCCAATGGTATGTATTTTTAGAACTTATGGAGCCTGAAAAGTAGATCCACGCAGGCTTAACATGTGGCCAGCATTGCACCAGACCTGTAGATGAACTGGCCTGCTGTTAAATCTCAGTTACCAGTTCAATGGTATCCACTACATAGTGCAATTTGCTTTCTGACTTTGAGAACATTCAGACACGTAATTGCAAATTTTACTATAGCCGGTAGGATAGCTCAGTGGGTTGAGCACTCGTTGCTGCAATGTGTGTGTGATCTGCAGGTTGCAGGTTCGAATTCCGGCAAGGTCAACTCAGCCTTTCATCCTTCTAAGGTTGATAAATGAGTACCAACACAGGTTGGGTGATATTGTAGATATACTTGTTCATTATAAATCACGTAAGTGCTATATAATAGCACATCATTATTATTCACCCTTGGACGTCTGCTTGCATTCACAATAATTTGGTACTATGGGCCTATATACACTGATATTAACAATACATATGGTGATCCATCTTTTTTATTTGAAATGTATATCACATTACAGTGATATTGTAACCATATTATTCGTAGTGTACTTAGGAACAATGCTATGTGATGCCACTTTTTGTTTTGTCAAGGGGTGAAAGATTGTGTTCCGTCGCTTCCTGTGATGCCACTTTGGGCTAGGGTCTATTGACACCACTTCCTGTGATGTCATCAGAGTTCAAGGCTCATGTGATATCACTTCCACTACACCTGGCATTTTGGTAAAATGACGTTCCTGGAATTTCCAAGTCTCTTCTAGTGTGCTTTAGTGCACATTTAAGCTCTATCAAGAACTAACAATGATAGAGGGCCATGACGTTGCTTGGATAGGCACACTGAGCGAATTGGAGGTCTTCATTCTCTACCAAGGGAGTGCAAATATACCCAGGAGAGGAGCAAAGATGGCTGATGCATCAGTGTGGTCTGTGCCTTTCCTCATTGTTCTGGCACAAGCATTGCGTAGAGAGTAGGCCCCTTCTGCTGGTGAGGCCCTGTGGGAGGTCGTGTTGTGTAGCACAGCTTTGTTCAGCCCTACAGCAGTGCTGCATAAGCTCCTGTGCTACTGCTCGATCCAGTCACTGCTTCAGTCATGTACTTGAACTTGTGCTGATCTGGTCGCCGGGTTGAGCACAATGGTAGCTGACAGTCATCGGGGAGAGTAAGTAGAGAGATACAAAGAACTCAGCTTCCCCAGCCTCACCATTCCCTCCTCTGATGACTCACGTGAACGTTTGGGGTGGGTGGTGAAGGGATTGGATGTTTATCACCTGCTGCGCCCCACTTCCTCCCTTAGCATGTCCCCTTTCTACACCTTTTTATGCCTGGTGGCAAGAGAGAGCACATAAAATAGGGGGCTTTTTGCTTCCCTTGCACCATGACACACATTCTGGGCGCACAAGAGCTTCACACCGCCTTTAGCCTTCTTATGCTTTGCTCTGCCTGCATTTTTAAATGGCACCATTGGTACTTAAACCAGCTTCAAGTGTCGGGCAACTCCCAGAGATCAGACCAAGAAAATACAACCAGCTAAGGAAAAAGGCCCAGTGCACCCTTTTTCAAGAAAGACAAGAGTTTTATTTATTTTGTATACAAAAGAAAAAGGCGACAGGGTATTGTGAATCCACTGCCACTGAGCTCTCTGATGTCTTTCATACAAGATTCAGGTTGTAAATACATACATCGTTATTCATGATGCACTCAATATACAGTAATAATCCCCCAGCCTCATTGGCTGCCACCCATTTACATGCTAATGGTTGCATATTGCCCATCCTCAAATTGGTTCTGCTGTTTTCTTGCTCCTCTTCACTACATGTGAGTAATGTCCTCGCCCATCATAGAATGATAAAAAGCAATTGGTTAACATCCGTTGGCACTACCCTACCTTCAATTCTAACCACATGATATGCACCTAGTTATCATTGTGAACTCAATGGGCAACTTCGAGGTCAGCCTGGTCCTTGCAAATAAAGCAGCCCTTTTCCCATCCCAGAAACATTGGCATCTCCATCATGCCCTCCCCAGTGTATGGGCATCATTCATAGCTCTCCTTGGCACAAAACATAGATCATGTCGTTCCCTGATTTCCCCTTTACCAGTTCCCCTCCCCAAAAGTAAACCTAACGTCCCACTAATCAATTCAGTTCACAAAGGATTTAAAGCCCATGTCCCTGCACATCTGGTAGTTCAAATAGAGTAATCGTCATTCTGGGGGACGCTAGTGTCTTAAATCTTGGTTCCTGTTTTGGCATCCATAGACCTTCGTCTTCACTCCCAGGAATTCGACGTTGGTGCTAGGCCACAGCCCTTTACTTCTTTGGCTGCACACATTCCTACCTAACTAGTCCAAAAGGCCTAACTGATGTGGGGGCATATTCTCGTTAATTTGCTGCGCCTGGGAATCAGGATGCAATGGTGAGGCGAGATAAAAGGCCTTGTTGTTCTGTGTCTTTGTGAAAACACGGGCTGCAAGGATTCAGGCCTACTCGTAAATGCAGTGTTAGTTCCCGTTATGACTGTCGTGTATATATGTATTCTACATAACACTTCTGAATAGTTTCCCCCTGTATGATTCCCCACTCCTGCCAATAATCCCCACCCATAACACCCCTCCTACCGCCTGCTCTGTCCTGTTTTCATTTACATAGTTTGATATATTTTTCATAATCTAAATCGTCTAGGAGGGGCAGTGTTCTGGACAAGCATCCCAAAATAAGCAAAACAGAGCCATGGCAGCACTAAAACCTGAGCTTTTACTTATTGTGTTCTCTGAGCACAGGAATGGTCATGTGAGCTTACTTGGGATCAACAGGATTCCGGTCCACTTTGTGAAGTGTGAAGAGGAGGCGTAAGCGACCCTGAAGACTGGAGACGCCAAGGAAAAATAGCAAAGGGATATATGCAGTATCTTGGATGCTCCAGGCACAGTGGTCATGTGCCGGTAAACCTGTTGCCACTAAGTATCTAGGTATAAGAGGTGTGTGGTGCGGGGGTTGGGCTGCATAGGTGAGGAAAGAGAAGCAGGGACATAGTTGGGGTTGTAGAGGGGCAGATTCTCTGGTATTGGGCATCCCTTTGAGTCCTCCCACTATTGTGCTTATTGTCACGGCCATGCCATGCCCAACAAGCTCTATACCTCCCTGTATGATTCCTCATTCATCCCATAGTCCTCGGTAACTCTGGTCACCTGTATGGTAAAAGAGTCCTACCTTGTCGACTCTTCCCAAATGAAAGCATTGCTCTCTTGCCCCCTATAACTGTCATCACCTTGTCCTCCCACATACAAAATGGCATATAAATAAGTAGCTTATAAAAGCTTGTGAGAAACTAATGGGATTTTGGGAGCAATACTAAGAACCTTATACAAAGTGAATATGATTTTTGCAAGATCGTATAAGATCTGATGAGATGCTGATAAGTAAATCAGTAAGAGTTGTTTGTCTGAGCTACAGCACTGTCGTCACACTGACTCCTGGAGCTTTTGTCTCTTTGCCCCTTGAGCTGCTAGTTTGCCTCACTTCCACGGTAGAGTGATTATCGCCTTCTGGCGTGGCACGTTACCCTTCTGGAGTCTGTGGGCCGAGCCCCTTCTGAGCATCTGTGCTGACTGGAGGTGGAAGTGGAAAAAAGGAACTAGTGGTACTTCGGCTGCATCCAAAAAGGAGTGAGTGGGATGGTGGTAGGGTACTGGGAGACGTGGGGATGGGCTGGGCAGGGCTTGACCTTTGGTTTGCAATCTATAGTGGCTCTTGTTGCTTTGTGGCTAGACTAGACATTGCCTGGAATAATGACAAATGTAGGGCACGAGATTCAACCCCAACAAACATCAAAACAATATATTCACTCTTTGATCAAACTGTTTATGCAAATTAAGCAATATATGATTTGACTCAGATTTCTTTCGAACATGTTTATTAGTGTAATCTGCGGATCATCCTTTACACAAACACACACATTTACAAACATAGCAGAGAGATGTATGCTTGTACTACCAAAGCATACTTTCTCCAAACAAATACTAGGGCGAAGAAACCCAGCATGGAGGAGGGAGAAAGTCCTTGGAAGCAGAGCAGTTGCTCTAGTGGTCTAGAAAATTCGAGCCAAAGACTGTGCTGCTCTCCGAAGACTGCTTTGAAGAAACACTGGCAGGTACTTTGATTGCAAAGTTTGATGGTGGGGCTTGATTAAAGCTGTTTTGTTTAAGGAGAGGCAGGAACTGGGTGGGAATGTCCATGGGCATTACTACCGTCAATGGATGGGCAAACAACCCAACAACACCTACAAGCTATGTGCCCCTCATCATATGCTTTTGCTACCGATCTGTACTCTAATTCAGTCGTTTTGGCTTATCGCTGATCGCTAAAGCACCCCCTATTACCGCAGACTAAAAAGGAGTTTACTTGCAAAATACACAAATTGCACAGTAAAGCAATCTGACAACATGTAAATCCTTATAGCAACATATTAAGCCAAAATAATATAATTGTAGCTTACTTTTCCACATCCTGAAAGGAAAACTACAAGTTCGAGAATGCAAAATAAGACCAGCTTGGAACATCTATTTACCCACTGTACTTTCAGCGTTTTAAGACACACAATAACATTAAACTCTGTTAGATATGGCGATTTGTTGTCACAAACTTCCAGCTCACTGTTGTGTTATTATGCATGATTTTAAGGACATTTGAATATTCACAAAAAAGCGAACTATTTGTGTGCATGCCATGCTAATAGTCATCTTGTATGTAAACGATGACAAGAATCGTGCTGATGAGTTGGTTAAGGTGCTGTCTGCAGCAGTGGTGTGTCCAGGCTCTGTTGGCTAGTGTGGCCCAAGTGGGGCACTGACTTATGCAGGGGTGGCATGAAGTACGAAGGCACACACACACATAATGATCATAGTTTCGGATACTGGGGTGGCACGTGGGGAGACCGATCAGATTCCAGGGGAAGCACGTGCCGCCCCGGGCCACTCCCTGGACACGCCTAAGGGCTTCGGCGCTATGGACTCTGCCTGCGTGTCTCATTGGGGTCTGTGACTTGGGAAGCGGGCAGTGCTTGAGCCTTTGATCCCAGCTGATATTATGTTTGTTTCAGAAGAAAAAATGCATCTAGGACGCTTTTTTGTACTGAGGGTACGCACTTAAAAAACACAAATGAACTAGTGGCACTGTTGTGCCCACCCTATAAGCTGCCTGTGTTAAGTCAGGTTGAGTGAGCCATCCTTGTTACAGTTTAATTAAGGGTTACCTGATGAGCTACTCAGATGTCTCTCATTAAAATGAGTCAGAGAAAGGTCAGTTGAGAAGTGGGAAATAAACAAGGAAAAAACAACAGTGGAAATGAAATAAAGGGTGAAGCAGTGCTTTAAGTGGGATTAGAAATCGAGGGGGGCTCTGCTTAGGGGGAAGGAGTGCCCCCCTAACTTAAGGGGGGGCAGCTGCTAAAAGGAGTAGTGCTGAGGCGCACTGGCATTATTACCTTTGATGCACCCAGCCCTTCCTATTAAGCAAAAGAATGGGCACGCCAAAGGTGTGACACCAGTGAGCTCCAGCTCCAAGCAGCAGGCAGCCCTTTCATTCAAGGAGCCCTCTTGGTGCAACGCTTTAACCACAGCTCCTTGAATGCAAGGTCTGCCTGTTGCTGATGTTTTTGTACTCAGAAACAGGAGCAGGGCAAGAATGCCAATCTCTCCTTTTCTTTTCGAGAAAAGTCATCACGCAGCGTGAAGCCAAGGTGCTTAATGCTGCATAATGACTGTTCACGTTGAAACAAAAGGAGTGCTGGGCAGTTCAGCTCTTTTCCTGTTTCTGAGTACAGAGACATCAAGCAACCCCTGTAGCCGAAGCACTGCCGTTACACAGATTGCCTGCAGGTGTTAACACTTCAGCTATGCCTTTTCTTTTTTCTAATACGATGTGCTGAAACCTGCAGGCAGTCTGTGTAACTACAGTGCTACGGTTAGGCTGCCTCTGGTGTCTGCCGTTAGTCGGGGGTGTGCCCTGGCTCAGCAGCCCTTTTTGAAGACTGACTGGGCTTAGCCCAGGCTAGCCCCAGCCCACTTAAAGCCCTGGGGTGAAGTAAAAGCAGGATAGAAATGGAAAGTAGGGTCTGGCAATGGTGTGTGTTTGGAGTGTGAAAACCCCAGTTAAAAATAAAAAAAACACTGTAAATTCGTCCAAAAAAACAATGGCGGGGATTTTGCTAAATTCCATGAGTAATAGCAAACCGGCATTCTGAGACAGAACCCTGCAATCCTCTGTGCTGTTATGGGCCGTGAAAGAGTCTGGCGACCTTTGTCGTTTGGTGCAAAGGTAAGGCAGGTCACTTGTATAAAGTGGCGGGAAGGAATGTCTAGGGGCAGAGTGCACAGTGCTCTACCAGATGTGTGAGGAGATTCTGTTCAATGCAAAAAGGCCACACGCCCGTTGACAAAATAGAGGAAAGGTCGTAGGCGATAAAGGCATTCAACTAGCCCTTTCCACCACCTGCTTCCCGGGGTGTTGGCCCCACCTCCCACCCCCCATACACCCACAGCGAGGTCTTGTATGGAACACGTGCTTTGCATTGAGACCGGCATGTGTTCCTTTCTGAAGGAGTTTCAGAAGTAGCACGAACACCAATCTGTCATCAGCTTGCTATCACGTGACCCCGCCAACGCTGGTGAGAATTCCAAGGAAAGAGAGATGGAATGCCAGGCCAGTAGTACATATTTACCAGTTCACACATGAAACGTCAAGGAATTTCGGCCCTCGTTGTCAGGAAGAGGTAATTCCATCTGCAATCCTGCACTGGCTCGAGTCAAGCTGGTGAAAAGCTCTTTCAGAAGGGAGACCCCGCTGTGTTCATACAGCACAGTGGTGCCCTATTGACCCCTCTTGACGCAGAGAAGGAACGGGGCCCCGGGGTTGTATCTACTGCGACTGCCTGCATTCCAAGCAAGCTGACGGTGGATTTCTCTCCCCTCCCCATCGCAGGTCCGCCGCGTACCGCTTCCCGCCGGGTTTCCCCTGCATGTTACGCAACACACTGCAAGGCACTTTATTGACATGACAAAAGTTAGACAAATATTGCCAAAGTAAACACACAGGATACACAAAATAGTACATCCTCCCGAGTAGTGATTAGTTTGGTTTCCAGATTTCCTAAAAACGAATTCTGCTGTATGCACTCTCTCTTCTTTGCTGAGCTGCATAGGCAGAGTTCCGTATCTTTGCTGCTAATTCGTGCCCCGTTTTACTTGCTAAGACTCACAGAATGTGGGGGGGAAATAAGCGCCCTGAACGCAGGGATGGAAGTGTAGTATAAATCATTGGTGCGTACCACTAGTTCTTTTCATTTTTACAGAGCGTACCTTTAGTTCAAAGAACCAAGATGCTTTGTCTTTCCCCTGAGCCAAGTATAGAATGGGCTCAGGCCGGACATTCAAGCACTGCCAGTTTTCCAAGTCAAGACCACGCCTAGACACATGCAGCATCCATGGCTCTGCAGGTCGTTACGGTGCTCAGGTGGCAAACACATTTCTTTTATCAGTGGCAGAGCCTTTCCTATGCACGATGGAACATGTCCAACTCACAGACCTGGCAAGGGCCTTGCAAATCTGTGATAGTTAAAGTGAGCAACACAAAGCGCCCTTTTAAAGATTTGCTTATATCCGTCATGTCTACTATCGTGGTATGCAAGGCAATAAAGTTGATTTAAGTCACTAATCAAATGGTTGCAACATCATGAATAACAACATGCTGGAAGTTTGTGACAAAGAATCTGCAGATCTATCTGTGTTTATTCGACAACTTCTATCTTAAATCTCTAAAGGTACTGGGGGCTTAGCTAGATTTGTCAGGTTGGCATTACCTTGCATTCTGGGACTTATAGTTTGCCATTCAGGAAGTGAAAATTAAAGCCACAAAGATATTTCTTTGGCTTAATATGTTGCTATAAGGGTTTACATACTGCCATGTGGCTTTATTATGCAATTTGTGTTTTTGTAAGTAAACTCTAGGACACTATTACTGTAGACTTTGAAATCCAACTACTTGAGCCAAAGTTTGTGATCCTGGTCAGCCCCTCCTCCCTCACTCGACCCCCCCCCCCACAACCCCACCCTACGGGCCATCTGTCCAACCATCCCACTCCCTCCTTTTTGGATGCAGCCAGAGTAGCACTAGTTCCTTTTTTCCACTTCCACCCCTGTCTGAATGCCCTTGTAAGCAGGACTGTGTAGGAGAAAGTGTCTCAGTCCCTACTTACCCTAAGCCACACTTTTGACAAATGATGTCTCCGCTGGCGTTTTGAATATGCTGTGTCTCGATTTCCAGTTTGTGGTCACTGGTTCTGCATTTGGTGATTTTTGGCCTTTGCTTTCCTTAAACAACTTACCTCCCGGATGTGCTCCTCTGACCCGTGCTTCCGACCATGCCTACTCTGCTGCCTTAGAGGTCATCAGGCAAAGAAAGAAGAGGCACTATGTAGAACCCGCTTTGCTTTGTTCATGGCGGCCCCTTTGGAATGGTCTTAGTTGTCATTCAGGAAAGATGCTCACCTTTGAGCGTTGTTTGTTTCAACAAAGATAATCCCCCAAAAATGCCATTAGCTCCTTGCATGTTTTGCCGGGGCACTAATGGCGATAAAGCGGGTGGGCCGTACCAGATGGTAAATATCTTGGTTGTGCTCAGGCCATTGCCTTAGGCTGGCAGGACTTTACAGGTTGGTAAGGCCAACGCCTTAGGTGAATATTACCAAAATCAAGCGCAGCAGGTGAGTCCCTGCATAGCGCCATAGCTGCCCACCTTGTGTGATTGATCTGGGTAGTTATGCACCGCGGGTTCTGCTGGCTCAGTGTGTACCATGATGCCTCAATGGTATTCATAAAGCCTGTAAAAGAGCAGCAGCCTTTCTCTGTACATTCCTCCATCAATTTGACCACTGGATTCCTTCAGAAGGTACCCCCCCCATCTAGTTCACTTGATGAGTGACTTGGCAGCTGGCCAATCCTGATGATTGCTTGGCGATGCAGCTACACCACGGGAAACTGGGAACTAATATGAACTATCAGTAGTCCCCTTTCTACATTTATGAATCCTTGTGATGTCACTGAGCCTATACCTAATGTATCTGTTTATTTATGATGTACCACAAACCCTTAGGCGTCAGGGCGCATAACATTTAACATCAAGACAACTCAAGACTAGCAATACAAACTGTACAGGACACACAAAACACTGACCACGCACAGTTATCAAATACATCAGATCAAAATAACACCAGAAAACAGACCAAAAATGGATCACTTAAACAAGTGCGTTTTTAGTGCAGGTTTGAAAGACAAGATTGATTTAATTCGTCTCAAATCAGGTGGCAGCGGGTTCCAACGTATTGGTGCCATGTTGTAAAGGCAGGTTTACCAGCTCGCTCTAGGCGATATCTGGGTTGGCTTAATGGGCACATATTGTTCAAGCGCAATTCTCTTTGAACAGGCAGCCAATCAATTCTTTACTTAAGATAAACTGGTGCTGCTCCATACATACATGTATGTGTAATAGTGAGAAGTCGGAACATAACCCATGACTCCACTGTGAGCCAATGAAGTTCACTGAGTGCACTTGACACATGAACCTTGTGTGAAAGATTGTAAATAACACACACAGATCCATTCTGTACTGTCTGAAGCTTTGCAAGATTATCTAAGCTAGTGTCTGCCAAGAGGCGGCAACAGGAATCCATTTTAGAGCAGATAACAGCTTTAGCAATGATGGAACAGCTATCTTTGGACAGAAAGGGTTGAATGTGTCGCAGAGGCTTAGGATAATAGGCACAGCTGGACACTATGCTATTAACATGTGGCCTCATGGAAAGATTGGAGTCTAAATAGACTCCAACCATTTCAACTTTGATGGCAACCTTAGAAGCAATGCCTGTAATTTGAAAGTTCTGATACTCCTAACCCAATTTCTTTAGACAATTAGATGTACCAATAATAAGCAATTGGGTTTTATCATCATCCAATGCAAGATAGTTGTACGCCATCCAGATTTGTATATCAGTATACATTGTATTAATAAGCACATTGTCCTTTCCATGATCACCTGACAATTGAAACAAAATATGGGTGTGATCAGCATAATTTTCGTAGAAAATATCTTTCTCATCCAGCAAACAGAGGTCTTGTAAATATAGTATATAGAGTTGGTAATAAACAGAATCCCTGGGGCACTCCACACTCCAGCGTTACTGGATTGGCAGAATTATTGTCAGAATAGACACCGGCAATACGACCGGTCAAAAAAGAACTGACCCAAGCAGCCGCCTCTGGTAAAAGAATTGGCAGAGTTCACGAAGCTGTCTGACAATAGCTTATGATTCACCAAATCAAAATCTGTGGACAGGTCAAGCAGCATGAATAAGGCAGCTTTACCAGAGTCCATCATCTGAGTTTACTGGATGTAAGGTCTAGAAGCGCTGTCTCCGTACCATGTGCCCTCCTAACGCCTGAGTGACTTTGACCGAGAATGCAAATCTGCTCAAGATAGCGCTTTACTGGGGTATATGCTACCTGATCCGGGGTTTTCAACAAACATTGTTACATTTCTGATTGGTTTATAATTTGTAGTTACAGCTCGATTGAGATGAGGCTTTTTTTAAGAGCGGCGTAATCCAGACTGCTTTTTTACCAGATGGAACAATTGCTGTAGAAAATGAGGCGGTAGTAAACGTAGTGATCAGTGGAATCCGTGCAGCAGCACTTTCCTTGCCCACAACGGCAGGACAAATGTCAGCTTTGCATGATGGGGGCCTCAAGGCTGCAATGATTTCAGAACGACTACCATTCTGAACATCAAGCTAAATTAGGGCGGCTCACCCGAGCAAACCACCCAGAAGGCAATAACCAAATATGATCCCGCATTTATTGGAGCTCCCTTCCCCACTTCTTCATCCATGTGCTCGGGCTGAAGGAGTCGCGCACTATGCATAATTAGGCTCCATGACAGAGCATATTCACAATGGTCTCAGGTCTGTCTCTCTTTGCCCCTGGATTACCAAAGCCAAAGGGGTGCTCCTGTGAAATGAACCAGACTAATAAACTGTGACCGAATTGCATCTCTACATTCCTCCATTGCATCCGTAATGGGTGAAATAACCTGTACTTTTTTGATTTTTAATAATAAAATGAGGCTGGCAATTCTGTTTCTGAAAACACAATCTGCTAATCAAACCCCACTTTAACAATTTGCCAAAAAACATAATCCACAAATGTACCTTCTTGTGACCATCTCCTGACATCCCCAGCAGTGCCTTAAAGTGGCAGCAGGGCAGAGCAGGTTCAAGGATCACATATGTTCCAAAACACAGCTGCTGGAACTAAAGGTTACAGCAAACAAAGGTGACCTCTGGTTCATAACATCATAATTGTGCACCTCAGAAGGCTGATAAGAGTGGTTAAAAACTAAATATAATCCATGTCTAGTTTTGACATGGTGGCTACTACGATTGCACAGTTATACCACCACAAGCATTTGATGGCATAATATTGTCAGCAGGATGCACAATGACTCATTGATGACAGGGCCTGGTGTGTATTAAGCTGTCTGGGATGGACTTACCCACAACAACTAAGTGGGGTCCAGCCCAGGATGCCCTTTCTTTAACCCCCCTGCGAAAAGGCTGTCAACCACCTCCAGGGAACAGCAACTCTCCCTGTGAGGTCCCCTGGGAATTGGTGCTTCAAAGACAGTCCTGTCATTACAAGGGCCACCTCACACCAGGATGCTGTTTACTGGAGTAATTTTGAAGTAAGCAAACACAGTAAGGGGGGGGTGTTAGAACTTTCCAGGAATGAGCTTCATTCTAGGAAGGGGTCTCACCATCTTGGATTTTATCGCCACTTCCTGCAGACAAGGCTCTATGGGTATGACATCTGCAGGCAGAGGGCACTTGTTACAGCAGCCAGAATTGGACCCTGAACAAGATGTTTGCTGTGGGCCAATCCGCTGTAGCACTTTGCCTATATGAGAGAACAAGCCCCTCGCCTTAGTTAATTCATCTTTGAAACACTCTGGAAAAAGGATTAATCTGGAACTCTATTAGAAAGAACCATGTGCACCTAAGTCCTCTGCCATAGACATGCAGACAACGAGCCCAAGAGTGAGGCAGGCTCTTCTGCCTTATAATCCTAGGGGTCTACTTAGAATTCTTAGCTGGACAGGCAAAGCTTACTTTAACTGAGACACTGGTACCCAATACCCTGCTCACTGGAGGCGACAGAACCTTATAATTGCTTGCTAATCCCCTTCCTGTTTAGTAAGGGCAGAGGAGAGTGCTCACCCTGCTTATGTGACACTGTACTGGACCTCTCAGCACTGATAAAGCAACCTGTGCTCTCCCTGAATCTTCAAACTGCCTGAATACTGATTTGGGCACCTTCAAAGGCATCCAAGCTGCTGCGAGGGAACCGCCGGATTCATCGTGATCCACAATGCTCAAGCGCCTCCACATCAGCAACATTCGGTCGATGGTGATGCTCTGATTTCTCTGCATCTGAGTCCCGCCAAATCTTCTAGCACCCCAAACGTGACACTTGCCTGGTCACCAGCCGCTTTGAGCCCCAAACCATCGCTGCCATAGCCCCATGACACTGTCTTGAGCTAGTTTCACTCGCTCGCTCCCAAACAGAAGTCTCTGCTTCTATGTATCTAAGGCCACAGAGATTTCCAGTGCTGCTGACCCGAAATCACTGTCTGTTTCCCAGCGTCTTCGAACTGAAAGCCATCAGTGCTGCAGCACCAGTTTTTTAGAACCTGTCGACGCAGCTCCACAAATCAACCTAAACTCAATGCTGAAAGCGCCCAGACACCAGGTTTCATGCCAAAGAACCTGAAAGGCAAGAACTGAGAGGTATTGACGTGGCGCTGTCCCCATTGTCCACCTTAAAGGACTCCAGTGACTTTTAAGTCAACTTCTCTACCCTTTGAAAGAGACTGTTCCTATATTCTAAATTTTGTTTTTCTGTGTTTCTTTTGCAGGGTAGGCCCCCTAAAGTTTTATTTTTTTATTTTTTTATTTAGCATTTATTTTATTTCAAACTTTTGCTATTCCATTAAATTCCATTTAAGAGAGAACACTTACAAGCTAAAAAAAAGAAAAGTTCACTTAATTGGTTTGTCAATCTATACTTCCCTTCCCAAATGCACTCCAAAAAGTCCAGCAAAATAGTGTCAAACAATGAGGCGAGTGGGGGTACTGCACTCAAGTTGGTTCAATGTGAATAGGCAACCCAATCTTAAGGCTTGGCAGTTTCTCAGAATTCCTTCCAAAAGATCAACTCCAGGAACTTTACCAAAGACCACATGAGACCCACATTGGCCCCCCCGAAAGGGTCTCCCACCAGGCATCTGCATCAGTCATGACGTTATTCTTCATGCGCTCGTACAAGAAAAGTGTTCTCTGTATTCTCAGTGCCGGGCAGAAGGGGATCAGGTGTTTTAATGTTTCTGCTTGGGCATTAAGCAGCATCTATCATCTTATACCATACCCCCTATATATGCAATGTTACTTTGGTGTGGAGAATATTCAAACAGAATCTCAGAAACAGGTCCCTGTATTTGGCATTCAGGAATTTTTTCTGGTACTGAGGTGTTATCTTGGGTAAACCAGTGAGCGATCTGTCGATGCAGTCGAAAGCACACTCCATATCGATGCATGCTATATAGCGACTGTCTTTCCCTTTCAGCGTCTTCATCTTAAGGAGGCTAATTAGTTGCATATTCAGAGCGCAGCCTATGTTGTTGACAAAGCCATTTTGCCTGGGGTAATAGGACTCAGACTTCTTCACCCAATCTTTGACGCTATCAGAAAAACTCCCGTGAAGATCTTTCCTAATACGTCAAGAAGGGCGATCGACCGGTAGTTTTTCGGATCCGCCCTATCGCCCTTCTTGTAGATAGGGACCACCACCGCCTGTTTCCAGGCAGCTGGGACTCTTCCACATTGAGCAATCCTTTTAAATGGGACCATATAAAAGTCGGCCCAGGCCTCTGGGGCCTCTTTTAGCATGACGTTTGCCATACCGTCGGTACCACAGGCTCAGGAGTTGCTTGCCTTTGCTATGATGCTTTGGATTTCTTCTCTTTTAAAAGGAATTGACCAGGACTCTACCTGTTCAATGTACAACTCCTTCTTCTCTTGGACCTTCGGACCAAATAGGTTTTCAAAATGTTCGACCCACCCGTTCACATGGATTGGGTTTAGTTGTAGCAGACCCTTGGAGATAGGACTATAGTATGACTGAGAGAGAAAGTCAGTGTCTCGACCTTTTTGAGGGGAGAACTGAAATATTTTAAACAAATTCATATTCTTGAATGAGGCTACCCTCCAACCCCTATGGACTTCCCCTGACCTCTGATAGATGTTGAGAAGGACCTTCTTTAGAGTCTTTGGCCTCGCAGATGAAATCGTTTTATGGTCTGATAATTATTTTTGATGGTATAACCCTTGGCCCTTGTTATAAACTTCATCTTCTCTCCTATCTTCAGATGTTGGCCAACCGTTTGTGAATTTTTCCATACACTGCATAGTTATGCCTGTTATGGTTTCATTCTTGGTTGAGTGAGCAGAGTCTTAAGATACCTGTTCAGGTCATATGTGCTATATAAATAAAAAACGAAACAAATGAGAAAAAAACTGGAGTGGCCTACTATGACATAGCCTCAATCCTTCTGCCCTTTGCTGCCCCCCCATTCAAACAACCCTCCCCCCAGCTAATGCAGTCAATGAGAGTGTTGGTGCGTGGGGTATGTGAAGTATCGTTCAGCATAACTTGGGCACATGGGTGGGTTGGCAGGGGTCTGAGCACCAGTGGTTTACCCTACCCTTCCAGCTTTGCTGTGGCTCCCTGTCACAATACGAGCCAAGTAAAAATAGTTAATCCCTGGGTGGTCTAGCACCAGTCCCACACCTACCCCCAAAAGAGGCCCTGGAAATCATTTTCAAAGTGACCCCATATTTCAGATTTTCAGCAAGCCCAACTCCTATGAGAACATGTTAAATAAAACAAGGTACCACACAAAAGAGGCCCAGATTGCAGAGGCCTACCAGGAAATCTCCAGAGTTACCTACAGGTCAGTCCACCCTGCTTACTCCTCACACTGTAGCCAGGTGAAGGAACAGAACAAGCCAACAATGGCCTGGAACAGATACATGACTGCAACGCTGCCCGACTCCTCTCTAAGCGTGGCAGAGGCGGGCATATTGTAACAACCCAGGCTTTGGGGCTGTGATTGCAGGCAGATAGGGGGGAACTTGAAGGATGGTCAAGGTGGCCCTGCGCATTCCCAGTGTAAGCACTTTGAAATAGTACCTGTTACAGAAGATACCCATGCGCCCTTTAAGAAAGGGAAGGCAGTATCACCAAAGCCAAAGAAGAAGAATATTTGAGCTTCAACTTTAAAATAAAAAAGCGGAACTTGTCTGTTCTAAAGACTCATTTTCAGTCAAACCTCCTGCAGGGTCTGCATCTTCGTGCTAAGTTCCTGTCCCGTGCACGTATGCTGGCTGTAATCTACAAACCCTCTAGATCAGGGACGTCGGTTCACCAAAATGCCAGGGGTAGCAGAAGTGACATCACAGACCTGATGACATCACAGGAAGTAATGCCACTTGACCTTTGACCCAGATGGCCTCAGGTCCTCTTTAACCCTAATGACATTACCGAAAGTGGCTTGCAGGAGTAAAAAAAAGTATGCAAACATTTTAAAACACCAAAATATGTACTGAAGCAGACAAGAATATTTTAGATACCAACCCCATTTTAACAAGTGTGCTGCCTTCATAAACCCTGGATGGGGTCATGATATAATAGGGTTAGACCCAATAGTGCAAAATAGGCAGAGGCAAAATTGGTTCCACCATGGGGTTTGCTATTTGAAGATTTGAATATATCTGTAAGCAATAATTATGACAAAGCATTAGGAAGTGCTCTGACCCGATTCTTGCTGAAATGGACTTAGACAGGCTTGCATTGATGGAAAGCCCGGTGAAGAGGTAAAACAAAATTAAAATTGTAAAATGGGGAAAGATGTACAGAGAATGTCATTGTATACACTACAAAGGGAGCTAACCACGCAACTAGGACATAGAGGCAGATGCAATCCTCCCTGATGAGATTCTAAGGGCCGAAATATCGTTACATTTATACGTGCTGTCGTCTTAACTTACTAGACTCCCTACAAAGATTGGGGTCCTATAAGAGGGATCCCTTGGCAAGAAAGAAAATGTCGGCTCTGTAAATATCCAGGGGAAGCAGAAACAATAACACATTGGCTGATTGGCTGAAGCGCAACACATGGGGCGAGGAAATAAAATGGGGTTGGGAAAGTTCATAAGGAGATTAGAGGACAAACAGTGACGTCAAGTGGGCTAGGTTCTTGCATGGATACTCAATGACGATTGCTTTAGTGAATGTTCTACTACTGATACACAAAATGTTTGGGGCAAATATATTTCTCTATTAGTCAACCATAATGAAGTTGGGAAGGGAGTAATTTGGTAGATAGGTGGACAATGCAATCATGTAGGTTAGAAAGGGAGGCCCTGATAGGTATATAGAATATGATATTATATTGTATTGAGTTGAATGAATTCATGTCTGTAATGTTTGTTTTAGAATGTTGTGCCTGAAGTAATTTATTGTCATTTGTAATGAACTAAGAGTTGTGAAATATATGATTGAAAATGTGTTAACGTTTTTAACACAAAGATAAATAGGAAGTGGCACTGCCAAATATATGCCACTTCAGCATTGTATGGCCAATTACTTCCATATTAAAAACTCAATACACCATGGGGATATGGCTACTTTGTCACGCAACTTGAAGGCTTTGAAGACCTATGCCATCATCCAGGCTTGGATGGCGGCAAATGGCTTATGCCTCAATGGAGACAATACCGAAATACTACTGGTTGGTCCCAAACAAATCCTTCAGAAAATTGATAGTAAATACACATCCTTCAAGATTGACAACACAACCATCACTACTGCTGCAGCAGCCAAAACCTTAGGGGTATACCTAGACTCCACACTCTCTATATCTCGTCAAGTGAACGCTATCGCCTCCTCTGCTGCTTTAACTACAAAGATCATTAACCCTGTCCTACCCTACCTTTCCCCCAAAAACTGCCTATCTTTAGAAAGAGCTACAGTGAGTGCAAAGTTAGACTATTGCAACGTCCTATTCCTAGGCACATCAGCTAAAAACATGAAGAAACTACAAACAACACAAAACAATGCAATCAGAGCAGCCCTCAGCATCCCTAAGAAAGAGCACATTTCCCACTGGCTCTCTGTACGAGAATGCATTCTCTTTAAAACACTCTCTATCACACACTCCTGTCTGACCCAAACATCACCTCCCTACCTATCAGAAGTTATTCACCGAGCCACCTCAAACAGACCCAAGCGGACCCAACACTGCAATCAACTCACAGTCCCTACCTTCAAGCGGCAAAAAGTGGGAGGCACCAGCTTTACTGACCTAGCTCCCAAAAACTGGATTGGCTACCACCCGCCATCAGGCAAGAGACATCCCTCACTTCATTCTGCAAAGGCCCTCAAAACACACCTTTTCTGCTAAACCTCACTCCATTCGCAAGGCCCTCAAAACACAACTTTTCCGCCAAACCTCCCCACCTAATGCTTACATTATTGTCACTGCTACTAGTATATCACACTATTGTACTACTGTCGGTAGCTCACTATGTACTACTGTTCTGTTAATATGTAAACTATTATTCTGTGAGCTGATATACTGCTGATATGTAAATAGGTAAACTGTTTATTCTGTGAGCTCTATATGGTTAATTTGTTCTTTTAAACAAGTATTCTGTAACAGTGCCACAATGCCCGAGGGCTGTTTGGTGCTTTATAAATTCAAATAAATAAATAAACAAATAAATAAATAAATAAATAAACAAACAAACAAATAAATAAATAAATACAATCTGAACAATTTTGGAGCATGCTACTTGGAGCTAAATCAGTGGTTATTGCTGCCGCTGCCCTCCGAATTGGAAAGCGGCAGCAGAGCTCCTTGGTACTGGGCAGCTCATTCTATCTTCTAAATAAGTAATTTTATTAGGAAAATTGTGCTTCTCTGTAAGTGTTGACTGTTTTAACCAATGTGAGATATTTTTCTCATTTTTAAACTATTTAAGTGCATAGAAATGTATATTTATTTTTAAGCTGTAATCACTGATTGGTTTTCTTTTTCAATTAAATGTGCTTAAGGTTTATCCCAATAACCAAATGTCATGCCAATTATAACTGCATGTTGGGTAATGTCATTATATGAAAAGTAGATCCCCTCCATTTCCAATTGCTGCAATATTACTGTAGCCAGAAATCCAATAGATGCAAGTCACTTTCAGTGCACAGGAGCATTAATGATTTAATGACATGTTATTAATATAGCGCTTTCGCCAAGGCGCTATACATAGCTCATATTTACATACAATTATCATCCCAACCGAAGTTGCTACTCATTCATCAACCTCAGAAGAATGAAAGGATGAGTCGGCCTGAACCACAATGCGGAAGTCGTACGGGGGATAAAGGCCTGTATAGTATAGACCTGTACGCCAGCATCCGCTCATCGCAAATGTGAAGAGATATGAGCATAACACCGCAGAAACTGTTTCAGTGTTTGCAGCTTTTCATCAAGAGATGTACAGACAGACTACACTCAGGAACTAGAGTCGTAAGTGCCCACAGCCGCTCAGGGATTACTGCCCACAGCTTCGAGCCCCCTCCCTTTAGACATCCTCTGATTCTGGACTTAGGGTTCTTGCAACTGCTCTTCCTCCCACACCTTTCTCACACAGGCCTGTTTCCAGTGCCTGACCTTTCAGATCTTGGTCTGCTTGTTGCAGTTTGTTGGTGACGGCCCTGTGCTTCTTTCTTACCTTAAGCTTTGCTTGCCATTGCTCTGCTCTTTGATGCCATTCCCAGCTTGAAGCCTTTGCTCGCAGAACCCTTTCATGCTGGGTGATGATCTATGTGTTTCTCTGCCTCCTTGCTTTTTAGGTATTATAACAGAATTATGTTTGCCTGCGCCTCTTCTGAATACCATTGCTCCTGTTCCCAAGTATGGTCATAGATTTCTTTTTTTCGATGGATGGAATGGATTCCTTGCTTCAGAATGATCCTTCTAGTATGATTTTCGATTGCAATCAAATTCTAGTGTGTGGCTTCCCGCTCAGTGTGTGATCCAAGTATTTTTCCAGTCTGTCCTGCCCTTTGATTATCATGCCCTCTGCTTACCTATGTGTGCAATGTCCAGCCCCAGGATATAGTTCCACCTGTCCTCATTTCTGACTCAAAGCTCCAGTCCAACCTTTCCTTAGAACGCCTTCCAGATTCCCTCCTATTCTTCCCCTGCTTCATGGGAATGTCTCAATCTGTTGTCCCTTTTGACCTGGCTCTCTTTCAGGACCCTGCTTATCCTTTGCCCAGGATGCCAGTGAGTAGGTGCTTTATAGCACTTCACACACAGACCACCCTCTAGCTCAGTGGTATTCAAACTGTGGGTCGCGACCCCCTAGGGGTCCGCGGGTGCATCCCAGGGGGGCCCTGAGAGCTCAGCATGAAAAAAGATTTTTTTTTTTTTTTTTTCTTTTTAGATTGGAAGAAATGGGCAGGGGTGGCCCACATGGGCGGGCTGAAGCATGAAACTGTCTCAGGCAACAATGAAAAAGTGGCCCACAGTTGTAAATGGATATTCATTCCTTTAGTCACAGACTGGGCCTCATTACTACTATGGCGGACCAGTAACAACGGTGCTGGTAAGCTACCGGCACCGTTGCTACCGTTCCGCCATAGTAAGAGTTGTGCTCGTGGGTGCTTGACAGCCCCCGCCAGGTCTGACCTCAGCTCGTCGGATGCACCAGCACCGTTATTAACGGTGCCGGTGCATCCGAGCTCCCCCTTCCCATTTGAGCCATATGGGGCTCAAATGGGAATGGGGATCTACCGGCACCTTCGAAAGGGCAATTATCATGTCCGCCTAACTCGGCATGACCTAGTAATTGCCCATTCGCGGGTGCCAGACCCGGATGCAACTCCAGTGGCAGCCGTGCCGGTTTTACCGGCACAGCTACCGCCAGAGTAGTTATGAAGCCCACTGTTTCAATAGTACCCAAAGGGGTGCTTTGTGTTAAAATGTAAGTAAATTGTGATATATTCAGCAACAATGGTCAACATTACTAACTGCATAGTGTCCCCTCACCCATTATGGAGGAGCTAAGGAGCCAGCCCAGTGAAACAGTGAGCACTCCCTCAGCTGCTTTATCCAGCTAATGGAGTGCTCCTGGGCTGGCTGAACTGTCAAAGGGAAACACTGTTTCCCTTTGACAGTTCAGTTTAGTTCCCCAGCCGCACATGCTCACTGAGCCATGCAAGTGCTGGGGCGTTTTGCTTCGCCAGCATTGCATAGCTCATTGGAAATGCTGGCTGGGGCACTGCATGTCTGTATGTCCGAGGGGGAGCTCCTGCGCCTCCTCGCACATACGGACAGAGCAGCTGGAGCAGCACCCACACACAGGCCAATGCAGAAGGTACGTTTATGTTCATTGTTTTTATTTAAACATGTGTATGGATGCGTTATGAGTGAGTGTATGGTGATGGATGCTCATGTGAATGATAGAGTGATTGCTGTATGAATGTGCAGTGCCTTGCATATACACATAATCATGTTCATTGTGTTAGGACCAGTGGGGCCCAGGGGACAGGGATGGTATCTTTTTACCGGACATCTATCATTCAAAACCCTCTGCCTTGTCCACAAGGCTTTCTGGGGCCTCGGTCCAAAATACCTTCAGCTATTCCTCCGCAAATACCTCCCCTCTCGAGCTCTTCACTCCTCTACCTCCAACTCCCTCAGGGTCAGTCGGTTATCAAAGAAACGAGCTGGGGGTAGATCTCCGTCTTCGGCAGGGGCCTCCCTCTGGAACAGCGCCCTGCCACTATAAAACTTGAGGAGAACCATCTTTCTTCCTGCACTTATCAGACCTACCCTGTCTGCTGCCTTAAACGTAGCACTTGCAAATTGCTGGCTGCACTACCACGGTTTGTTGCCTTTATTATTTATTTATTGTTATTTATCTGTTTCTCCTCTGCTTCGCACTTTCCACTTCTCCCCCCTTCCATGCACTTTTCCCCTCACACTTGCGCGTTCTCAATGTCACTGGGCCTAGTAAGATCGCTGTTTTATTCTCCTCTGTTCCCCTCCCTTGCCTTGTCACGCTCTGAAACACTTGTGTACGAGCGCGATAGAAATAAAATATCAATGCCTGCCCCCTGGACTCCCAGCAACAATTGCAAACTGTTTGGCTATTTACCCATTTTTTGTTAAAAGTATGCTCTACAATGCAACATTTTAACCTATTATTTAAAAAAAAATTCACAGGGGGAAACCCCCCCGAACCTCCCCTTAATATCCCTCCACTTAAAAAAGATTCACCAGCCGCCACTGGCCCTCAGACTGTGTTGGGAACGGGATGGGGGAACCGAGGGACTATGGTGGGAGCACAATGGGCGGGAACCATGGGATAGTGATGGGAGCAGAGTGGGGAGAGCCCTGGGTGTGTGATGGGGTGGGGAGAGACCAGCGACTGGGTAGGAGTGGGATGAGGGAGCCCAGCGACTTTGATGGGAGCAGGTGACGGCGCGCAATATATACTGTCCATTTGGCATTTCTGGGGGGTCCCGACCTGCCCAAATTTTGCTCAGGGGGGCCCTGGCCAAAAAAGTTTGAAGACCACTGCTCTAGCTTCACTTTCCCAACAGAGATGCTGGTTCACTGTATAAGAGCAGAGTGCTGCTGATCTTGCAGAAGGTTTTAAGGATTGGTTATAGTCGCTCTGCAAACCATATCAGCAAATGGTGGTTTGTCTTATGTGGGTGGTACCAAACTTGATTTGCATATGGTCTTTCCCCTTCTGTTATGCTTGGCAGGCGAAGAACAATGGTCTGAAAGGTTGACCCAGAGGTTATGATTAATTCGAAACCTTCCAGCCATCACCTTTGTGTTTTGCATTTGTCTCATGTGCTCTTCAGCCACCATCCCCCTTTCCCTTATTCTAATGGTATAGGTTCTTATCTCTTGCTTTGTATCTGCCCCCTGCTCATCCTTTGACGCATTATGTGACACGTGTATCTCCTCTTCCTGTGCTCATTACTCTCCACACCCCAGCTCGTTTGTATCCTGCTCACTTCAGTCCTGTCCAGCTTTGCTGTATTAACCTTAGTCTGCTACATGCTAAACTACCACTCCTTGTGAATTCCTATGTTAACACTCTGTGTGGGGGCCACCTTCACCCAGTTTGGCCATGGGTTGTGACATGCACACAGTAGACATACGGTATGACAATTCTCCTGGAGAACCAGAACGAGAAGTCCTGAGTTCTTAGAAACTCAGTGAAATCAATCTTATGCACACAGGAGCTGTTTTGCAGCTTTCTTCTGTTTGCAGTACAAATTCTGAAATTGTGCAGCTAATCAAAAATATTAAAGGGAGGACCGAAAATGGGCATATCACAAACGGGTCAAATTTACTATAGAAAGAGAGAAGTCTGATTGCCCAGCTGTGATTTGACTGTTTTGCTTGGTTATGCTTTTTCTATTTTACAAAACGAGCTCTCCATTGGATGTTTCAAATTGATTTAAACCAGTCAACAACATTGCAAGTCACAACTAACGGTCAATGGACAATTTATTGAAGCATAATGATTTCCAACATAAATATTGCAACCTAATCCAAATGTGTGAACCAAATCTCTCCTTTTAAACTCATTCATAAACAAATTATCATACAAGTAATATAAAAAAGTGGCTGATAATAATCAGGTCTAATGATACAAATTAAACTGGCAACACAGTCTAAACCTCCACACATTTCAATGGAGCAAGAGTAGTATCTACCAACGAATAAGACTACGACAATGCTTATATGTGGAGACTCCTTCCACCATCTTCAGGTCTACAACAATGCTTATATATGGAGACTTCTTACACCATCTTCAGGTCTACAACAGTGCTTATATATGTAGACTCCTTCCACCGTCTTCAGGTCTGCAGCAGTGCTTATAAATGGAGACTACTTCCACCATTTTCAGGTCTACAACAGTGCTTATATATGTAGACTCATTCCACCATCTTCAGGTCTACAACAGTGCTTATATATGTAGACTCCTTCCACCGTCTTCAGGTCTGCAGCAGTGCTTATAAATGGAGACTCATTCCCCCATCTTTAGGTCTACAACAATGCTTATATATGGAGACTCCTTCCACCATATTTAGGTCTATAACAGTGCTTATGTATGGAGACTCCTTCCCCATCTTTAGGTCTACAACAATGCTTATATATGGAGGCTGATTCCACCATATTTATGTCTACAACAATGCTTATGTATCTAGACTCTTCCCCCATCTTTAGGTCTACAACAATGCTTATATATGGAGGCTCCTTCCACCATCTTCTGCTCTACAATAACGCAGATATATGGAGACTCCTTCCACTATCTTCAGTTCTACAACAATGCTTATATATGGGGACTCCGTCCACTATCTTCAGTTCTACAACAGTGCTTATATGTGGAGACTCCTTCCACCATCTTCAGGTCTACAACAATGCTTATATATGGAGACTCCTTCCACATCTTCAGGTCTACAACAATGCTTATATATGGGGACTCTATCCAACATATTCAGGTCTACAACAGTGCTTATATATGGAGACTTCTTCCACCATCTTTAGGTCTACAACAGTGCTTATAAAAGTAGACTCCTTCCACCAGCTGAAAATAAGCCTTCAACATGTGCTATAATTTGAAATAAACAATAACCTACTCCCACTAGGATCCAAAAAGAGGGATGAGGGATGACCATGTGCTCAGGCTGTGCAAAATATTGTTGTCTTAATATAGTCTTGGTGGGAAAACAAAAGATAGGGATTTGTAAGAGGAACTGTACATAACTTCATCAGGAACAACCTCTACAAATGATAAATATGTGCTCAATTGCATGCTCACCAGAACGGGGGTAAAGCCCCAAAAGAGATCTATAGATAGGACTATTATATATTTTATTTTGAATTACATAAACCACAGCCTGGAAGTTGCCTCCAATGACTCCTAACGTGGAAACAAAAAGAGAAAAAAAGAAGGGAGCAATGTCTAACATTATATCTAATACTGATTTTATAAAAATAGAAACAATGAATATGAGCAATAAAAAATAACATTCAGTCCGTACCGAGTCAGCCTATGTTTAAGCTGCAGGGTCAAGTTCTGTATAATGGCGTGTTTCGATTTAAGAGTGTTGTGTGCCGTCACCATTATGGGCGTACATATATTTAAAAAAACGTAATTGCATGTATAGGACAATGATGTCATTCTATGACATGTGCGACTCTGTGGACTTTCCCATGAAGATGCTTGAACGGCATAGAGCACAAGTCCTGTGTTTAGGATGGTCTTATTACTGAGATGTTAAATATGGATTTGAAAAACAAATTCAACTGATATCCCTCAGTGTAGTAAACCAGAGACAGGTCAGCAATGTAGGAAAAACATATCATCGTACAATAGTCTGGCCAACATGTTTTTGTTGTTACACTCTGTGACACCGTCCGCTATCTGATCCTGTCCCCCCAATGGATGTGGACCCCTCTCAGCTGGGGGTGGAAGGCCTACCACAGGGTTTTACAGAGTCAGTTCTACCCCATAGGTGGCTGTGGGAGCTGGGAGGGCCCCAGTCCCTACCCCTTTTCTCTGTGTCTGCTGCATGACACAAGAATCACACATTGCTCACCAGTCTGTATCTCTTTCCCCTCTGAAACTACATTTCCCAGGAGTCCCAGCAGTGGAAGAACAAGCGAATGGGCCGACTGGGAGAGAAACAGCAATAAAGCTCATGCGAGATAGGGAGGGTGGTGGTGTCGAGGACCCACTCAAAGCACCGACAACTGCAGCAGCTCATAGGAATGGCACTCCAGCAAAGACGACACCCAACTACAGACCCCAGGGCGCTTCGGTCAGCAGGGACATGCCTTCACACAACAGGATGTTTGGCGAGTCAGAAGAAGGTCATATACTCTGATCTTTCATTTTATTAGGTATGTTCTTTATTAAAAGAAAAATCAAACTCAAAACTTTCCCTAACCTATGAGTTTTCCCTACCTAACAAAAAGTAACTAGGGTGCTTGTCATTTGTCCGTAAGTCCAAAAGGAAGATCTGCCCACTGTCCAAACTAATCCAACCTGACCCTACCACTACCAAAAACAAAAAAGTCACAGGAGAATGACTCCTTTCTCCTGTGGGCGGCTTTCTCCGCAAGTTCAGTCTAATAAACTATCTGTAATAAGTTCTTAGCAACCATTCTTATTAAGTCATATACTTCAGATATTGGATTCTTCAGATTCTCATTGCTGTCTTTTACACACTGTTTCTTCCTCTCACTCTCTCTTGTGACTTTAGGTATTTCTATCCTCTTTCCTTTTGAAGATATCTATCTTCTTCCCCTGTAAGTCAAACCTGAGACTTTCTTTTGGCTAGATGGCCAATCCTTTTCCTGACTAGGATTAAGGAGATTGTTCCAACTTTGATTGTCCCTTTTATTGTTGATTTTTATCTCGTTATCTTCTCTGAGACAAATGGGACTGGTCCATCTATTATTCTCACTCTTCTCATACGCTTCCACCACTTGATTTCGACTGAGACTATTATAAAGATTAAAATACTGACTCTCACTCTTCTTATGTAATCACAACACTTGGTCTTTAATGGGACGAGTATAAGTGTTCCAGTAATGATTCTGACTCTTCTACAACATTCCTTCTTTACTGGGACGAATATGAATGTTCCAGTAACATATCTCTTTACTGGGATGAGGATGAGTGTTCCAGTTATGTTCTTCACTCATCTGCAATACTTGTTCTCTATTGGGACGAGAATGAGTTTTCCAGTAATGATGGTATTTACTGGGGTGAGGATGAGTGTTCCAGTATGATTCTCCTTTCTCTTCAGCAATACTTGTTCTTTCCTGGGATGAGGATGAGCGTTTCAGTAATGATTATCACTCCTTAGAAATACTTGTCCTTTACTGGGATGAGTAGGAGTGCTGCATTCCTTATTACCGGTACCCCACCCAGGTCTCCCTCTCTCCCTGTTACCTTTGAGTCTCAGGGGTCATGTCACTAGGTCTACGATGCAGTGTGGGCCATCTTTGGTGATTGTACACTTGGCTTCTTGGTTCCTTGTTTCCTCGGCGTTCGGTACACTCTGCAGGGCCTTCAAATAGGTGGTCTCAGCGTGGGGGCACAATTGCACTGGGAATTCTTGAGAAGGCTATATTTCCTCATTTATGGACTTCCCAGTCCACCTGGCTTTGGTCATACCACCACTCTTTCCTCTGTTGCTCTTTGGATTCTGCACTCATCCTTCAGTTTCTTTCACTTCGGCTTCTCTTGCGTATAGCACATTAGATATCACACGCAAGCCTCGTTCCCACATCAGAGGCAGCGCGTCTCTGTCCCTCCCAGCTTCGTATCCACAGCAGGTTTAAAGCTGCAGGGCTCCTCTCACTCCCAAGTCTCCTCCCCTTGGATTTATGATGCTGCTGTAGGCCTTCCCCGCCGCAACATCGAAGTCAATTTTCTGTGTTACCTTTGTTCTCGTTATAACTCTATGGGTTTTCTTCATTTAAGTATCACAGTATTTCCTTTCAGGAGGGTACAAAGATTCCATTTGACACTAACAAATCTTAGCTTGTTCTCCTTGTCTTCATCTGGCAGATGTTATTTTTGCTGGCCATAGGTAGGTTGACTACGGGGTTCCTTGTCAGAACGGGAGTCCGTGTCCCCAAGTGGAGAGTCTCTCTCGTTGAGGTCCTGCTTACCTCTACCCCTAGGGAGGGTAATGCTAGCAGGCTAACCTCCCTAGCCTCACAAGGAAAGGCTCCCCCTGGGGAGAAGTGATTGAATCCCATGATTCATCACAGATCACCTGCGACAAGGTTGCGGAATAGTCCTGTTTTCAATCCAGCATCTTTGACATGCCAGAAAGCCTGCACATGAACTGGGACATTGAGACTGATTGTTGTTACAGTCGAAATTGCAAAGATTGGCAGACCCACATACTAGAAAACGGTGGCACTTAAGACCGCTTTTATGTCTTCATGCACCTTTAACACCTATTTAGGGAATAAGGAAGCCAGCAGTTGGCCCGGAGAATCAGGTGACGGAGGCAACAACTGGAGGGGGATGGGAGAGCATAAAAAGGAGGACAGGGAACAGGAAGTTGTGGGTTATTTGGGTGAGGTTAAGGAAGGAGTAGGAGGATCACGAGACCAGATGGAGGGAGAATGGCGAAGAAATAGCAGTAGTGGTGTGGAGTGTAGTAGGAGAGGGTAAGGTTAGAGGGTGCGTGCAGATAGTAGAGAGCGTGATATAGAGGAATATAGAATGGAGAGAGCAGGAAGTGCAATGGAGAGAAAGGGGAAATATTAGGTGGAGTAGGAAATAGGAGAGAGGGAGGAGAGAAGGGTAAAGGACATAAAAAAATAGGTAGAGGAACAGCGGGGCGTGGAAGGAAGAGGCTAAGTGGGGGCGAAATAGCTGAAAAGCAGCTATCATTACAGATTCCAACCTTTAGGCCATCCAGTTCAGTTAAGTAGAACTTAGTGTGACGATCCAGGAATGAGACGCAGACACAAAGGACTCATGTTTTGGTTATAAACTTTAATTAAATGATAAAGGGTAGGAAAATGTTTCACTATCCATATTATTGGAGGAGTTCCCATACCTCATCTTGGAGGAGTTTCCATACCCTCAACCAAAATGAGTGGGTCTGTCCTTTGTAAAGATGTTCAAAGCAAAATATGTCCTGTGGCTGAAATCCTGTTCTAGCCCTCACCCTAAAAATGAACTCTAAGGTGCGAAGGATATTGTCTCTGATTTTCAAAGTGCACAAATGTTCAAATCCAACACAACAGTACACATCCAACCAAAATGATCCAAGTGGACAATATTCACAGTTCCTGGGAATGGCTCCCTTCCCCGGATTCTTTTTCTCCAAAAATGAAAAGTTCAAAAAAGGAATAGCCAAGTTTCCTGAAACCCAAGAGGATAACTCCCTCCTCTTGGTAGGTTCACTGCTCCTGAGGAAATGACTCCCTTTCCCAGTTTTCTCTTAACATTCAAGACAGTTAAAAATCCTAAGGGTATATCTCCTCCTTGGGACACTCTTTTAGCAGCATTAAAATGTGGGTGTGAGTCCCAGACTCGCAGGCCACCTGGTATACTTCCCTGCCAGGCTCTTTTCCACATTTACAACAATTCACAATCTTACGGGTATGGATTTTTCTTGAGATTCTCTTCTTACTGCAGTTTATCACACATACTTGACTTTGCCTGGGATACTGTCATGCCATGTCTTGGTTGCATTCTCTTTCACTTTCTTGGCTTTGCCTGGTATACTCTCCTGCCAGGACTTGTATGCAGTTTCTTTCAAACACCTGACTTTGCCTGGTATACTGTCCTGCCTGGACTTGAAAGCAGTTTCTTGCAAACACTTGACCTTGCCTGGTATACTCTCCTGCCAGGACTTGTATGCAGTTCCTTTCAACAACGTGCGTTTGAAACCTTCCATATAATCATTCAGCGTGCTTTCCAAACACTTGGTATATTTTTCTACCAGGTTTCAACATGTAATGCCTTTCTGGTTTTCCTTCTTGGTCTCCCCAAGTTCATACTGAGGGTCCCAGACCCCAGTCCCACTGTCTAGGGCTTTTGTTATCTCGCCTGACAGTGCTTCGGCATCTCAACCATTTCCCTGTGCTCACCAGTTTTCTTCTTGTGCTTTCTTGGCGTTCCCAACTCCAAGTTGTATGTTTCCCCAGCTCCTATGTGTCTCTCTGCCCTTGCTAGCACCCCTAGCAGGCGTTCGGGCTTTGGTCAGCTTCCCACTCTCTACAGCAGTCAGGAAGTACGTCCTGCTTCCTCGTGCTTCGTTCTGGTTTCAGCTGAGCCTTCCTGAGCGTGTCGCTCACTGGTGTGCTCTCTCGCCCTGTGTAGCTGCTTGGACTTCTGCATCACCGCCGGTACCTCTTTCTGTCCTGAGCTGGAGAACGCCATGCTTCTCTTTCCAGCATGATTTTAAACCATGCCAGCCCAATCGTATCTCCCCAGTGACTAGACTGCTGACCATTGTTCTCATTAGGTGTAATCATCATTGCTCCTCGCCTCTTCCGCATCTCAGTTGTTGTCATACTGTTTCTCATGGGATATTGGGGAATACTTGAAGTAGACTTGGCAAGCGGTTGAGGGAGAGTATTACAATATGCCATCAAGGCATGAGGAAGGGAGGGAACATCCCTAGAAGGGAATGGGGGGAGAGGGAGTATGTGACTTTCTCTGATGATGTTGTGTCATCCCCCTAAGGGTCGCCTCCCCCATGTGGTCCTCCCTCATATACCCACCCCCAGGGTCAGGATCAGGTAGCGGTTGCCATCCCCTGGCATCATGAGCAGAGGCTACCTCAGGGAAAGGAGTAATGACATCATCAGATTCATCACATTAGATAGGAGAGGTTACCAATCTCTAGTGACAGCCTGGGGATGAAGAGAAGGGAATGGGTGGTCCTAGATGAGTGAGAGGGTGGGGTGCCCACCACTGAGCCCCTTGACAAAACAAACAAGATAAATACTTATACTTACTGTCTTTGAGAGTTGCTGTGTTTTTGAGGCCGGTGCAGATCATGTGACCTACATGAAATATTCTCAAGCCTAAAACACGGCACAGCATTAGAGCAACCATGTCTTGCGCGTGCTTTATCCTCTTTGTTAAACGTGTTGAGACAAATTCCTGGATCACATTCAAGGTCAGTTTGCAAAATCTGGGGTCACAAACCTCTAACAGTCCTGACACAAAAATACTTAGGCTTAACCCTTGTGGTAACCTGTGAATGCATGTTAAGACGTTGGCAAGCAGGATCCTGTCGAACACCATTGACAGGTGGCAGTTT
The DNA here is from genome assembly GCF_040938575.1 of Ambystoma mexicanum. NCBI lineage: Eukaryota > Metazoa > Chordata > Amphibia > Caudata > Ambystomatidae > Ambystoma > Ambystoma mexicanum. The sequence continues at coordinate 1,328,145,679 of NC_090931.1, forward strand.
ACAGTGCCCCAGGCCAAGTTGTGGCGTTCTTGCCAAGCCTGCAATCAATTCTTTTGTCTTGTCAAGATAAGCCAATGTTTAAACCAATTTGCTGCCGCCCATGCAGTGCCTTCAGTCAAGCAGCATGTCAGGGACTGAGAGCCATGCTGGGACTGCCTTGTAAAGAGGAATACATTTGCCTGTCTTCGGGATACTTATGACAATGGAAACGGGGCACCTTCAGAGGATATCTTACTGTGGCATGATGTACACATCACACAGCAGTGGGGAGAGGACTAACTCTTGTGGAACCTGTTGGGGAGAGGTGGTCTTTCACACCCCCCTCAACGTTCCCACACCAAATGGATCTCGTATTTGCTCAGGTGGGAGATGTCCCCATGTTTGTCTGCTTGTATAAATTTGGACAAAGCCACTAAAACCAACAAGTATAAACGAAAGACAGAGCCTGTGCATAAAGACTCCATTTTGTGCCACCCTGAACGCCATCTTTTTCTAGGCCCAGAAATGATCTCTAAAAGACCCTGTCTCACCCTCTGCCCAGCGCCTCACACAGCCAGCCCCTGCTCTCCCTTCTGCCTCTTGCCAACTTCACACCAGCACAATTCTCACGGACGTTCAGTCGGGCATTGTTGCAAATGTTTGGTTTCTTTCATTGTCAGATGAGCTCATTGCCCTGTGTGGCACCAGAGCCGGCCCTGGCCTGCTCGTCCGTTTGTCTCCACAAACCTGCCCATGTTCCCTCTTCCCCCCACCCAGCATGGTCATAGCTCACCCAGCCTGATCCCCCCTGTCCTTTGATGCAGATACACATCTGATCCCTTTGAAGTGACCAAGCCAGAACACCCACCATAACCCTAATCCCATGCCCGCATTCCACATCTAGAAACAACACATGTCCATTTTTAAAAAATATATATGTTTATTTTGAACAAGGCAGGAAACAAATACAGTTGTACATTACCGTGACCTTTCAAGCCCCCCTGATCACATCAAGAACACATCACCCCCTCCCTCCCCATCCCGCAAGTCCATCCTAGTCACAATCCTGGAAGCTGGCATTCCCCCCCCCCCCATGTCCCGCACCCTCTCTCGGAGGTGTCACCGTTATCCAGAACCCATTTAGCTTGCTGAGGCTTATATGTGAGGGCTGGAAATTTTCGATCATAGTCAAGAAAAGGGCCCCATACATTCTGAAAACGATGCTGGGTCCCTGCCTTCACCGCCATCACCTTTTCTGCGATGAGGATGTCCCACATTTTGATCCACCATAGGGGCAGGTGAAGTCCCTCTCTGGCTTTCCAGGAGCTGGCAATTGTTATTCTACCTGCTAGGAGGCATTGGGACAAAAACCTGGCTTTAGGCCCTGACCTCGGATATATCCCTGGGATTGGGGTGTCCAGCAGGATGGGTTCAGGCTCTAGGGGAAGCGTTGTTTGGGTAATGTCCTCAATAGTATTCAGGCATTGTTCCCAGAACTGTCGGGCTTGTGGGCATGTCCACCACATATGAAGAAAGGACCCAGGGTGTCCACACTGTCTCCAGCACGCCGGGTCCAGAGAACTGTTCATGTGGTGGAGCCTCAGGGGGGAATAGTACCAGCGCAATAATATTTTGTATGCGCACTCTCTGTTGGTAATGCAGGCTGAGGAAGAGTGTGCCTGGGACCAAATGTCTGTCCAGGTCTGGTCCTCTATGGGATGGCCCAGGTCCGCCTCCCACTGTGCCATGGCGCGAGTTTTAGATGTGAGGAAGTCCAGGGCGGAGATCTTACCTCAGGCGGGAGGTCCATCAGGGTTAGTTCCAGTGCTGTAGGTGGGCGGAGTGCTGCAAGGCGAGTCTGCGGGTGGGAGCACCAGTGGCGAAGCTGTATATAGGAAAATCTATCGGTCTCCTGTAGGCGAAAGGTCTCCTTGCATTGTGTGAACGTGCACGGTTCCCCTCCATCATACAGTTGTCCTAGTGATTCCATACCCCCCGCAATCCAGTTCCTAAGATTCCATGGGTTCATACCCGGTGAAAAAGTTGGGTTGAGGAAAATTGGCGACGAGGGGCTCAGGCCTCTGGGGACCCCCTTTTTCTTTAGCGCTTTATCCCAGGTGTCCACGGTGTGTCCGGTAGCCAGCAGTAGCTTCTCTGACTGTCGCATAGATGGCGGTATGTGCATGAGGAAGCGCAGAGGAAGGGCCAGGCGCGACTGTTCAAGTTCCACCCCCCGAGGGCGGTCAGAGGATATTCCCCATGCTTGAGTGATTGCCAATTGTGCTGCCATCAAGTAGCCCTGTAAGTCGGGCACCCCTAGACCGCCCAGCCTGGCGTTCCCCAACATTGTTCTCAGAGGGATTCTGGGCTTTTTCCCCCGCCAGATAAAACGCAGCATATTCCTTTGGAGTTCTTGAAGAGCTGGAGGGGGGATGGGCACCGGGAGTGAGGCGCAAGCATATAGAAATCTGGGGAGAAGATTCATCTTACAGGCAGTGATCCGGCCCATTAATGAGATTTCCTGCAGTTTCCATCATTTCAGGACATCTGCCAGTTCCTTGAAGAGAGGGGGGAAGTTTATGCGGTAGATCTCCCTTGGGTTCGCTGGAATTTGGACCCCCAAATAGGGGATTGCCGTAGTTTTCCATTGGATGGGACAAAGCGGGGCCAGGGTCGCCCTCTCCGATGGAGACAGGCCTATCCAGAGAGCTGTAGATTTGCCAAAGGTAATGGAAAAGCCTGTGACTCTCCCATAGTCCTCTATCTCGGCCAGAGAGTGTTTGAGAGAAAGTGTGGGCTGGGCGATGGTAAATAGGACATTGTCCGCATATAAGGCCACCTTGTGCTGGGAGGGTCCAGCCCAGAACCCCCTGATAGAGTTATTCAGTTTAATTCTTTGGGCGAAGGGCTCCATGACCAGGGCAAATAGGAATGGAGAGAGTGGGCACCCCTGCCTGGTTCCACTGGTTAAAGGGATGGGGGGGAGAGGCTGCCATTAATTCTCAGAAGGGTCTTCGGGGATCTGTAGTTTGCCATGACCATGTTGTGGAACTCCAACCCGAAGCCAAAGGCCTCTAAGGTGAGGTTCATAAAGGTCCAGTCTACCTTGTCGAAGGCCTTAGTGGCGTCGAGGGCTAGCAACGACAAGCCCTGAGAGTTTCGAGTAGCCAGGTCTACCAGATCCAGGGTTCTACGAATGTTGTCTCTCGTAGCTCTATTCCTAATAAATCCGGTCTGGTCTGGGTGGATTATGTTGGGCAGGACGCGGGAGAGGCGCGTTGCCAGGACTTTCGAATAGATGTTGGCATCAATGTTTAATAATGCAATGGGTTTGTAAGATTGTAAGAGGCCGGATTTGCTGGGTCCCCCCCGGGTTTAGGTAGCAGGACCGTGATAGATTCCTGCATGGAAGGGGATATGGTGCCCGTGTCCTGAAAGGAGTTGAAGAGCTGCACCAAGGGTAGCAACAGTTGATGCCGAAAGAGTTTGTAGAATCTAGTGGTGTATCCATCTGGTCCGGGAGCTCTGGGCTTGAGGGTTTTTATAGCCTCTTCGACCTCCTCTGCCGAGATTGGTGTGTCCAGGGTGTCACGGGCTGAGGGCTCCAGTTGCGGGAGGGTGGCTTTCCACAGATACTCTGTCTGCTCCTGCTGATTACGAGGCTGTGCCGACATTACTTGCACAAGATGTTCAGTCGCTAGTTGTAGTTTCTCCGGCTCAGAGTATTGGGTCGTGCCCTGGGGGTCATGCAGTCCAACAATGGTGTTATTCTTTTTGATTTTGGCGAGTTTTGCTACCATTAGCTTGTTAGCTTTATTATTTGTAACATAATAGAATTGCTTGGTTTTTGCTAGTAGGTGTGCCGTTTGTTCGGCATAGTGCGCCTCAATCTTCATCCGCGCTGTGCGGAGCGCTCGTTGTATTTTGGGGGACCAGCCTTTCTCCTTAGGCCTTGCCTCTACTTCTCGAAGATCTTCTTCAAGAGCCATACGAGTTTGCCTTCGGTTTCTGTGGTATGCCACCCCACAGGCTATTAGTTCCCCCGGATGACCGCCTTCATGGCATCCCAGGTATTGGCTGGGGAAGTGTCTTCATTGGGGTTTTCCTGGAAGAAGTTTGAGATTGAAGTGGTTATAGCATCCCTAATCGACATGTCATTCAGTATTGGGTCATACAATGACCATTTGCGGCGAGCAGTGGGGGTTGGGACATATGTGCGGATCTCCAGGGTCAATGGGGCGTGATCCGACAGTATTCTTGATCCAATGGACACCTCATTTGTGAAGGCGAGTATCTGTGGCGATGTCAGCAAGAAGTCAATCCTAGAAAAGGTTCTGTGAACAGAGGAGTAGAAGGTAAAGTCAGTTTCCGAAGGGTGTAGCACCCGCCAAGAGTCGACCACTTCCAGGGTCCTAAATAGTCATAGCAAACCTAGGGCCACGGTGGTATCCCCAGAGGAAGTAGAGTGCGACTTATCCATCGAGGGGTCTGGGACTCCATTGAAGTCTCCGCCCATCACGATCTGGCCTTCTGCAAATGGGATCAGGGAGGTGGAGAGGGCCTCATAGAATGTGACTTGTCCCGTGTTTGGGGCATAAGCCGAGATAAAGGTGTACAGCTGGTTCAGGAGGAGACATTTCACTGCCGCAAACCTTCCCTCTGGGCAAAGTTTAGTTTCCAGAACCTGGGGGTTTAGTCCCTTCTTGAAGAGAACAGCTGTGCCTCCTTTCTTACTGCCCCCTGAAGCAATAAATTGTTTAGGAAATTGATGGGTGCGCAGTCGCCCGAAGTCAGCTGGTAAAAGATGGGTCTCCTGGAGCAGAGCCACTGCTACCTCCTCATCCTGGAGCTTTTGTATGATGGACTTGCGTGTGGGGGGGGGATTCAGCCCCCTGACATTGAGGGAGACGACTTTCAGGGTGCCATGGTCTCGAGTAGAAGGGGGGGAGGCCTCAGACGGGTTCAGGTGAGAGGAATAGGTTGGATTGAGGTCAGCCATTGTGTACAAGGAAAGGGATAGTTGTTATCCTGCTCTCTGATTTTTTGTCCCTGCCTCCAACGGGGAGGTTGGATATTAACTGGTGGGGGGGCCGGCATTGTGAGGCCAGTGCCACCCCAGGCCAACCCGGCCAAATAACAATAGACAGCCAACATGGCAGGAACATTCGGCCAGACTATAACTGGCATTCCAAGGATTACAGGTATAACCTTCCTCGGAAGTGGGCAGGAGCCGTGGGGGGAGAGGCCCGCTGCGGTGGATGTCTGATGGTGGCTTTGCAAGGTTTGTGAAGCGCGGTCATTTCTTTCTTCTGTCCCCTGGGACCCTAGTCCATGTGTTTCGTTTTTCTTTCGGCGGGGGTAGCGGGTCCCCTTCGGTGATACTTTCGGAGGTCCCTGGGGGAGTCGTCCCAGGTGGAGGCGGATGCATGATTTGCGTGGCGTCCTCTAGGTGGCTGATTCTTCGTAGAGTGCCTTAATAGGTGAATTGTAGTGCTGTTGGGAAAAGCCACCTGTAGCGGATCCGTTGGTCTTGGAGAAAGAGAGGATAATTCGTCTCGGGTGCGGGAGATGGATGAGATGGCCTCTTTGGTGGTGAAAAAGTGTACCCTGGTGATGATGTCAGGGGGTTATTCTGATTCCACTCCCCGGCGAGGATGTAACCTATGAGTGCGGTCCAGCAAGAGTTGGGTTTTATCCAGATCTGGGAGAAGGCATTGAAAAAAGTCCCCGATATATTCAGACAATTTCTGATCTGGAACCGTGGTAGGAACACCCCGGATACGTAGGTTGTTGCGCCGGGCTCTATTTTCCAGGTCTTCCTGTTTGAATTCCAGGATTTCACATCTGTTTTGTAGAGCTGTGATGGAGTGCTGGATCCCATCTATAGCCGTGGCGTGGTCTTGGGCCTGGTCCTCAACTTCCCCTAGTGTTTGTTCCGCCTCAGTAACTCTCTGATCGGTGTGTTCAATCTTCGTTGATAGCTCAGTCATACAGGACCTAAACTCAGCTTTAATATCTGCCATGAAGGCCAATAGATCACTTCTGGTTGCGAGGTGCTCCTTGCCTTCTTGATCCGTCTGTGACATAGAGGTAGGAGGGTCTTGTTTTTTCCCTTTGTCCGCCGCCTGCAGCATTGTGGCAATGTCTGCGTTTTTGGTGAGCTTAGGTTGTTTGGTCATGGTGCCCCTTACCCTGGACTGGGATGGCGGGGGCCAGGAAGACGCCGGGTGGGCTGGGGTGCCCTTGAAGCAATGCCAATCGTCCCCAGAAGCCAGAAGCCAGAAGCTCACAGGTTGCAGTGAAATACAGGTCGATGAGCCTCGCTGGGCTTGGGAACAGAGAGAAACGTATTACGTACTGCAGGATGAAGCGGAGGGGCACCCTTTGTCCGGGTGGTGGGAGTCCAGAGGGTCCCCAGCAGGGGGGGGAGGGCGAGATGTCACTGAGTGGGCCGGGGCGCCCTAGGAGCAGCGTCAGGTGTTGGGTGTCTTACTGGGTTGATGGGCCTGCAGCGTTTAAGGAGGAACAAGATTGCGGCACCTCGCAGCTGGGGCAAAGTAGGTTTGCAGAGTTCTGGGTATTGTGTTGCGGGGTCGTAAGTCAAGCACTCTGAACCTCCCGGTGGTTGTGCCCCCCTCTCCTCGGACAGTAGGAGTGGGGGGAGAGAAGCGGGCAGAGAATCCGGCCTCAGCAGAGGCAGCAGGTTGTTGGGTGGGCTGGGGCGACCCAGGAGATAACAAGGAGAAGGGGGGGAGGAAACAGCCGTACGGGGCCCCCTCTGGTAGTGGCTTCAAGCCATCCCCAAATGCAGGTGCAAGCAGGCCGTGGATCCAGGTGGGGGGGACCCGCATTTGGGGCTGCGAACCTCTTGCTGCCGCAGGTGAGCTGGGTCCAATGAGGAGAGCAGCGCAGCGATGGGTCTCGTTGGGAGGTGGCACGCAGCCCGTACGGCGGCCGGTTCCTCCAGGGCTCCCAGCCGTCGCAGGCCCCACCACCCTCCTGGGACTCTCCTCAACTCTGGCGGGAGCCTTATTAGGGGCATTATGGCAGCAGCGACAGGCTACCTTACTGCGGGCTTCTTGCTCCGCACCACAGCGATCCTCCATGAGGGATTCCGAGGCCCCGCCGCCCCTGGCTGGACCAGGGCTTCCCGCTCACCGGGCTTTTGATGGCGAGCTGGAGTCTGCTGCTGCTCTTATCCATGTCGCATCACCGGGCGCCCAGAGCGCAAGATACCACGGCCCCGGGATGCGGCCGGGATGCGGTCGGACATGCTGGACTCAGTGGGCCTCAGGGCTCTGGCGGCAGCGTCTTTCAGCTTCGTTTCGGCAAGGAGGAGCAGCCTTCCACCATGGAGCGGTTCTTCCCGCGTCGCCACTCCCAAGCAGAGCAGGCCCCGAGGGGGGGGCTAGCCCCGCAGAGAGCAGGGCGCTGGGCTGGAGGTGCAGGGTTCCCGAGTGGGGGACATGGTTGGGTATCAGGCGGGGAGGGCGAGCAGGGGGAGAGCCGGGCGGCGCACACCCAGTGCGTGCCCGCAGCAGCAGCTGAACGGCAGGTGGCCAGCCGAACGGCGGGGGGCAGCACCCCTGTGACTCTGCGGATATTGCTCGGAGGCCACACACCCCCTCCGGTTCTTGCGGGGTGCGGCGCTCCGAGGGCTGTTAGATAGGCTGTGGGGACCGCAGGCTTCGCTCGCCCTCCGCGCCAATTCAGCACCTCCCCCACTCGTCGGGCCGCCCGACCGCCATCTTGAGGCCACACGAGCTGGCCAGTAGAGTCCTTCCCCTAATAAATTCGGAGCTGAGGGGGCATCCCGATCATCCATATTTGGCCTCGAGCATGCCTGAGTTATGAGAAAGTGGCCCCATACTTCAGCCCCGTTGCTAGCAGTTGGCACAGCTTTAGCATTTAAAATGGGGCAAATAGTCTCTAAAGAGCAACCCCCCAAGTTCTTACTAAATAGCAGGACTGCCCCATTCCAGTGGCCTGCCCAGAGAGTGGCCAGAGGCGGCACGTGCTACCCCCGGAATCTGATTGGCCACCCCAGGTGCCACCCCATGGTCATCAAACTTTGAACACAGGAATGTAAGGCACTAATCTTAGTAATTAAAGTTGATGTGGGTAGTGGAGACAAATAGTAAACTAATGCTATTCAAACATGCGTGTGTGTGTGCGCGCGTGTGTGTGCACTTGTACTTCATGCCACCGCTGCATAAGTCAGTGCCCCACTTGGGCCACCACAGTCAAAACACTCTGGGTACGCCACTGCCCCATTCCCGTAAGAACATTATCTGGTGCAATTAGACACCTGAGCGTTGCATCTATGTTGTTTTTAATAATGGTCCCCAGATAGCAACATTCTCTCACCTATCATTCCAGCCTTACAGTGGCTGTACGAAATTGTTGCTAATTTGCCCTTATGGCGACCTACCCATGCCACCTTGGATTGGGAAGTATTCAGACTCAGATCGCAAACTGCCATAACATCCACAAAACCAGCAAACGACAGCGGCAGCGCTTCCGGTGGGCGGGCCAGTAATGCAATGTCATCCGCATACCACAGAGCCGGGATATGTCTGCCTGCACACCGTGGCGCATCTGAAGCTACGCATGAACATCACTAAACAGAGAATTCATACAAAAATTAAACAGTAGAGGTGCCAGGACACAACCCTGCCTTGCACCTCATGTAAATCTGCAACCTTTAGATGCAAACAAGAATACGTAAACAATGGTGCCCAGGATGCCCCCTAATCTCAGACTTTGGTACGCTGGGGCGGTACACCCGATTTTGGCACGGCCAGTGTGGCGCGACGAGTTGGGCGCGACCAGCACGGCGCAGGAATGTTTTGGCACCAGCATGTTTTGGCGCAGCAGAACAAGTATTTTAATTTAAAAAAAATAAAAAAAGAGGAGCTGTCTTGAACCCTGCCCTGCAGGGCGGTGAGACTGACAAGCTAACCACCAAGCTATGCAGATGTTATTATTACAGATGCGCCAGTTACTTATATCAATGTGGGTTATTCAGAATACATTATGGTTCATATAAGTAACTATTGCACATGAAAACTTAAAGATCTCTATGGACTTGCGGTTAACAGCTCAGGCTTGCAACCCTGCAGGCCATTGTTCGCAACGCCATGATCCTTTATTTATTATTTTTGTTTAATTACATTTTCAATACATTTTTTAATAAACTTGTGGCGAAACCGGCCACACTGAAGAGTGTGCGCCAAATCAGCTCCTGCAGTGAAATGTCTGCACAATTGGCCCGTGCCAAACCAGCGGTGCCAAAATGTCCTGCTCCGCCGAAGAGTGCATGCCAAATCGGCTCCTGCAGTGAAACGTTGGTGCCCAATCGGCCTGCGCCAAACCAGCGGTGCCAAAATGTCCTGCTCCACCGAAGAGTGTATGCCAAATCAGCTCCTGCAGTGAAACGTCGGCGCCCAATCGGCCTGCGCCAAACCAGCGGTGCCAAAATGTCCTGCTCCACCAAAGAGTGTATGCCAAATCAGCTCCTGCAGTGAAACGTCGGCGCCCAATCGGCCTGCGCGAAACCGGCGGTGCCAAAATGTCCTTCTCCACCGAAGAGTGCATGACAAATCAGCCCCTGCAGTGAAACGTCGGCGCCCAATCGGCCTGCGCGAAACCGGCGGTGCCAAAATGTCCTGCTCCACCGAAGAGTGCATGCCAAATCAGCTCCTGCAGTGAAACGTCGGCGCCCAATCGGCCTGCGTGAAACCGCCGGTGCCAAAATGTCTCGCTGCGCTGAAGAGTGCATGCCACATCAGCCCCTGCAGTGAAACGTTGGCACCCAATCGGCTTGTGCCAAACCAGCGGTGCCAAAATGTCCTGCTCCGCCGAAGAGTGCATGCCAAATCAGCTCCTGCAGTGAAACGTCAGCGCCCAATCAGCCTGCGCCAAACCGGCGGGGCCAAAATGTCCTGCTTCGCCCTGGGGCATAGTGCTAAAGAGTCTAAACCCGTGGTAAAGAAAACACACAACTGTACACAAAATACCACCATGATTGGCTTGAGCAAACTACAGGCAGGATGGATATGAAAGCAAGGCGTGCCGTTTTTCTGACTCAAAATAACTAGAATCCATTAAACATCTTAGCGCCGACACCCTCAGTGGGGTGGCCCGGCGACAGCCATTTTTGTGCCCAATTGCCCCCCGACACCCCCCGGCTCCCATTCAGACTTACACACTCCTTCATGGCTAATCTCCTCCCATGGAGCCCAACCTCCTTACGTCCCAAATGAGAGGCATGACCAGTTGGATGAGTGGGAGAAAAATTGCCACAGCAAACTTTATTACATTCATAAAGTCAGGAGTTAGCTTACAGGTGTTCCGTTTTAACTCAGGATTCTGCACTGAGACAATGCAACTGTCCTCCCCCGCCCCTTCGGGTCCTTGGGGGACCCGACACAGGCGTCCCGTCCCTTCCTCAGCAGTTCCTCTCTACCCTTTGGCCATTTCACATTTCACATTTACGTTTTTCTTTTCACTTCACTTTCCCCATCACTATTTACGTGCATTTATTTATTTATTTATTTTATTTTTATTTTTTATTCCATGTGTTACTTTACTTTTCTTTTTTCTTTCTGCTTCGGCTCCTTCTAAAGGATGTGTTCCGGTCTCCTTTTCCCCCTTTTGCTCCCTTACCCCTGGATTCCATCATCCCCTTTCCCCTGGTGGGTTTGTTGATCTTTGTTAACTTTCTCTCCCCCAAAAAGTTCTTCCCTTAGCCCGTCCTGCTAGGGAGCCCCCCTCCCCCTTCTGCCAAGACCCCGGGCTGAACTAGCTCTCCCCGCCTTTATTGTCCCCTTCCCTCCGACCCCTCTTCCCCATAGCACCCTCCTGTTCACGAGAGCCCAATCCATCCCGCGCCGTCAAACCCCCCGAGCTCAACCACCTTCTTATCCCCATCGTCTTCCCCTGCCTTTCGCTAAAGAGGGGTCCTCCCCAACTATCCCCCCTGCTCCTCCTGGCCCCTAGCCCCTGCATTCCAAGGCCTCCCCCTCCCAAGTGTTTCTTTTAGATCAGCTTGAGCTGCCACTCACGAGTGCCCCCCTTCTCTTGAAACCCCCCCCTTCCTAACCCCTAATCTCCCATGGGCCCCCCTTCCCTTCAGTTTCCAAACTACTTGCCAGAGCCCCGTTTACTGTGAAATCTTTCGATTCTCCCCCCCCCTTTGCTGACTTCATTGTTGCTCTCCATTTTTAGTTTCCAACGATGCACTTCCCATTTCCCCCGCCGACTTTTGGGGTTGGAAGGTCTTCCAAGCCCCCTATCCCTCCCCATTAACATTGGCCTCCCCTGAGTCTAATACTCCTGGGCGCCGTTCATACTAAACTAATGGCTGTGCAGTTCCCTTTGTGGTATCCGCCAGTGCTTTCTAACGGGAACACCAGGTAACATCCGCTGGGCTTGTCTGCAAGAAAAACAACATAACTTATTACACAATGCAAGGGAGGGCGGGAGGGCAACATTGGCTGTGAGTCGCCACGGAAGAGGCCCAACTGGGTTTCCCGGGCTTACTTATAGCGCCCTAGCTGTGGCGCGCGGGCCCACGCGCTCGAGTGGCGTCACTGCCCCGCCCCACCCCGGGGTGGGGGATGCTGACTCCACGCCTCCCCCACCCCCCCCCGACTCCCCTTCCCGCTGGGCCTCCTGAGGGAGTCGTCACTAAGGGGGGCCCCCGCCGAGGGGCCCTCCGTTGTAGGGCGCGGGAGCCTGTCGTTTGCTGTATTGTGAGGGGATGAAAAAAGCAATTCAGAAACATTTTACGTGGTTAGATGAAGAGATCGTCATTTTAAATTGTGAATCTTTATGGAACCATATGTCATTGTCAGGTAACACTTAATTTCTTCTGACATTGAGGAAGGCATTATTGGATGTGAACTCGATACTTTTCATGAAGAGTGTTGCTCTTCTGTCCTCGTGTGAACACATTTTTTTCGGTTAGTGATTTTCCAAGGACAGGTTACATGAATTCACTTTTGAATGATTTTAACGTTATTTGGCCTTGTATGTGTTTCTTTTATTTTTCCTTTCTTACTGTTATGTGAAAAGCTTACTTTTATAGGCTGAAACAAAATTTTAAAAAAGTGTGTGTATTATTATTGTTTTTATCAAAATGCTCTTCTTTGTTCTACTTGAACATGTAATGCTTTTTACTGACGCGAACGGTTTTATTAAACCAAACACGTAATGATAATTGTTAAAAACTACAGGCCATTGGCCTCTCCCCGCCATGCTACCCCAGAAGACACCTCTTGTCATTCACAGACATAGAACCTCCATATCAACACACACGCGGCATGGAGTGGCACCCTGCAGGGAATCCGTGGAACAGCAAGACACGCCCACAAACACAGTATCTGCATGTATACAATTAGTAGTGACCCAAACAACTTCTCCTTTGGCAATTGCACTTGTCTTCGGACGATTGGAATGGCGATGGCCATTGCAATAGGGACATGGTTCAGTGAAGGACAACAGAGTGAACGTGCGGGGCTGCATACTAACGTGTTTCAGGCCATCAGTGAGAAGGATCAGAAAATAGGCTTGCAGCAATGTGGATAGGATCTTGGATGCAGAGTCTGACTGATATATAAACTATGCCCAGGCACAAACAAGTGTCTCACATTGGACATTCACAGTTTGCAACCTATGACAATAACTGTTAGTGTAGTATGTGGGAACATGTGTGGCAAATGATCCGTGTAAATGAAGAGGAGTCCAGTGACAGTGGAGAATACCTGCAGGCGCACAGTGCAGAAACCTGCTGAACAGGCCCACCCTAAGTGTAAGCAGCGTTGACATCACAACAGAACTGATATCAAGATAGGACTGCCATTCAAGTGTTTTGTTGGATTGCTGAATTTCTTACAAAGCAAGCACCACTAAATGAACAGTTACACTCGTACTGGACGCCGACTAGAGATCGAGAACAGGCAATGAGGGTGGGGGGCAGGGTAAGGGATTAGGTAGAAGGGTGGATGAGCGGAGAGGGGACACAGTACGAAACATACAAGCCTGAGGGTTCACACTAGGCATACAGGCATAACCTGGTCATTGAAAGTAGTTTGGAGTCGGGTCCGCTTGTTTTAAGATGGGGGAGATGTTTCCATAGAGTGGGTAGCAACACAGCACCTTCAATCACCTTCTGTTTCATTGACCTTAGAATCTCCAGGTTTGGCCACTACTACATAAATAACACATCATTATCATATCATCATTTAAAATGCAATTCTGCAATGGAGCCTTTTTACTGTAAATGATGACAATGTCAAGCATGCATGCTACCATGTGTAGTATACTTTATTGAGGTTTCTTTCCTTCCTATTAAAGACTTCTACTCAGTAAGCCCCTTTCTTTGCCTGTGTGGGTTACTTGTCTTCTACAGCACTTCCATCTGTCATGAGAGCCTTTGGTCTGTGTGCATTGAAATGCGAATCGGAATGTCCTCGTTCTCCTGCAGTGCAGCCTGATATTTATGCCTTGTGGAAGTATGCTTTAAATCATCTACTTCTAGAAGAGCAAAGCAGTGCCTTTGGAGGCATAAATTAGCATTCCTAACAAAGCTGGCCTGAAAGTTTCAATATAGATGGGAGGGACTGATTAGAATGTTAATAGGGCTCCGAGGAGGACCTCTAACCAAATGCTGATCAGGTAATGAGCTGCACAAGCCTTTTATTTTACTGGTTTAGCTATCTGTTCAATTGGGGGACAGATTTCAAGTCACTCGGCCAGGAATTACACTTGCGTGCGAAGCCTAAGAAGGCGGCTGGGGCTGGAAAGAGCGAAATGGAAGCAAAAGTCTCCAATTTCAATGTCCACAGCTTTATTTACGTTCGCCATCATTGCCTATCATTGATTTGGAATGACATAACACCTGCCTTGGGTAGTTTGAGGCTGCAACACTGATGCAGGAAGCACTAAACACACACACACATGCATATGTGTCAACATATCTGTGCACCAGGGTACACCTAGGGAGATATTTGGAATACAGCATACATCTCTGTAGCATTGAGGGGAACAGTTCTAAGCATTACTGTATAAGCAAGCTGCAAAGCCGCAGGACAGAACATAATCAAAATATAGTTACGTGATATTATGTTACTCGTATTCCAACATCACAATCTTGTGCATTGTGACACAGTAGACGGAATGTGGAGAACCCATCTTGAAAGTTCCGTAAGTTGGAATTGTGACTGTGGACCTCTAAACAGATCATTTATAATTGATATGATAGGTTATGTATAACGCACTTAATACCCAGAGGTTTCTAGCCGCGGATCTCGCACCTGTGGTGCTCCGTGTCGTCTTGCTTCCAAGGCCAGCACGTTGCCGCTAAGCTATCTCCCGAGACAGCTGTTTGCAGTGTCTTGGTAAAGCATAACTATGAATCTTTACATGTCTGCCCAGAGCAAGACCCCTTGAACTCAACTAACCGTGATGCTTGTGTGTTCTTATGAAGTTCATTAGCTGAATAGGTATGAGAGTTGCCAGGTAGATGGAGCAGTACTGAAAATAGCAGGTGCGACAGACTTTTAATTGACAGTGTATGGCATGCAAGGGGATACTGTACGATGCTGTTTGCCAAAAGCGATGCACCATCCTGTGCACTACTTGTGCACTCACAAGTAGTGTTGTAAAACAGACATATTTGCTGACCCTCACAGGCCTCATTTCCATCACTTGGACCGGAAGGAGAGCGAGATTAAGAAGAAACAAATCACAGCGTTCTTCTAATTACTAGTTTGTCTCTTGGCAACACGCGTCATAGAAAGTAAACAACAAGTGGAGAATAGCTATGGGACCGCGTAGGTAATATGTGGACATCGACACGCGGAATAGTCCGGTTGGTATGGTACACCATATGCGAGCTCGCGAGTTGGAGCACACTCTACTAAAGGGTAAGCAAGTGCATATTTAAAAGACAAGCAATTATTAGCCCAGCCGTCCTGTAAAAGAGAAGGCACAAAGGAATGAGGTGTCATGGAAGCCAGGTGAAATAACATGGAAATCTGCGTCACTCCGTGCTCCTGCATTCTTTGGTTGTCACACAATGTACCCATGACTCAATAGTTACAACAGCAATCCTGTCAAACAAACTATAAATCTGCAGGAGGGATTGCAAGCAAAATGACTGCAATCACGAACAGAGTGTAAACCGAATCCCATAATTCGAAACATGATGGAGTATGACCGACTATGGACTACAAACAGATGAGAGCGACAATCACTCTTAGCGGTTGTGATACCGGTCGGGCCTCGAGTGAGTCGGCATCTCAGCACTATCTGCCTTTTAGAGCATGTAGCGAAATGAGGTTGAACAGGTTGCAAAATGAGGATGTTTATCTACGGTCTAGTCGCCCAAGTGCAGAGATTGGTGCCCTAGCACAACCTCTGGAATATGCAGACTGTTAAAAGTTTAATTTGGTATTGGTAAAAACCCCCATCTGCCTATTTGTGCTAACAGAAAACAGACACTGCTGACCTGAATCCATTGATTGTCCTGTAAGCTTTCCTTTTTTTGAACAAGGAAACCAAAAAATATACCACCGGTGGTGGAGAGGCAGAAATGGATCGAAGTGTACATCCACGCACTAGCCCGTGCACTGGGCCCATGAGGAAGGATATCCTGACTTTGTTGAGCTTGCCCAAGAATCCTTGATCCACAAAGCATCCTGCGAAAGTCCATGGAAACTCTGGGAAGAGCTGAAATCTTCTAAGCCATAAGGGATAGGTGCCTACGAAGGAATCATAGCGTGGGGGAGGCCTACATGGTCTGTCAAGAGTAGAGGGTGCACCGGAAGGAGTCTGGGAATGCATACTGCCAACTGTAGGAAGGACGGAAACCATACTTGAGTGGGCCAAAGAAGAGTTACTATTGCCAATGAGTAGTGCTGCCTGTGCACCTGAACCAGACTCCTCGCTATCATGCAAACAGGGTGAAAGCATTCACTATCTCTCCTGAGCAATCCTATAGGAATGCATCCAATGCTTCTCAGTCTGGTCTCCAACTGAAGAACTTGGGAACTTGGCAATTGAGTATGGAGGCGAAAAGGTCTATCTCTATGGGATATCAGAGCTTGTGAATGCAGGAAAGCATGTTCCTCTGCAACATTCAATTGCTCCTGTCTAGCAGATGCCACTGTATTGTTGCCTGTAGATTTAGATTTCTCTCCAGGCACTTTTTTGCTAAGTCCCCCTAGACCTTTGGAATGAGTTTCCCCCCAAATGGTTGATTTACCGAACTGCAGAGATGTTGTCCATCTGCAGAAGAATACAATTTCCCTGATCCTTCACTAAGCTCTTTATACCCTGCCAAGAGCTCGAAACAGTTGATACGAAGGACCATCTCCTGTTGTGAACGTTGTCCCCCAGTCCTATACTCCGATACTAGCTCCCCAGCCCAATTTGCTGGCATCCGATTCCAAGACTATAGGCCTCATTATAAGGTTGCTGGTCTGGTAACAACGGTACCGGTATACTTGCTGGTACCGTTAGCGAACCGGCAAACTACAAGGTCTGCTCACGGGTGCCTGTCAGCCCGGCAGGTCTGTCCTGCCGGGCGGAACAGCACCCACGAGCAGACCTACACGGTAGCACCAGCACCATTATTAACAGTGCCGGTGCTACCGGCCTCCCCATTCCCATTTGTGCCCTATTGGGCTCAAATGGGAATGGGGAGTAATAATTACCGGCACCCGGCAATGGCAATTACCGGGTCCAGCAGGGCCGGAATGCCCCGGTAATTGCCCATTGCTGGGTGCCAGTAATTTCATGACTCTGGCGGAAGCCGTGCTGGTATTTACCGGCACAGCTACCGCCTGAGTCATAATGAGGCCCTATGTCTGGAGATGGACCAAAAATACCTTTCCCATTCCAAGCTTCCATTTGGTTTAGCCACCTCAGAAGCTCTTCCTTGGCATATGAGGAGAGAGTAACTACTTGGGAATACCAGAGGTTCCTGCAAAGGTGCCTTGTTTTTAGACACTGTAAGGCCCTTTAGTGAAGTGGGGCTGGGAATTTGACTTGACAGGATGCTGACAACATTCCCACTACCCTCGCTAACTGCCTGAGGGAAACCCTCTCCTTTGAAAGAAGAAGCCGAATCTCCTTTCTTATTTTGGACATTCTGTTCTCTGTGAGCACTAGGATGCACTGCTACGTGTCTATACTGAAGCCCAGAAACTGGATACAATGACAAATCCCAACCTCCAGAGCAGGGAAACCATCATTGGTAGATGTGTCTGGAGAGTGTTCTACTTCTTGGCTAGCAAGAGCATGTCATCCAGATACACAGTGACCCTCACCCCTCTGGATCAGAGGGGATCCATTATTGGTTTCATAAGCTTGGTGAAACATCAAGTGGTTGAGGAGAGGCCGGATGGGAGAGAGGAAAGCTGCCATCTGCGACTCTTCCACAGAAATTGGAGATACTCCTGATGATGGGGAAAAACCAGAACTACTAAATAAGCCTCCTTAAGGTCTATCTTGACCATCCAATCCACAGGGAATGGTTAGTCCCTTAATAGATGGATGCTCTCCATTCCGAAATGTTGATAAATCACAAATGAAGTTAACGCCTTGAAATGTATGACTGGACGATAGCCCTCGTCTGTCTTGGGGACCAGGAATATTGAGCAGAGGAATTGAGAGGCTTTGAATGTGGCTGGTACTTCAGCCCCTTTTTGGATGTAGTCCTGGGTTTCTAAATCTATTTGCATTTGTTTGGATTCATCAAAACTGAGGGGAACAGGTGGAACTAACTGACAAGGGGGGGAATACATGTCTACATGGAATCCCACTACTGTTTGGAGAATCAATCTCCCATTCCAGTAGGAACCTGGCTAACCTCCCTCCCAAAACTTTGAAGGAAGAAACAAATCATGTTTTACCTTTCGCTGATCTTGCTGATCTTGATCTATCAAATCCTCTGTGGACAGGTCCTTTCCATTGGTTCCCCCTCTGGGGAAAGAATCCTCCTTGACCTCCTTTAGCAGAGGTGGAATTGTGCACACCTCTGTATGCACACTGGATCGGGCAGAACGAATCCTGGGGAAACTGGGCAGAGCAATGGACGCTATCACTTTTGGCCCTGTCAAAATTCTTTGGTGCAAACAACTTGCATATGCTTGGTTGTGCCTTTTCAAGTGGAGTTACGGTATGTATTTAAGAGGACACATCCTTAACTGATATATCCCCAAATAGATGTTCCTGTTCCTTGGGTCCTGCTTCCCCTTCTGCCATATCAGCCAGCTTTGAGTTCAGCCTCATCAGCAAAGCTTTACGCTTTTCTTTATATATGGCTGCATTAGTATTGCCGAGCAGGCAAATGAGTGTCATGCAGAGCACAGTCTTCAGCAATTTAGTAAGTGTGTGTGGTTGGTCCCGATATATCTAACAACTTATCCTGACTCATCCCCAAAGCTTTATCTACCCGTTTCTTCTAGTCCTGCCCTTCTGTGCCAGGAAAGAAACCACTTGTTGATCTAGCTCTGGCATCAGGGATATTTTGAGCATCATCAGAAGTTAGGCAGTGTGGTAAAAATGCACCGGTAATAGCATTACTGCCGCATTACCGCACCGGCCAATCACGAGTTTGGGGGAAAGTCAGAGGATCCACCTCCAGCTATTAGCTGGAGGTGAATGTACCGACTTTCCTCCCATTTTTGGTGCAATTACACCAGCGCAATTACCACAGCGCAATTACCGCCGTGGTTATTGTGCCGAACATGCCTCATTGAGTCCTACTGACTCAAAACAAATGGGGACTTACACCGCCACCGCCACTTGTGATCCGGCGGTAATACCCCCGGACCAAGTGACACTAATGGTAATTGCGTTGGGTGGTATTCCAGTGGATTTACTTCCAGGATACTACCCGACTCCTGATGAGGTCCTTTATCAGGTACTATGGGCCTGGAGCATGCCAAACACAGTTTATTCCTATGCTCCTTGGATAAAGGCTTTATAGCAATGGTGTAAAAAGGAGGAGACTGCCCCTGAAAGACGTCACTGTGCTGACCTGGGGTCTTCTTTAAGGGCACGGTCAAAGAAAGGCCCTCCCCCATCATTTATGATGGATGTATCCTTCCAAGAGACAGGATCAGAAGGTGCACCTCATCTTTTCCTCTGTTGAGTAGGGGAATCTGGGTCCTCGAATCCTCAGCAGAGGAATTAGAGATGGAAAACCTATGAGGGTTATCATCCCCTTGGGACATCTTGGGAGCTGTGGCCTCCGGAGTGAGCATCCCCCTTTCCGCCTTTTTTCTAGCGGAAATTGGGTGCAATGGGGTGTTGGAATCCTCTTCCAAATCCACATTAACGTGTTTGGTTTTGCAAGTGCGCTTGCGATGACTCGAGCAAATAGGGATTTGGGTCGGGGGTACTGTTGTTTGGTTGGAAATCTCCAATCCTATCTTTTAACTTGTCAAAAGCAGAGGCTAAAGTGGTATTGTCCATAGTGTCTGGAATAACTCTAGTGACTGAAAGTGGGGATGGAAAGGCCAGGTCACCAGCACCTTGCCTCTGAGAAATTCCCTCAACCACAACACCCACATTGCTCCTATCCCCCATATGTACGTTTTTTCCCTGGGATAAAATGAGTCCTGTAGGGAGAGTACTGGGATGCCGTCCAAACTCTAGAGACCACCATATTGCCTGTGTAAGAGTGCTCCTTTAAGATCACCATTCTAAACACTTGAAACACTTGAAACAAAGTTACGTTTTCTTTCGTCAGCTCGGACACATCCCGTGCCAGAGGACCGGCTGAAGAAATGCACCAAGCCGTTGCCAGAGCCACAGCTTTTACTGTGCCCCTGAACAGCGGATGGGAAAAGACCCGCGTCGCCCTCCGCTAGCAAACCTCTGCCGAGCAGGCGCCAGAGTCACTGCTCGCACCAGGATGCGGACCGGGGAGCGGGAACTAAACGGTGGTTTCCCGCTAAATGCAACACGACCGCTCATGTCAATCAATGCCTCACGCATCGAGTATGGTACACTGGTAATCTCTCTCTGAGACAGGCGCACGGGTTATGTGGACAGCGTGAACCCCCTTACCCTGGAAGGAGACGGTTCTGCGCTGCTACACCACTCCCAGTGTATATCTGAAAACCATTCAATAAATAATCAACCTGAAAGCTTCTGCAGGCTTTACAGCCGTATATGCAATCCTATATAATATGAATGACATCGGTGATTACAGGAGGATACTTAGCTTCTGGCATCAGCAATAAAGAAGAGGATGATATAATGAAGGAAAGACATTACGTTGCAGTGTTAGTCTATTGGATGATGTCAGGGCATGACCTTTCTCCTTTGATTGATTGAAGCCATTGGAACAAAATGTTAATTTTGTGTCTGAAAAAAGTAAGAAAGAACTTGTTTTGGAAGTTAAGTTTGTTTTCTTTGCTGCTGGTTGTTGCCTTTCCCAAATGAATTCCGATATTTGTAGTTTGGGATATCAGCATACATTCTGAAAAGAATGGTACATGCTATGATGGCTTGAAAAGAACACAAACCATACTAAGATACTCTTACTATGGTGTGCGTACTTTTCAAGCATTGAAAGAAATTGTGCCATTTTTAAACTATTATGTTGAACATTTACTTTGATCGGAGTTCAATTGGCAGCTCCATCCTCTCTGCGCTCCGCCTCCTTGGAACTCTGCTCCAAACTCCGCCTACACACCGGCCCTTGTGAGATCCCCCTCCAAATCTTTTCCATTTCCAACACTGCCTTTGCTGTAATAGATTTAGGATCACTGGAATAATTCCAGTGACATGCATCACAAAACGCGCATTAGGCAATGTTTGTTTGCTGACACAAAGTTCTTCTCTGTGTTGTGTCATTATTGCCTACAGGGAACACTTTGTACTGCGATTGTTAAAAGCTCGCCTTGTAGGTAGCAGGCCGTTTCTTGGGGAGGGCAACCCGGGCGACAGCCTGGGGCACAGTTGGGGGAAGGGGCGCAGGAGGCAGCCTATTGGTCTCTCTCCTGGGAGAGGAGGGAGCCTTTCATTTAACATCATTCAGGACTACAGGCACAGAGGCAGGGGATAAAAGCGTGCCCTGCCCCTGCCCATCTACCTCCCGAGATGCAGCAAATGACTTTATACTCTGCTGAGAGATTTTTTAAGAAGGTTCCCACCCAAATTAGCATCACTTTACGTAACTAATCATGCTTAAGCAGTGCGATCATTTCTGCAAAGCACTGGCTTGTGAGAATGTAGGGTTGGCCAAAAGGGCCAGAGATAGCCTGGAGGAGTAAGTAAATGGCCAAAGGAAGCCTTAATATGAGGAGGGGACGAACTTGCATTCGTTTATAGTATTTTAACAGGTGACTAGGCTCATTTTCGTTTTTGTAGTATGTTTTAGGGCAAACAAATAAGTGCTTCCAGGTCATTTTAATAGGTCTCTTTTGGTATGTTAAACCAGTAGACACAGAAGACCACAACTCCAAAAATGCATTGATATGTTGCACAAACGCTCAGGACTGGAAACACGTGTTCAGGTGAGATGGAGTCACCTTGCCAAACTATACTCTTTAAAAGCAATATTTGTACACATTGGGCCTCAATACATGCATGGTGGTGTAGGCAAATACGGCGGTAATACAGTGGTAACTTTGCTACCTATGCATTATCGCACCACCGTACTACTACTTTGGTGGCGAGGCAGACGGAAAACCTCCAGCATAGTGCTGGAGGTGATTCCACCATCTCACCACCATAAAATCAGCAAACTCGGTGGAAATACTACCGGCAGATTTACCGCCAGCGGTAATTCCACTGAATTACCCATGGAGTCATATGGACTCTATAAATGGGGACTAACAGCGGTGTAACACCACTTGTAATCCAGCGGTAATTCAGCCAGTCCAAGTGGCACTAACAGTAATTGCGTTCGCCAGTATTCGGGCAGATTTAGCACCGGAATACCGTCAAACTTGTAATGAGGCCCATTATACTTGCTGCTGTACTTTTCAGTTCTTGCAAAGGGGACAGGAATTGGAAAAATGTAAGGGTTGAAGGCTGAAAGGATTGTGTGTTTTATTTACTGTGAAAATAATGCATGTGAAAAGGTAGAAAACCAATTATTGGAGCAACAATTGATGACAAAACGGACAGTTTTGACATGTGTCTCGTTACTGTAGGTATTGAGATCAGATACCCATGTAAATTCCTAATTTGCATAGCGTTACAATTGCATGTCCATGTTACCATAATCTCATACGTTTTGACAGGAAATGTTACTATAAAACCTATTACAGGCATGGTCATCAAACAGTAAGAAACTCACATCATTGCCCGGTATCCACACACATGGCCAGCTTTTACAGTCAGACAAACACAACTCATGCAATTTATTAGGCATTTCAATTTGTTGGCTACTCGAATCACATATTATAATTTGGTGATATTCTTATAGAGCTTCGTGTAGATGGACCACTTCTAAGCCCTGTATTAATGTGCGTTATTATTACCCACTGATAGTTCTCGATTCATCGACCTTAGAATGAAGAAGGGCCTTATTGGTGCCACCAGGGTTTCATACTTGTCGCATGACAGTGTTCCATTCCAAAACCAGCATGCTGCCCATGCGCTATCCACCCGGATCAGGCATGCAATTAGTCACCAGAAGTTAACATTATACGCCCAGGAACTCACCCCATTAGGTAGCTGTAGCCATCACACGCCTAAGTACTTATGCCATTTTATAGATAGTGCCCGCTTATACTCAGGTACACTCCCCATATAGCAGGTTTTCCCAAATGCCCATGTACTCACACCATTTGGAAGTATTTTTATACTTTCTCTATGCACGCAGATCATATGGCAGCATGACTGCTTCAGCTCGGGGCCCACCTACTTCTTTGTTCTTCTCCTATAGCGCTTTGAAGTAGTTTCACGACATTCGTTATAACCTAACCTTACTTAATATAGCTGGGAACTGCCTTTTTTTTCCCCACCGCCTCTTTCCCTTAACTCCACACCCATCTTCCATTCTTGGGCGAAAGAATTTGGAACAGCCTCTGAGTGCTGTGTTCAACAACTCAAGAGAGCTTGTGGTTCATGCTCCACTTTCAGTAGTAAGACGAGTTGTTGGACAGAGATGAAAGCAGCAATAGACGCATCTGCAGAAGCATCATCTGGGAGCGAGCCCTTCATTTAGACCAGTGGTCTGCAAACTTTGGCTCTCCAGATGTTTTGGACTACATCTCCCATGATCCCTCGCCATTCATTATGTTGGTTAGTGCTGATGGGGGGTGCATTCCAAGACATCTGGAGAGCCAAAGGTTGCTGACACCTGATTTAGCATAGCTCTCAACCATTTGTCTCGCAAAGGCGGGTGAAATGACCCGATTTTGTTTCTGGCGGGTGAGACGCCCATTGAAATGAATGGGCGTGCAGGAGACTTGGCGGGTGAGTCAGCCCTTTGCAAGGCGGGTGACACCCGCCAAAAGCGGGTGAGTTGAGAGCTATGGATTTAGACAGTGAACATAGTCATGCGTAGAAAATCAATTTCTCTTTAAAATGTTGTGCACGGTTGTCTACTTATTAATTTTAAGTGCAAGTCAATAAAACAGTATTTAAATTGCAATGATTACATTATTTTGGCTGGGCGTCCAGTGCGCTGTAGCAGTAGATGATCAACATGGGGATGGGGGCAGTATTTATTCTCTGGGCGCATTATTGTCTAGAAACTGCCCTGATAGGTATCGCGCAATAGATATACGGCACGCATCAGGCTTTAGCAGTCACGTGATGATGCGTGTTGAAGAGCAGACGAGGCTTCCCTTTGACCTTGTTCCTTGCTTTGCGTGACGGAGCCTGGCCTTGAGACGGCGCGCTGGGATGCCTGGCGTACAGTCTGTTCAAGCCATTGCCAGCGGCCCCTCCCATGAAGGAACAGCACTCGCCCTACCCGTTGACGTAAAACGCATTTACATATCTGGGTACAGCTGGGCGAGCGCTAAAATATCCACATAAAAAGTGTTCTGTGTTTGTTCCCTGCTCAGCTGCCGCAGCCAATCACCAGGGTGTAAACAGAGTTTGCAGACGCTCCTGCTTTGTTCTCATCTCTCGGTACTGTGTGCAATACGGGCCTCTCCTCGGTGAGAAATGCTTGTGGAACATCAATCACTGCTTAATCATTAACTAGGACATTTTCTGCTTTTGCAAGCAATGTCCTCTAGTAAGATACAGAAATAGACCCTGGCTCCACAGAACGCTAACTCACGAAGCGCAACTGAGTGCTTCCCACCGGCACGTGTCTCGGTTGGGTGCGTGCCATTTCTCTCTAGCGTGCAGCCCTGCAATCAGTACAGGTTGACACAGGTGTGTGTTTTCTGCCCGCTCGTGGTTTCCCCTCCAAGAGCGCCGACTATGGGCATGTAATTCCATGTCAAGACCAGAGGCTTCCTTTTATGTGTAATCTTCGGCCCTCATCCGGTGTAGGGCGGAGCATTAAAAATACGGCGGTAACGCATTACTGCTGCATTACTGCTCTGCCCAATCCCTAGTTTGGGCAGAAAGTGGGAGGTTTACAGCCAGCTTTTTGCTGGAGGTAAAAACCTCCCGTTTCCGCCCATTTAATGCGCTATTACTGCCTATGGACTCAGAATAAATGGGGATTGACGCTGCTATCGCAACTCGGGATCTGGCGCAAATTGCGCCCGACCGAGTTGCGGTAACGCTAACAGCACTGCCCAGTATCCCGGCGCATTTACCGCTGGGATACCGCCCAACTAGTGATATGAGGCCCTTTATCTAGTAATGCAGCATTAATCGGTTGAAAAGAAACGTAAAAACAAACCCCTTAATGGGGAAGGTCATGTTCTGAGCACATCCAATCAAAGTGTGTGGTGGTCGCACCCTAAATAAGGATATATATATATATATATATATATATATATATATATATATATATATACACACACACACACCACACACACACCTTAACTCACCTCCCCTGGTGTGTAGACTGCCGACCGTAGGACGGCTTTCCTGTTTATTCACCACATGACGTTGCATGCAGGCACCCGCATGACTGTGCTCACGTCACCACATCCCTTGTTAACCGTAAACAAACATAACTACAACTTTCTCACCAGCAACTATTCTTTGATTGCCAGGTCTGTGTCCTGTCCTCCACAGCTCAACCTATCATATAGTCATGCAGTCTCACCGGCAGCCGCCTAGTTGCCCTCCTTGGATAACTCACTTCTTTTAATGAATCCACTCACTCATTTTCTGACGTCAGGCAGTCTTCTTCAGGGTCGCCCCCATCTGGGAACATTTCCTCTTCGCATTGGCATGCTCGTGGTCTGCGACTGTGGCGCATCGCCACCTTGAGTATGAACTGTGCCTGCTGGGTTGTCGATGCGCTAAAACCAACTGCAGTTTCTAGTGACACTTTCCCTAGCTCGCTTCACTGTCACTATCGACCCCTTCCAATGTGCAATTGTCCAAGGAGACAACTCATATAGCAAACACAACTTGTGTTTTGGTCATCGATTCCTGATGAGCGTAGTGTCCCCTGCCTGCATTGCTGACGAGGTCAGCAGTCTCCACTCTGACTCTTTTGTATTTCTAACTGGTTGTGTCTCTCTTGCTTTAACATGGTCCACTTGCCGTGGGATCATTGACCTGACTTTGCATCCCATGAACGCCTCCGCAGGAGACAGCCCGGTTGAGGTGTACAGGGTTGTTCAGTACACCATCAGAAATGTTAGTAAGGCTTTGTTGAGAGAAGTGCCACTCTCCAGTGCCATGCGGAATACTTTGTTGAGCATCTGCATGAAGCGCTCTTCTGCGTTTGCCCTTGGGCAGCATTGTGTAATCCTGATGTGCTTGACTCCATACTTAGGCATGATCTCTTCAAATGCCGTGCTCTGGAATGGCACGCCACTGTCCAATCGAATGAATGGCCTTGAGTCGGAAATTCTTCATGCAGAATCGGTAAAATACATTCTCCCGTAGTCAACTGTAGGAATCTCACTTCTGGATAGCGACTAAACTTGTCGAGCAATTCTAGAAAGTGTCTGTTCTGCTGAATAGTGCTAAAGTAAATACTCACTGCCTGCCATAACACAGTTGCTCTCACTGCTGATTCCATGAGTGGAGGTTTACTCGGTTGACACAACGCTTGGCACCACGCACATTTTGCTGGTATGTCCTCGACATGCTGTGCCAGGACCGGGAACCACACTTTCTCTCGCAACCTCACCTTTTCTTTGTGGCGCCTTGATGGCCAGCATGTGGTAAATCAATTCAATTCAATTCAGCTTTTATTCGACCACATAGTCATTTGCCATAAATAGACATATTGGGAGCATAAATTGTACAATGTATTCAAGACATATTCAAAACATAGTTCATTGGAAACCAAAACATAAATATGGAAAATAAATTCTTTTTTTTTTTTTAAACCTAAAATGAGTTCTAAAATCATGTGCTCGATACAATCCACATCAGTTGATTGTCTTTTGGCATATGGTTTGACAACCTCATGGGATACAGGCAAGATAGGAATCGCTAAAATATCATGTCACTGGGTTTCCATCTTTTATAATTGTCGTTCTTACTTGCCAAGACTGTGTTTCATAAATTGCTACACAGTAGACCACTTTCATTTCATCACAAGTTTTAAAAAGCTGGAGCGCGAGACTTGTACGACGTATACCATTCGTATTACATATTGTTTTTAAAAACGTACATCGCGCTACCCGGTAGCCCTGACAAAAAACAAAGAAATGGAGTAGAGTTTCCTTAGAAGAACCAGCGACTGGGCATGTCTCATTTCCATCGGGGGACTGATTTTTTGTACGGTGTGCCAAGTTCAATTGTGAAAATCTAAACATGACATAAAGACAACACGCCAATGGAGGCCTGACATGGTCTAGATATTTTTCAAACCCCATAAATGGTTTATAGAATAGGTAAGTAATACCTCATGTGAAACTCATACAATTATTAGTTAACTCAACCTCAATCATTCTCCGGCAGATGTTTTTTGCTTTGGATATGTCGCTCTGGATGATTCCCTGAGGGTTCCGCCAGAGATCTCTCAGTTTCATTCGCACCAGCATGTGTTTGAAATGCCGGAACCATGGCAAAGATCTACCACCCTCTGCCTCCAGGATGTGAGCTGCGGCTTCCCGATCTACTTGTTGCTCTGGGACCGACCATAGTCTCAGCCAGAAGAAAACTGGTTTGAATAGGACCTCTTTCTGAATTGGTCTGAAGCCCAACTCAAAATAAATGGGGGTGCTCAGCCATGATTTGGGCAAACCTAGGATTTTTTTAAGAAGGAACTTTCGGCCAAACCCAATTTGTTGGTATCTGAATAGCCCCAAATTTCAGCCCCATATATTGTTGCTGACTTAGCTTGGGCTGAATACATTTTGATGGCAGGTGAAATGGGGCCTTGGCCGTGGGAATAAAAGAATCTCAATATGCCTCCAACATATTTTTCCAGAGACAAGCTAGATTTAGACAACTGGGGAGGTCAGTTGCCTTGGTCGTTAAATCTCACCCCTAGATAGTCATATTGTTGCACTTGCTCGAGGGTGGTATTGTTAAATCTGGGCCCGAAGACAGGTGAATTGCATTTTGCCATGTCAAATGTCAAGTTTGAAGCTTGAGGCATTTTTCTGCGAAAGTCTCCAGCGTAGTCATGAGGCCCTTAACAGATGTTGGTAAGAGGACTGCATGGTCTGCGAAAAGGAGGATTGGGCATGCCTCTTGACCTAATTTTGGGCAGTCTGAATATTTCGACCGAACATGACAGACCACCTCGTTGATGTAAATCAAAAAGAGTGGGGGGGCAGGATACATCCTTGCTTCACGCCTCTTGATACCTTAAATGGGTCTGTAAGTTCCCTCTCCAACCCCCAACGTACTAAGGCGTTGTTGTTAGAGTAGAGTTGGGTGATTATCTGTAGGAGTCCAGCGAGTACCCCCCTTTTTGCTAGTATTGCCCACAGTGATGCCCTGGACATGCTGTCAAATGCGGTCCTGATATCGACAAAGATAGAAAATACCGTCATCTTTTTCAGGGCGGCGTATTTCTGCATGATTAAGTGGAGAGGAAAAATCTGTTCCAGAGTGCCTATCTTTGGCAAAAACCCGGCTTGCAGATGGTCTATCACCTTGGCCTCGGAAACCCACATGTGCAAATGCACGTCTATGGCTTTTGCAAGAACTTTCCCTACTCCATCCAGTAAGCAAATTGGCCTGTAATTAGTTCTGTTGTCCCTCCCTCCCTTTTTATATATCAGGATTATTGTTGCCTTTTGCCAGGAGGGGAGACCCTATTCAATTTTAGGCTAGTGTTAAAGAGGAGGCATAGTGTAGGCACCCAGACCATTGATTTGTCTTTAATGAGGTCAATGGGCATTCATTCAGGGCTCAGAGCCTTCCCCCACTTCTGGGTAGATATGGCATTATATACCTCCCACAGCTCCAATTGGATTGGTTCAATAATATTCCCACCATCCTGGTTTTGTTGAATAGTGACCTGTTCATGTATCGGGTCTCCCATTCCATAAAGCTCTTGGAAATGGTTCTTCCAGGAGCTAGGGCTTATCTCTGTCACCACTCCCCTATCTTGCCCTGCTGTATTCCCATACGCTATCCTCCAAAATGAGCGGGAATCACCAGATTGAAGGACTTCCTGCATTTTGTCCCATTCTTGCCATGCATGGACCTCTTTTTGTGCTTTGATCAAGGTTTTCTAATATGTTCTGTATGATCTCAGCTCAATTTTGTCTGGGCCCTGGCTTCTTCTTAAGCTGTTCAATGTATCAGATATTGTTAACCTACAGTCCTAATCAAACCATGAGTGAGATTTAATTGCATGTTTTTTTATTATTATGCTAGATTTTGTGACATAGGATTGAATGGTCTGGACAATTTTATTATATGCTGGAAAGTTTTCAGGTCCCCGGGTTCCATCAATGAGAGGTGTTCTAATTGAGGCAAGATGGTGTTGTAGATATGTGGTTTCACTTGGGCCAGGTCGAGATCTGTCCCTTTTATATGCTGTTTGGATTGGCCCTGGATATGAATGGCATGACTGGGGATACTGGATTGGACTTTCTCGTGACCTCCCATGTTGGATAATTTCAATGACAACGGCTTATGGTCTCTCCTGTGTGTGCTCAAGACTTTTGCTTTGCCCCATAATTTCATTGATCAGAGTATATACTCAATATGAGAGGTGCCGTTGGGCCCATCAAATGTTGGCTTTGACAGCTGATCTTCTTTAAGGCAGCCATTGCAGGACCTAAGCCCCAAGCCTAGGAGCAGGATGGCATAACTGAGAGCCGTTGGATGAGCTCTAGCCCTTGGTGGGGGATCCAGGGGAGGCATGTCCCATGCCTCATCCAAGTCATCGCAAGCCCCCTCAAGGTCTAGTAGTGGTTCGATTTAGAGGTTTAGATTGCCTACTAGTATTATCTGTGATCCAATTTGTCCTGGCCAAAATCTTGTCTCCATAAGATTCCCTTCCAGTTCAATAGCATTAGCCGCAGCCTTGCCGTTGACTCGATTGTACACATTGCAATGGGATATTGGGAGGGAACACAGAGAGCTGAGTACCAAGTACTGTACATAAAAATAACCAGATTCTATGTTAACTATTTGATAATCAAGGGCTGTACTAATCAAGAAGGCAAGACCACCAGAGTGCCGACCTTTAGGTCCCTTTAAAGCTGGCACCCAAAATACCTCATAACCCTGGAAAATAGTCAGCTCCAAATCCCAGGTTTCCTGAAAGCAGATAATATCATGTCCCCTGATAAAGTCACACCAGCATGGATCTACCTGATGTTTTCTGAGACCAGTTATATTCCAGGAGATCAAACTATTTTCTCTCTCACTGGTCTGGTTCATTTGCGCAGGGACTGCATTGGCCAATCGATTTCCTCAAGGACGGTACTGGCCCTACTATCGGTTGTATTTGTCATCCTCACATTGATTAAATTCATTACAGCAGGGGACGAGTAGTGGGCAGGTGGTTGGTGAACCGACTAATGTTCGTCTGGCTGTCTGCTGTTGGCCTAATTGATATTCTTGAGCCAATCGGAGGATAAGTTCTAACTTTTATGGATAATAGACCATTCACCAGCCATTCATTTTTTAAGAAGACCACAATCTTATCACCATTATTAGGGGGGCTCTGCCTTACACACTTCATTATGCCACTTCTAATTACAGTTTTTCAACCTTTCGTTGATCTAAAATAATGGGTCACCATGTTTGTAAGGGATTCATGCATTTCACATGACCTAGCTGCCACTTACTCCACATTATGCAGTGTAATGGATGGCCACATCTGTTGGCCCCTTGCGCCATATGAATTTAGTAACTGTGAGGGTGGTGCCCCACTCTGGTTGTAACAGTACTTCCCCACTGTCTTGGACCCCAGTGGCATGGTGTTGGGTTCTGAGATCCGGCGGGGGTGGAGTGTTTCAGGTTAAGAGTCTGAGTGTAGCCAGCCCAGGGTCCCATCCTGCTCCTCCCTCGGCCCTCGTAGCATGCCACTAGGCACCTTCGCAGTGCCATTCGGGAAAAGAGTCCCTCCAACCCATGCCCCCTTGTCCCCTAACATCCTCTATGATCTCTCCCTTGTTGAGTTTAACAATGTTGTGGCTACAAGCCGATGGGCGGACATGGTTGTGTGGTTTTTGGAGTTTGGGCAAGTGTAGGATTCCTACTTAACAAGGGCCCTATTGGGGGGCATATTGGCAACCTTTCTTTGATAAGTGCTATGTCGGCTGTGAGCAATTGGAACTGTTCCTTGCAAAGATTTTCTAATGTTTGACACATGTGTTTCGATTGGGCCAAAAGCTCCCCCAATGGGGTCCACAGGGCTAAAGTCATGCCCTGCATCTAGGGTGTAGTGGGGAGAAACTCCCTCCGTTTGAGTTCCCACATCTGTTCCCATACTTGGACAGACCGTCCTGCCCGGCACCGTATTCTGGGAGCCTTTGGGTTTTTTATCAGCGGCACCGAACTCTAAGGGAGTGTTGTTCTTCCCTCAATCTCTACGAACTGGAATCGGTTTGAGGTAGGGACCGTAACTTCAATCTGCCCTTCCCTCTCTTCCAGGTTGTGATTACAGTCTCTCCCCCCATTCCATGTTGGTGGTCGGAGTTACCTCCCATATCGCTTGGGGCAGTGGGGCTAGATAGTATTAAGAGGTCCTTGTTGGTCGTGTGGACTTCAATTACTTGGGCACCTACTCCCCTTGGACGATGATGGGGAGGGCATCATTTCTCCCTCCCTCCTGCCCCTCATAGGGACCTATTTCGTAGGCAAACATATGGTTTTTTGGTTTCCCCCGTTGCCTCAACAAGTGAGATTTGGCTTGCAGTGTGTGTTTTAAGATTGGGGCTACACTTTCTGCTAGTATTTCAATGTCCTCCATAGCAGATATACAATTTGGAGCTGCCGCACGTTTCCCATGCAGTGGGTCTTTTATTTTCTTACTTAGAGGGCCTTCTATATCATACAAAAGACCCTTTATTTCTGTTATCAGGATTTTGACATCATCCAAGGGTTAAGCAATTTATATGCCCTTTTACAGTTTCCCTGGGTGAGATGGGTTGTTCTGCCTTACATTTTGTCATATTGGCGGGATGTGGCAGGTTAAAGTGAGTGTGTGCACAGATTTAGAAAACAGAGAAACAATCAAACAGGGATATGGGGGTACACAATATTAAGTAAAACCTTGATAAAATCCTTATTAAAACCTTGGTTAGGACATGCTCACCAAATAAAACAGACCTGCAATGTTAAAATATTATCAATTTAAAACTTATCCCAAAAATTGATAAAATCTGTTAAGTACACTACAAGAAGTAAAATATGAATGTAGATAAGTATAATAGCTGGCCCTGTTGTTCTGCAGATCTTTAGGGTCCCAAATAATTATACAAGCAGGTCCAGTGGGCTTAAGAGGGTAGTAGTTCCAGGTCCAAGCCAAGTTCCAATACAAAGATCTAAGAAAACACTGCTAGTGCTTTTGTTCTGTGATCATTTCTGACCCCACAAAGCAAGGCAATCGGGGGGCAGGGAAAGCCCTGACAGCTTAGGGAGCTGCAAGAGTTCGTCTCTCCCCCCATGCCCAACCTTTGAGATACACAGCTGTAGCGGCGGGCAGGGAATGCCCTGACAGTGTAGGGAGCTGCCAGAGCCTGACTCCCCCGCCATTCCCCACCTGTGGAACTCAGAGATGTAAACCCGATGGTAGATCAAATGTCAGTTATTCTAATAGGGCAGGCCGGATTCCAATACAAGGTGAATAGGCCGCTGAAGACTGGGGCACCACCAATGACCACAGACAGTGTGCAGACTACCACCAGACAGAATTAGGATGCCCGAGGCACCAGCCAGCACCACAACCCGCACAGAGCCAGTGGGTTTCCAAGGCTCGGGGGTGGGGGGTGTCACAAACAGCCGAGTGTCCTAGTTGCTTGCAGGGGGTTGATTGCCTCTGAATTAGAGTTCTCTGCTACTAAGCATTAGTAGGTGGCTAACGTGAAGGCATCCAATGTAATCAGGCGACACTCCCCATGTGGGTCCCAGGATGAGCTTTAGCGCGAGTGGTCCCCCCTTCCCTCGCCAAACCTGGTGTGCTCTCCTGGATGAAACCGCTCTACTTCTCAGCACTACAGGTGTGGGAGAATAGGTCGAAATTATAGTGCCTCCTCCAGTCTTCCTCACGGCGCGGAGTCCATAAAGCCGACAGTTGGCTAACACATAGCCTGGGAGGGGCCAGATGGGTCATGCACAGCCCCTGTTAACAGCACGTTCCCTACCGTATAAAACAAATAGATGGCGTTCTCGTGCAGAGACCCCCAGGTCCCTCAGGGATCCAACAGGCAGAAGTTAGCCATGGTAGGTCAGGTGAGCTGACAGCCATAGCCTGCAAGACTGCTCAGCCGGGGTGCGGGTCTGTCGTATGGCTGCGTAGTAAAGGCGGAGCTCAGCGGAATCAGCCTCTAGAGTAGCCAATCCAGACGGAGGAAGCGTTAGCCTACACCAATCACTTACCTTCAAGCATGTGGTAAATCAAGCACCTTCTGTATGAGGGCTGGAGGGATGATTATTCTCGTGCCTCTCAAAAGGACATCTTCGCCGTCCACTGAAAGTTACTCATGCGCTCTCTACAAACACCATCCTGTACGCCTTCATTTCTAGCGTGTACTGGGATTGATCGCTGGGGAATGACTTCTGTTGGCTCCTTTCAGCTTGTCCAGCACCCTTTTAATGCCCCCATAAACTTTGGTACAAACGTGTGAACCAACACCTCGGCCTCTTGTACCTCCAACTCCGAGTCGAGCCCCGGGGCAGTCAGGTGTCGTGAGAGATAGTCAGGCCGGTTGTTCGCCCCCTCCTTGAATGGCAGTTTCACCCCATAGTTCTGGAGCTGCAGAATCTACCTCTCCAGTGCAGCAGTGGTTGCAATGCTGACCCTTGAAGTATCAGGCGCAGTGGCTTGTGATGGGTCATGACATAATCAGGTCCCAAAACACATACAGGTGGAAGTGCTTGCACACCCATAGGACACCCAATGCCTCCCTCTTGTTGTGGGAGCTTTGTCTCTTAGTACCAGTGAGCGCTTTGCTTCTATACGCCATGGGCGTGGGAACTCCACCCACTTTGGTCTGTACCAACTCAGCCCTGAGCCCTACTGTGCTGGAATCAACCCATATCTCTGATGCCTTCTTTCTTAACCAGGTGCGGTAGGTCAGAAGAAGGAGGTGGACCCAATGGTGGCGTTCTTACAATTCTATTTAATAAAATAATAAGAAAAAGGCCTATCTGTGCCTATCACCAAGGTTGTCCCTACCTAACATAAAACAAACTATGGGTCTTGTCGTCTGCATGGCAGTGCAAAGTAACGATCTGTCCTCTGTCCACAATCTATTCTATTCTACCACTAATCAAATATCAAAAGAAAAGAAGGGGTCCATGAGAATGACTCCCAGCTTTAATAGTCTATTTTCAAATAGTTAATAGTCTATTTTCAAATGGTTCTTGGTAACCTTGTGAATCAAATCTTTTAATTCTTCTAGGGGATTTTTCCACCTTTTCTACATTCCCTTTAATGCTTTCAATTCAGTTCCTTGGTTTCTCACCATGGCTTTCTATCTTTGAATCACACTTCAACCACTCCATGGGCTTAATGAACTATCCTTCACCTTCTTTAAGATATTCTGAACCACTGGGACAGGTATGATGAGTCCCTTAGTACTCTTCACTTTCTTTAAGGTATTCACAAATACTGGGATGAGTATGATGAGTCCCCTTATATTCTTCACTTTCTTGAAGGTATTCACAACAACTGTGATGAGTAAGATTAGTCCCCTGAGGCTCTTCCTGCCGTGCTCCCCTCCCGGGTCTCCCGCCATTCCCTTTACCTCAATTTTGATGGATTGGCATCATCCATTCTTCCTGTGGGGTTGGGTTTCATCTTGTATCTTGTGTGCATCTAGTGTGTCTTCTCCCTTACAGCTCCAGTGTGCGGCTCCGTGGAGCCTTTACAGTTGCGGTCTCTGTTTTGTTTGAGGACCAGTCGGCCCACCTCTTCAGGATCATGCCACTGCCACGATTCTCATTCTTGGCCATACAGTTTGGCTCTCTGACCTCTCAGTGTTTCTTCCACCTCGTGGTTGCCAGCTTAATTTCGGCTGAAGACCTCCCGTAGCTCTGTGGTCTCTCTCGTCAGCTTTGAACCTCCCGGGTTCCATCAACAACATACATTGGTCCTTCTCTTCAGCTTCTAAGGAAAAGTACTCGTCCCTCCCCAGCATAGAACCATAGTCCTTTGTCTCTCTCTCATGAGCGCTCTTCCTCAATCTCTCAATCTTCTTAGTCTGAGTATGGTTGTCTGCCAATCACAGGGTAATCTTTATTTCTGGTATACTCTTCTTCTTCTCAGTATGTTTGTCTGTCAAGGCCACCAGTGATGAGGCCAGTCCTTCCTCATCCCCGGGGTCCCATTGGACCCAGTCCTGGCGCCTCTGGCACCAGGCTCATCTTAAAGTGTGCCCTGCACACTCTAGGCCCAGGGTGTGTGCAGCTGGGCCGGGCGTGGCCATGGATCAGAACTGGAAGGCACATGCTACAGGCCCAAAGAAGGGCAAGGTGGGGTTGGTAGGTAGAGCTAATGGGAGGGGCCTGAAGCAGCCTATATAAGGCCAGCCCATCCACGTGCCCTTCGCTTTGCGTTTTTCTGCTTCCAAGCAGCGTAACACTCTCCGCTGTACTCGTTGGTGCCACTCTGGATGTTCTCACCCTCATCCTGAAGATTCTTCCGAGAACGCTTCTTACCTGCAGTCTTCCGCTCATCTCTGCAAGCGCCTTCCCTCCAGCTACTCCATCGCTGCAGACACGTTTTACCTCCTGACAGCTGCTCCATCTCCGGATGCGCATCCTGCCTTTTACCAGCCTCAACATCGCTGAGTGCAGCGCACTTCTTACCTGTTGTCAACCGCTACATCGCTGAGAGCGCACATCTTACCTGTTGCCAGCCGCTATACCGCTGAGCGCTCCAGTCACTCCACCGCAAAGCGCACCTCTCACCTGCAACTCGTCACGGCCTCTGCCGGACTCTTCTTCTTGCTTCCATTCCATCATGATCGTAGTCGGAGTCTGCCTCCTGCAATCTTCACCGAGGAACTGGACACCATTCTTCATCGGTGGCCGACATCTATGAGGAAACAAGAACAAACAGGTGAGGACTCATATGCATAAAGACCATCTTACCTGTCACTGTTAGAACTCCATCAGCCTATAAGGTCTCCGGATTCTCTTCGATCCAGATTCTCTTCCCGCTCCTATGGAAATGGAATGAGACATTGCAAGAATTACTTTTAAAACGGAATACAAACACTTTAATCGAACAAACTATAATCATACCAAAGACTTACCTTATACGTGGATTGGTCGCAGCTGGTCTGAATCAACACCCCCACGGACCAGTGAAGTAACTTTGTCCATTCTATGAGCCCCTGCTAAGGAAAGCAGGACAGATAGCTGTTCATCACAAAATTACAGGTGCGCGTCTATGGGAAAGTGCTTGCCCACCGTATTCTGGCACGAAAGGGCTGGGGGAAGTCCGGATACCCCCACTCCATACTCATTGCCTCTCCTCTTCACGCAGGGGCAACACCCAGCTCCAGAGCCGCAGGTCCAACCATTCTCAGAAGGGGAATGTGATTTCGTGGAGCCAGTTCGAGGGAAGGCTCCAACCACTCCCCAACGCCCCCGTTGAAGCCAGGTGAGCGTAACATTGTCTGATGGTGAGTTGGTGTGACATTACAATAACAAACATTGACTTGTTGAGGATGTTTCTCCTGAAGGCTTGATGGTTTCAATGATTCTTCATAGAGGGATTTAGGGAGTTCCTTGATGGAATGAGAGTTCTTGTCCCCAAGAGGAGAGTCTATCCTTGTGAAGTCCTGCTCACCGCCACCCCTAGGGGGAATGTTGCATAGCAGGCTCACTTCCCTAGCCTCCTCTCGGGAAAAGTGATGAGATCTGTTAATAGTCACACAGGGCTATCAATGATTCTGTGATGGTATTCAGTGGCCGCAGAAATTCACCATCTCCAGGTAGTTGCACACCTCCGAGGGATTCGAAGGTGGCTGAAAGTTCTGAATTCCTTCACATTGAAACACCAACCCAAAGAACAGTACTCTGTATTGTAAGAAGTGCCACTTCTGTCAGTGTTAGGCTTTTTCCGGCAGCCTTTGAAATACTGCAATGAGAATGTGCAAATACTCAATTTCTGTCCTTCAGTAGATGAGGCCATTGTCATTCACAATGATGACCCCTTTTAATCGTGCCAGAACTCCTCTTACAGTATGCTGGAATACCTCAGTGGCTGATGATACCCCAAAAGCCAGCCTCTTGTACTGGAAAAGTCCAATGTGGGACAATAATGTTGTGATCCAGAGGGATTCTTTGTGCAACGGGACCTGGTGATACCCTGCCTTCCTGCCTGGAAGTCTATTGTGAAAAACAATGCAGCTACCTGTAGTTCCGCCAATATGTCATCCACAGATAGAGAACAAGTGATAGAATGTTGCTCTGAGGGTTTTTCCACGGTAGTTTACACTGGATATCTACAAGCATTGCTATTACAATGGGCCTCATTACGAGCATGGCGGTAGCCGTGCCTGTATGGCAGGCACGGCTACCGCCATGCTTGCTACCAGCACCGCCTCCCGTGATTGGGCAATAACTGGCCCATTACGAGATGAAGGGGCCAGTAATTGCCCATTCGCGGGAGGCGTTTAATGCCGGGCTCCCTATCCCCTTTCTGCCCCATAGGGCACAATGGGGGTCAGGAGCATGGTTGCACCGGCCCCGTTTATAACGGTGCTGGTGCAATAATAATAATAATTTGGCATTTATATAGCGCTACGAACCCTCAGGTATCTGAGCGCTGCTTATTATTACCCACGGTGTGTGGTGCCCGGAAGGATGTAAGGCTGAGTTTGGCCCTGCCGGGATTCGAACCTGTGTCAGCAGGCTCTGCACAGATGTCAAAGCGAGCGCTCTACTCGCTGTGCCACTTGACCAGCAATCTCGAGTACTGCTCACAGGTGCCACACAGCCTGCCAGGTACCCGCGAGGGAAGCTCGGAATAAGGCGGTACGGTATGGACGGTGCTGGTATGGCACCGGCACCGTCCATACCGGCAGCGCCAGGGTCGTAATGAGGCCCAATGTCTGGATTTTGCTGATAATTAGTGCAACACGTTTACATCTTGGGAGCACTGAAGAGCCACTGGGGTTTTATTTGCATGGCAGTGTGAGTTCCCGTATAAATGAAAAAAGCAAATTGGTTTTAGGAATCTGGCTGACACTGTGGAAAAATAATACATACAAAGACACAACCACCGTTGCTGTAAAGCTGAGTGTTTTAACCAGCCGGTCTCCAGGGCACCTGCAGCATGAGGAAGCATCCCAGGTGACCCCTCCCATGTCTGCAGAGAGGGCGCCAGAGCTCACATCCTTGGTGGATCGAGAATTCTCACACCCTACCGCTGCCCAGAGGAGCCATTTCACCCAGTGCTCCAAAGGACCACAGGGCGGAAATGGCATGGTGGGTAGTAAAATGGACTGCTCTGCCTTTTTGCCTCCCATATATAAAGAGTGGCATTCTTCCCTGTAATTCCTCTCGTTCTGGGAATTATCACATCCCCTAGGTGCACAACAAATTAAATGTATGTTAAAAAAATGCATTTGAGTTTAAAAAAACTCTCATATACATTTAACAAGTATACCATTTCAATGCATATTGCTCAATTCCTTTCCCAAATATCATTCAATTCATAAGCCAAATAACATAACTGACATAAATGTAACAGTATTACAATCAATAATTAATTGATAATGCCGTATTCCTTAAATTATTTTTCAGTTAATAGATCATATCAAAGCATAGCAAATGTACTCAGCGCTGATATCAAAGAAGTTTTTTCACCTATCAATAATCAGAGCCAAAAATAATTAGTGGAGATGATGGACAGGATATTATGAACACATTTGATGGAAAAAGTTATTCTTAAAGTCCTCATTTTTGACATTCCAAAATCAGATCTTTCATGGTTTCTAAAATGTTCTGAATTTGTACAAAGCTGACATGTTCTAAATTCCCGAGCTATGCCCTTTCTTGGTCCAATAGTTTTAAAAAAACAAACGGCCTCGTTCCGAATCGGCCTGTCTGGTAAAAAAGTGCTGGTATTCATGGATACCGGCACTTTAACGGACTGGCCGACTACGGTTTGGACAGCTGGCACGCTACCAGCAAAAAAAACCTAATTTCCACACCTGGCAAATCCACTCATGTAGTTCTATGGGACTCCATGAATGGGGATTAACTCCATCCCTCCGGCACTTATAATCCGGCAGCAATGCCGCTGGATCGAGTGCCGGAAATGGTAACAGCCTTTGCCGGTATCCTGGCGGGTTTACCGTTAGGATAACGGCAAGGTTGGAAAGAGGCCCAAAGTATCTTATAACGGAACAGCATTGAAAGAGCTGTATATCGATAGATCAGAAATATACACAGGCACTCAGTGAACCCTATTTGATGCCTAATATTAAATACTCTTTATAAAGATTATACTCAGCAGTTTGTGACTTTGTAGAACAGACACATACTCAAAGTTTTATTTTCACTCCATTTAAATCCCCAAGTCATTCTCTTTGCTAGAGCCCAAACTCATCAGAAAAGTATCACATTCCTCTATAAACCTGAGCATAATTTTGGTTAGAATTAGATGCAAGTGCTCATGCCAGGTGGATGAACTGTAACCGATCATTGGCTTCTTCCAGACCACGTGGCTGTGTAATTCCTGGAAAGTAATACCCTTTTAAACTTTCCAGTTGAGCTACATGGCTGGGGCTGCAGCCACAGTTTACCCATAGCAATGGATAATGAATGCTGTTTTGCTCATTGTTTATTCGTTTTGAGTTCACTAGGTACCCAGTAACACCATTAGTCCAAAATAATTCACGCTAATGGATTTTTAAGAATGTTAATTACCGGCTAATGTTTAACAGAAAGAGCCCCCTTACCAGCAACTAGTCATGTTATGTACTTCAGCACCTGTGCCACGCTATTCACCAGGTTGCAACATTTTCAAGCCATGCAGATATAAAAAGGGAGCATTAATATTTGTAATACACTTATTATGCAAAGGTTGAAATACATACAACTTCACAGAAATGCCAACTTCCAGAGGAAAACGTCCTCAGACCTGTGCTGTGTGGCCAAATACGATTGACTTCATCTTTCTTAAAGGCCTCTACTAGTTTGTAGAGAAAGTCATCTTCTGGAAGTCTAACTTAACCCGTTACCCCATTACACATGTACATTCAGTGAAAAAAACTTTAGTTAAGAGAGAGTTAAGTTCAAAAAGTTCAATACAACAAAACCATTGAAATTCAGTTAAAGAACTTCCGTTTTTGGCATTGCGACTTTTGCCATTTTGCCATTTTTCTGAAGCCACTGCGGTTAGAAGGCATCAGTGAAAGCTACCAGTAGGCAGTTAGGTCAAGCTCCATGAGGTCAGATGCTTCTCCTGGTTTTTCCCAGTCCTCTGCAACTAAAAACATTTCTAAGGCCCTCATTAGGACCCAGGCGTTAAGGGGTTTACGGCACCGTAAACGGCGCCGACCCTTAACGCCTGATTCCAAGGTCCCTTTGCGGGATGGTGATTTTAACGCCTGCTTTTTGCAGGCGTTAAACCCCATGCAGCAAAGGGACCTTGGTGCTAATTACGCCACCGTAATTTACGGTGGCGTAATTAGCGCCTTTCCCCATTCCCGTTATGCCCTATGGGGCAAAAATGGGAATGGGGAAGGGTAAAATGGGAAATGGGGATTTACCACCCCACTCACCTTGGAATGGGGCGGTAAATCCGCCATCCACCATGGTGTCGATTGTTATGGGCTCCAATGATGATGCTCCTTTCGCTCCCACAAAGCAAATGGCTTCCTGGCCTGATGGCTCTTCTTGTGTCACAGCTCTGATCCTTTAGGAAATGCTATGCAATTGATAATGCAGGGGCTGCTACAACAAGAGTGCTGAGCCTGTGACATGCCACACACATTGGCAGGCAAGGGAATCTTGCAGTGATAACACAGGTCTACACATTTAGTTGCAACCCAACAGGCTGCAGCCCTTTTCCATGAATACTGCAGAAAAGCAATAGCGGCACGGTCACCACACTACTCTATCTACCACAGCCCAAGCTCAGGGCAGCAATAACAGTAAAGTATCTTGTCCCCGAGCACCCTGTCAGGATAAAGGGCTTCAGTACGGCTCGATTTGAAATGTGTCCCCCCCTTGCGGTTGGCAGATGGTGGGAGGAGGGGTAAATTCCCTGAGCCTAGGCTGGCAGGCTGCAAAGAAGGAGGCAACTGAGAAGCCTTGAACGTTGTGCAACACCAAGCTCCTCAGCCAGGCAGATGTCATACTTCACCTGCCTCTGAGGGCGGACATGTGGAAAGCTCTGGTGGATATCCAGGTGCTAACCTTGCTAGCCGGTCAGATAGCCAAGCGAGCTGAGCGCTCATTCTGATATCTGCGCGCAGCCTCTGGTGCAGATTTGAATCCCGGCAGGGCCAACTCAGCCTTTCATTCTTCTGAGGTCGATAAATTGAGTACCACACGGTGGGATAACAATATCAACTGTTATTTCAGTGCTCAGATACCTGTGGGTTTGTAGCGCTATAAGTTATTATCATTATTGTTAACCTTTTAGGGAGGGCTCTTAGTTTGAGCTTATTCCAAGGGTAGGCTCAATGACCAGGCAAGGTTCATTTGTGAACCCAGTGAGGGGACCTGTCCTGGGTCATGACAGGTGTCCTGTGTGATGCAGTACTGAGAGATAAAAAGTGCACTGGGTCTACCCTGGAAGCGCAAGACTCATTGGGCCTCATTACGACCCGGGCGGACTTCGCGGTGCTAAATGCACCGCGAAGCATGGCGGAAAGCCGCCGATAGCGCCAT
This sequence comes from Ambystoma mexicanum, assembly GCF_040938575.1. Lineage (NCBI taxonomy): Eukaryota > Metazoa > Chordata > Amphibia > Caudata > Ambystomatidae > Ambystoma > Ambystoma mexicanum. The sequence continues at coordinate 1,328,187,229 of NC_090931.1, forward strand.
GGGGGTTGGCGGATTTACCGCCCCATTCCGACCTCGGCGGAGCGGTAAATCCCCAATCCCCATTCTGCCCTTCCCCATTCCCATTTTCGCCCCATAGGGTATAATGGGAGTGGGGAAGGAGTTAATTACGCCACCGTAAAATACGGTGGCGTAATTAACAACGAGGTCCCGTAGCGCCATGGTTTTCTCCGGCTGGTAAAACCAGGCGGAGAAAACCTCCATGGCGCTACGGGAACTCGTAGTATGGCGGAGAGGTACGCCATGCACTACGCTGGCGTAATACCCTCTCCGCCAGGGTCCTAATGAGGCCCATTGAGATGAATACCTGTAGGTGGTTATGTTTTAAGACATCCTATTGTAACTTGTTGCCTGCCTAATGAGTTTCCTCCATGACTCTCTAGCCATCCCTGCATATCCTACCAATCTACTGACATTTAAGATTTCTGGCTGTGCAAAATAACAAACTAAAGCCCACCAACCACTTATCTTAAATCCACCTGGGTGTGTGTGTGTTGAATCATTATTTCATATAGCATCATCCAATAGAGTAACGGCAGAGCAGCCGTAAGGTCACTATTCACTCCCTTCAAGAAAATGCTGTGATTCCAGAAGTCTTAGCCACACTGTGGTTCACATCCATGCCGGTCCACAGGGACAGACTTTGTGGACTGTGTCTGTCCTCCTGGATGGTGGTGGGCAGCAGGATTTTATAGAGGAGGTTTGTCACCGGCCCGGGTCATTGTGATCAACATCTTGGTGTATGTAGCTTGACTACTGAATAGACAACATACATATGCTCTGCCTTGTGTCACAGGATGACTCCAAGACTCAGACATTGTTAAAGGATTTTTAATGATTTACCAATGTATCGTGGCAAAACATTGTTAATTACATAATTAGAAAAGCTTATTACACAAAATCTACACATTCATTAAAAGGATAGCAGTTTTAAATGATATCAAAGCAACAAACATCCCATTTTACAAGAACATAGTACGTACAATTCATCGGCATGTGCAAATGACCAATTGTCACATATAGAACCAACAGTTCACGTGTGCACGCAGTACATGATAGCAACTTATAATGCACTTAAATGTATGTTGCTAAAGGAAGCTAGCCTGAGACCTATGGTCCACACCTAAAATACTGTCAACTCATATAGTGCGGCCAACTAGATGCCCCAAAAGGTCAACACAAGATATCCCAATGAGAAGTGGCCTATAGTACTGTACAGTACACTAAGCAAACATTGCCAATACAATATGCTCCTGTCAGATAAATCCTGATACTTCTCTCTTCGTAACAATTTTGTTATACTACCAGATCTTTGGCTAAACACAACAGTTTTTGTACTGAACCAATCCCACACCATGTTCTTGTAACACTGGAAACCATGGATTGAACAGGCTGCACAATAAATCCAGACACAATAATAGCCATCACATGTTTTCATATGTATGCGCTTAGGCACCTTTATATTCATGAGAGAGAGAGATAGAGAGAGAGAGATAGAGAGAGAGAGACAGAGAGAGAGAGAGTGCACATGAAGACAATCAAACTATCTCACAATTGGTACCGTGCTGAGCATAGAAACATTGGAAATAAACAATGGCAATGAACATATGAGAAAAACAGGAATACACTTTGCATTGATTCCGCACAGCACTTAGACCCCCTAGCCGGTGCTTTGGCTATGAAAGCAAATGCATTATAGGTATATGCTCATTTACTTCTCCCTGCCCTCAGCTAATGTTGGATTAGTGGCAAGTCTAATGGATTATGGAGATAGTGATCCCTTCTGTGTGAAAGAAACAGCCCTCCCAGTTACTAAATGTAATATCAGACTACTTCATCTGCCACTCTTTACCTCAGTGACAGAGGAAGATGTGCCTTCTGTGTCAGTTTGACACTGGGCCACATTTCAATACCCTGCAGAATGGGGTCCTATCTGATAAATCAAATGATTGATTGATTATTGCCCTGTGTATACTCACACAAGGCCAGTCCTTTGCTTTTTCCGATCAAACATGACTTGTCAGGCCCTTTGGCTGCCACGTACTATCAGCTCGTCCCTGTCAGCACAGCCCTTGGCTCGACACAGCCTTGCAAACTCCCTTCAGCAGCTACAGAGGTCTCCAGAGACACAGCAATGCATCATTACCCCTCCTTCCTCCAAGTCCAGGCAGCTTCTTAATCTCTTCTCAGGATTCACACGCAGAGGCCCAGCAAGAACCCAGCAAGCCACAGAAAGCACCAGGCAGCTCTCCCTCTCCTCAGGAAACTCCAACAGCAGACCCGACAAGCCAGTTCCCAGGAAACTACCCTCGGTGAGTGCATGATACTGCTCTAGACTTCTAGGTACATTACCAGAAGGAACTGGCAGTTCTAACACTTGTTATATCCTCTTGCACATGGTTTTTCAGAAGACAGGCTGACAGTCTCAAGGAGAGGCATACCTTGCCATAGTGGTATAGCCCAAAATGTGGGTGCTATAAGGAGACCCCCAAGCTCCTCACCAAAGCAAGGGCTGCTCCACACTCCTGGCCGGCCTGGACCACCACTCATGCACAATGCCCATGATGATCTCGGTGCTGCAGGGGCACAGCACAAAAAACTGCACTAGGTGAAAGAAGTAAGTATGTTTTGTAAGCAACGCCAGTGCTTAAAGTGGGCCGGGGCCTGCCGGGGCAGGGCCCCGGCAGTCTCCAAAACGTGGGACTGAGCCGGGGCCCTGCCGGAGCCCCCCTGTGAAAACATAAAAATTGCTATGAGGCTGGGAAGCCCAAACGAAACACACCAACACAGGTTACAAAGAACATACAAGTGCTTTATTTAAAAGCTACAACAGTTACCAAAGTCAATTGACAAAAGGATAGCTATTCGGCTCTCAGAGTAACGTAACGAACTTCAACCAATATTTGGGTCTTTTATATGCTTTGTCCAGCCTTTGGCCAACCCTCTCGTGGGTTAACCATTCTTGGGATCAGGCCTAGAGTTCCTTGCCAGGTCAATCCTATAATTTATGCGTTTTGATCAGTTTCACTGATACAGTTGTTCATTTACACATAGGTCAGCAATAGGACAAGGTCTCAGTTCGCGACCCCCGACAAGTGGCCTGCAGGCATATTAATTATTCGTGTGTGCGGAGGTCACAACGGCCAGAATCTCACTCAGAATGTCATTTAGCCTCCATTTTGATGTTGAGGGTGACTTCCACATTTACAAGAGGACCTAAAATGGCGGCTAAATCCAAAATGGCGACTTACATTACTTTTCGTTAAGGTCAAGACCTTGCCGCGGAGTCTTTTCACATGATATTTTAGACAACTTGGCGTAGGCCAATACACATTCAATTACTGCGATAGGAGGCATAATATTATTTCAATTCCAACAGACCCTCCTTTTTGCCTATGCCAAGTGCTAATATCATTTCTAATACTTTTGCAAATAACTCCATCCATTGTCATCCATACATCCCGAATCATTGCCTGTAATATCTATAGCCATTAGGTCGTTCATCAGAACCTCTTGTAACACAAACTCTTCAGATGCTGTATCTGGGGCATATATTCTATGCCCTATTGTGCTCACTGCTTGGGCACAACATCCCCCTAGCATTCCACATATACTCGGAAGACATTGAAAACAGCAACAAAGGAATAGCAGGATCCCCAAAATAACCAGAATGACAGAAAGCACATTCCAGCCCCAAGATCGTAAAGAATCCCAAAACCAGGTGCTAAGATTCCAATCTCCCACAGGGATATGTACTTCAGAACTAAGGATATGCAAGTTCTGTATTGCTTTAAAAATTGTCGGCGAGGAATCTGGTAGGAAAACACAGCAAGCGGACCCCACCAATTTGCATACTCCACGTCGTTCTGCCAGAATGACATCTAATGCCATCCGATTTTGGAGTGCTACCAATCTTATTGCTTTTTGTTCTAGTGTCATATTGTAGAGTATGTCCGTGGTCCGGTTGATCGTTCTCTCCAGTACCCTTGCTAATCCCCTAATGTTCTCAGAGTTTGTTATCTGTCCCCAAAAGGGCACAAATGATTTTGCTATATCTCCCAATACTTGCCCAGGGGTATCTCCGTTCTTGTCCCGCCGTGGGCGAGCCTTAGAAACCTCCAATGTACTAGCTACAAATACCCCGGGTAACATGATTCCTAAATAACAGGTTCCCTGCCAATCCTTGGGCAACCAGGGAAATGCTAAACTACCACAAACAAAATCAACAGGCCCCCCTACATACAGAGGCCTGTTTTCTCCAGTCAAATTTACAATGTTCACACAACCTTCAAAATCTCCCATTGGCCGAGTGCCATTTCTTTGTACACAAAAGGGGACTGAATCAGGGCTATGATTTATAGAGTAGGAAGGAGGCACAGCGTCCTTATTGCCTATTGGAGCCATTTTAAAGGAAATTAGAGTTTGAAAGGGAAGAGATAGTTTATCAGACGGCCTAATAGAAGCGACATTAGGTTTACTTCTATTTGCAAAAAGTGAGCATCCCAGGGGAGTCAATTCACGTTTCTCGAAATCATTCAAATTAGTTCCATCAAAGTTCCCTGAGATGCTATCATTCCAACGCCCAAAGAATAGTGCTCTAAGAGAGGCATAGCAAGCAGTTGTTAAAGGTAAAGGGTGAATATACCATCCTAGCCCCTTGTTCCCATGTTGCGGTAAATGAGTGCAAATCCAACAATTACTCTTATTAAAAATGGCATGCGTTGCATTCATTACTATCATTAAAGTATTATTATGATACTTTTGTCTATGTTGGGAGTCTCTAGGGGGCAGAGTGTGAAGGTGTACAGAGGGAGTCAAAGCAGTTGGTACAATGTCGATTGGTAGCAGAGGTTTTAGAGGATAGATTTCTTCAAAATACCAAAGTCCTACGGCGGTAATTGCAAAAATACTAATTATCATTATCAAAACACAGCAATACGTTTTCGGGGCCCAGGCACATTGTTCATTGTCCAAGTTGGTCACCCCCCTATTCACAAGTCCAGTACGGGGAGCAGCAGTGGAGGTGGCAGACATTGTAGTTCCTCAATCGACGACCCCAATGTTCGTTTCTGGCGACGCTGCGGTCGCGCGATTTCTTAGTCCTCCCCAACCCTAGCCAGCAGAATCCCTTTTGTTCAACAGAAACTTTCTTATACAAAAGAAAAACCTTCAACCACTTCTCTTTTCCAAATGCACGGAAAGACCCATGGCATAGTTCTATTTTCTTCGTCGAAGGTTGTACCTGGTGGTACCCAAGACTGTTTGATCCGAAAATAAGGTGTCGTCACTTCCTGAGGGAAGCGACGTATCAGAGGCGACGGAAGTCGCAGAACTTGAAACAGTGTTTTCCGGAAGTGATTTTTCAAAAGAGTGCGGAGACGAAATGGACTGTTTCCCAAGCTCCATGGGCTCAGAGAAATTCTCCGACGCACTCACAGCGCTGTTTGCTACTCCAAGATCAGAGACTGTAGCATCAGCGAGGGGTTCTGCTTCTTCTGTAACGTGTGGCGTCGGGTGAGGAAGTTTCTTGACATGCGTCGCGTGGATCCAGTGTTTCTTCCCAGCCACCCGCACTGCTGTCCGGGTGACCAACAGCACCTGGTAGGGTCCCTTCCAACGAGGAGCGAGACAGGAAGACCTTTCGTAGGCCTTCACTAGGACCCAACTTCCAGGCTGTATATCGTGTCCTGGGACCGTGAAACGTACATGTAAAGCTGAATAAACCTGGTGATAAATGAAATACAGGTTTTTAGTTAACTGGTTACAGTAATCTACAAGCAGTACATTTTCCACCTCTCTCAGGGCTTTAGGCTTTGGGAGACCCCAAATGTTAGCAGGCCTCCCCATTACTACCTCAAATGGAGAAAGCCCAGTCTTAGTTTGAGGTGTGGTACGCATAGCTAATAATACAATAGGTAAGGCATCTGGCCATTTCAGCTTGGTATCGGCACATGTTTTTGCAAGCTTATTCTTTAAGATACCATTATGTCTTTCCACCAACCCAGCACTTTGAGGATGTCTGGCTGAGTGAAATCGTTTCTCAATATGTAATGCTGTGCATATCTGCAAAATTACTGCTGCAACAAAATGAGGACCATTGTCCGACCAAATTACCCTTGGGAGCCCAAATCGAGGAAAGAATTATTTTACCATAGTCTTTGCAGTGGTCATGGCAGTAGCATCTTTAACGGGGAAAGCCTCGACCCATTTACTAAGAGCACAAATAATTACAAGAACATATTTTAGATTGTTACACCGTTCCATCTCAATGAAATCAAAGTGAATGACCTCGAATGGAACAGAAGGGGGCCCAAAGCTTCCCCTTGGAGTTACTGTCCCCTTTGCCACATTGTGCTGCAAGCAGATCATACAGTTCCGGACATGACGTCTTGCAGTCTCCGGAATCTTGTTATTCACCCAGACTTGTTGTAACATTTTCGTGATCTGCTGAGCACACACATGTGTAGGACCGTGTGCCATCGTAACCATTGCCAGCACATATGAATCAGGGAGCAACCATTTTCCTTCAGATGTATCCACCCAACACCCATCATCATCTAGTTTCCCCATTCCTTCGGCCCACCTTTTAGATTCTTCTATTGTGGCATCAGTTTGAATATCTCACACAGACCCAATACCTTCATCCATTACATAAGCATCTTTCATTTGCCTTAGAGCATACATGTCCGTGCTAAGGTCTGTGGCCGTTTGCCTGGCTATCAGGTCCGCAAAAGCGTTCCCTTTTCCCACATCATCTATGACCTTACGATGTGCTGCACATTTCATGATTGCTAACTGCCTAGGGAGCGAGAGTGCCGAGAGCAATTGCACTATCAAGGGGCCATGCTGAATCTTGGTCCCATGTGAGGTCAGGAACCCTCTTTTTGACCAGAGCCTCCCAAAGTTGTGAGCCACCCCAAAGGCGTACTGGCTATCAGTATATATATTTACTATACGCCCTTCGGAGAGTTCACAAGCTCGGGTCAATGCTATAATCTCTGCGGCCTGCGCGGAGTTATACGAAATTCTCTTAGTTTCAACAACTTTACTCAACGTAGTAACTGCGTAAGCAGCTGTAGATGGACCATCTGAAAGTTTGAAGCAGGAGCCATCACAAAACAGCTCCCCTTCTGCATTGTCCAAAGGAGTATCTACAAGATCTATCCTGCCCTTCGTTTCTTGTTCAGTGGTATACAGGCAGTCATGTAATTCTTCGTCACCGCAAACAATGTTTTGCGGGAAAGGTAAGAGTTCAGCCGGATTAAGAACGCAACACCTCTTAATTTGAATGTGAGGGGCAAACAGAATTAATTCATACCTTGTTAGCCGTGCAGAGGTGAGGTGTTGCGTTTGGGTTTTGTTCAATAGGTTATCTACAGAGTGAGGTACCATCAAAATCAAATCATGGCCTAGGACCATTCCCTCACTCTGTTTTACAGACGCAGCAACAGCAGCGACAGCTCGCAAACATCTTGGCAAAGCGCATGCGACAGGATGAAGGGCGGAGGAGTAGTAGCCGCACGGCCTATTCTTCCCTCCGTGTTCCTGTGTTAACACAGCCAAAGCACATCCATCACATTCATGATGTCAAGGCTGAGATCCTGGTTTCTGCGGAAGCTGCTGAACCCCCGACAATCCACCCAAAATGTGGCACTCTGAGCTGATAATATATATAACCGCTCAGTTTACCTCACTTCCAGGGGAAAGGGGGAAGGGACAAATTAACAAACACCAGGTTGGAAGCTTTCAACTAGCTGGTTCTTCACCTGTAGTTAAAAACATAAACATATAATACACCACATTACTCAATGGGTTACTATACTAACCTTAAAACTCTATATCCTTTACCAAAATAGTCAAAAAAACCAACCCTGGTACTTCTCTTCAGAATGCCCAGAGAAGTGATAAGCAGACAAGACTTCCTTACTTGTTGACCAGAATCTTAAAGATCATTCAGCCTTCTCAGCAGGTCCATGAATGTAATATTTAACTTTGTAGTTCATCTTCTCAACCTCACGATTCTTGAACAAAGTCTAAAGTTCTTTAAAAAGTTTAAGGAAGTTCTTTTAAGTTCTTATATTTCTTTTTACATTTTCTTTTTAGAGTGTCTTTTACTCTTGAACGATTTTAAACTTGCGATGAAATCTTCACGTGGAAAAATCCAACACACGCGCTAAAAATCCAAACCGCGGGTAAAACGCATACGCGCTGAAAATCCAAACCGCGGGATAAAACACACGCGCTTTAATCCAAGTCGCGGGAAATACGCACATGCGCTGAAAATCCAACCGTGGGAAAAAACACACGCGCTTTACTCCAAGTCGCGGGAAATACGCACACGCGCTTAAAATCCAAATAGCGGGTAAGACGCACACGCGCTAAAGTCCCAGAAGCGAGAAATACACACACGCGCTGAAAATCCAAATAGTGGGTAAGACGCACACGCGCTAAAGTCCATGACGCGAGTTAGACACACTCGCGCTAAAGTCCAACCCACAAAAAAATACGCACACGCGCAAAAACCAAATCGCGGGAAAAAAGCACACGCGCTTTTATTTATCACGTGACACTTCTGAGAGCTCGCGCGGAAGCTCCACATAGATTTGTTCTTGCGCACGCGCAGATTCGAAACGCGTAATAAAATACAAGCGCAAACTCACGTAGCAAACCCTCGCGTATATGAACAGAAAACGCGAGTCAAAAGTTCACGCTCGCGTTTCACTCTCACGCGCAGAGTCACTCGCGCAGGCTCAAGGTAACGAAAAATTCACACGCTAGTTTGAAATGATACGTAGGAAAGAAAACAAACATACGCGCTAGTCTTTTGATACAGGTTTGCGATTTCAATCCTTTTAAATTAATATAACCTTTATACAAAGTTCATCAAAACATGGAAAGTCACTTATCTTGTGATTGAGTCTTGAAAACTTCTTTTCTCAGAAAATTGGAAATTTCTCACTCCTGTCCTGTGTCTCCACGAAACTCCATATTGTTATATTTTCAAAGATGCCCCTCGACTGCTTGAAACTTGACACCCCTGAACAAGTTAAGCAGGAGCAGCATAGCACACAACCTCTCAGCTGGGCAAAGACGATGAAAGGCAGCTTCGAATGTTCACTGTCCTCCCTATAAACAATCTCCAGCCAATTAGAATTTAGACTGAGAACCTCCATCTTGGCTTGGGGCATTTTCCATAGACTGCAATGAAGGTTAAGGGCAAAATTGGCTGTTTAAAAATATAACCCATAAAAACTTCCCAAAACCTTTCTATACTAAATATGTGTCTCCCCTGACCCAATGTAAATTAGTATATGTTACTGTATGTAAAAGAATATGTCACTCCAACCTGACAGTACCTGACACATGCACAAACAACACAAAGGCCTTGTCATAATTTGGAGTACCCAGAACCGGTGCAGAGCATAACGCGGTTTTGAGAAGCTCAAATGATCGTTGATGTTCCGATTTCCATGGCAGTGGCAGAGAAATGCCCTTCTTCGTCAAAGCCAACATCGGTTTTATCACTAGTGAAAGGTTCGGGATCCACAACCTACAGTAAGAAGCCATACCTATTAAGGCTCTGACTTCCTTCTGTGTATTTGGAACAGACATGCCAGAAATGTGTTTTATTCTTTCAGGTGTCAATCTTCTCCTCTCCTTTGACAGGAGGTAGCCTAAATAGGCGACCTCCTGACAACAATATTGACATTTTTTTCAGCGAAGCTTTATGACCATTTTTAGCTAGATGAACAAGCAACAGTACAGTGCCTTCTTTACAAGCACTTTCAGAGTCTGCAGCCAAAAGGAAATCATCGACATATTGAAGCAGTGTACAAGTAGGTGGCAATTCAAGGGTGTCGAGCTGCTCTTTCAAAGCTCTAATATAAATGCTTGGACTTTCAGTATACCCTTGAGGTGCCCTAGTAAATGTAAATGAACGTCCCCCCAAGGTGAACGCAAACAAATATCTACTTTCCTTATGTATCGGAATGCTAAAGAAAGCATTTTTTAAATCCACAACACTGAAGTGCATAGCCGTAGCAGGGATCATGTCAATATCGTCATTACATCAGGCACGATTGGAAATTGTGGGGCGACAACTCTGTTAATAGCACGAAGATCAATTTTGAACCGGTATGGGATTGCATTGTCGCCTTTCTTATATACAGGCAAGATCGGACTGTTACACAAACTACCTGTAATCTCCTCGATCACCCCACGATGCACAAAATCGGAGACAATGCATTTCAAAGCACACTCGCCCGCAACGGATATTTTATACTGCGGAATGCGTGGTAGTTTACTCCATGTTTCAAAACTATTTTAACGGGCTCAATCTGTAGTACCCCGACATCATTGTCGTCAACCGCCCATAAACATTCTGGGACAATGCTAAACTCAGGAAGCAAAGGTCGAATCAGAAACTGAGAATTAGGAAGTTGCTGTGGTGAAACCGTCAGCCGTACTCCATCAGAGGAACAATGAATTACTGCATTCAATTTCTTTAACAAATTTAACCCCAGCAAATTCTCTCCACAGTTCGAAGTAAAAAGAAAAGGGCCATGGTCCCTAAAGGGACCCAAAGAAACAGACACCGGTGAAGAAACCGGACAGACAATTGGTATACCAGAAAACCCTACGGAAACATTTGTTTGCCCTGACAGTGGAATGTTTGGAACCCGAGAATGATCAATGGAGCACTTCTGTGCTCCAGTGTCTATCAAAAACTGGTGTTTCCTATTCCCTACTAATAATTCAACGTAGGGGCCTCTCTGATTAACGGGAATAGGTGAATGTTCCAAACCCTGCTTCGGGCAGTCCTAATGAAATAGAGTATCGTCGGAAGGAAGCTCTTCAGAAAGGTAGGCAGCAGAAGGGTGATCAAATATGTTCCTCGAGTCCACACTCGAGGTCTGATTTTCCCGTGAAAAAGGTTGGTGAGGATCTTGCGAAAACTGACCTCTATCAGGGCCCCCTGCTCTAGGGCGACTTCTAGGTCGTCTACCCATACTCCCAAACGCACTGTTTGACCATTGTCGAAGGACGGGGCACTGTGCTCGCCAATGACCTTCCTGGCGGCAATAAGCACATTGATTAATATTCACAGAACCCAAAGGAGCATTTCCTTTTGGCAGATACTGGCCTCTGGTCTGTGTCGTGCCTCCTCTGGGGTTTCTAACAATTTGTTGTAATAATACTTTGGTTTTCAAGTCTCCTTTCCTCTTTTCTATTTTCCCCTTCTCATTATTAACACGGTTCTCATAATACTGAGCCATGTGCAAAACTTCAGATTGAGATTTTGCCTGCCAAGCGCTCTCAGAGGACATAATCTGTGACTGGATGTCGGGCAACAATCCACGTACAAATTTGTCCACAAACAACCTTTTCCCAGACTCTGTACCCAAATCCTGCCCACTGAAGTCAGAAAATACCTGCTCGAATCTGTTAAAGAATTCGGTGGCGCCTTCAGTTTTCCCTTGAACACAGGCCGTAAGCTTGTCCCAAATAATTCTTTTCTCTGGAATTATAGTTTTTAATTTTGCGACAATTCTATCAGGCAAAGTAAGTATTACCTGAGGTGGTTTCTCACCTGCTGGTCTTTCCCCATCAACCCTAATCATATTAGCCCACGTATCTCCCAGCCCTGGCACATCGTCTATTGTCCGAACCTGCTTCCATACATCTACGGGTAGGAGTACAGGGAATAGCAAGTCAATATCACTTAAGGTGAACACAGAGGACTGCAAGACGGACTCTATCTCTTTGTAAAACCCTGTCGGGTTTTTCCTGATATCGGGAACTGATTGTCTAATAGTGTTCACTTCCTGTCATGAAAACGGGACGTGTACGAATTGCGATATATAATGTGCAGGGATATCCACAGCGGGTGCACCAGTCCCAGCATTAGTGGGAATCTCAACCTTTGGGACGAAGGTCGGAGGAACCTCTCTCATAGGTAACTGAGATGTAGGTACCTCCGGCCGCTTACTAAGCAACAGAGCCAGGTCGAGCGCTAAGGCAGCCGAAGGAGTGTCGGGCGAAAAAGCCGTTTTACAAATCCCCAACAACTATATGGGGCAACTAACCTTCTTTCTTACACATTCTTCTTGCAGGTACTGTGCCATTACCTGAATTACCTTTCTTTGCATTTCTACTTCATCTGGCGGAATCGATGAATTCGAGATCCATCAAATCGCATCTTTGGTACAAATTCGTACTTCCTCAGGTGCCGATCTACGACACGGAAGGAACCGTTTCTGTACATACATACTATCGTCTTCATCATCCTCATCTCGTGACTTTTCAAAGTCCTTCCTATACTCAAACAATCTTTCAACATGACCATATACTTTCTGCTCTGTGTCTCTCGAAAGTGCCAAAGCATTTAGATCTCTTACCCCTTGTGGAAGATCCAAATTTTGTAATCTACCCCACATCACACATAAATGAGTCCCCAAACCTTCGATAAAAACATTTTTCTCGGGAAAACTGTTCAAATTAGATAATGTGGAAAAAACATCAACTTGATCACCTTTCTCCATACAGTGCTTAACCCATGCAAACAATTCCTGTTTCTTATCTACAGAAACAGTATTACGAGTGACAATCTTTGACCGTGCACCTTGATCAACTTCAGTCAATACAGGACCACTCGGGAGCGGAGGTGCAGGTAAATTTAATAAGGGTGCGACTATCGGCGCAGGAGGAAGGGGCGGTGCGATAGGTGGAGGAACAACAACTAGAGGAATAGGAACAATAGGTTGTGCAGGGGGAACAGGAATAACAGCAGGAACAACAGCAGGAATGGGCAGAGCGCCCAAAAAGGGATCATATGGAGGTGGCGCAGAGGCACCAGGCCTGCGTTCGTTTAACAATTTTTCAATAAATTCTTCAGAAACATGAAAATCTTTAGAGGGGTAAATTTTCTGGATTCCGAAAGGGAAAAAGCCCTATCCATATTTTTAACTGATTCTGAATGTTTTTCTTTATCATATAACAACGCTTTTTCGGCATTTGTTTTATGAAGGCGTGCATGTTTATCCCTACTTTTAAGCTGCTGTAATGCTTCTTTTTTCCAATTCTGCAAAACATCAAAGGCTGCAGGTCTAGCCTTCTTTTTTAGCAAGGCCGATTCTAGGTATTCAATACGGGGGATCTCAAAACTGCCATTGATTGGCCACTGAAATTCGGAGGCATGTCTGGTCTGACTGTGCCAAATATCATTAAATACTATACTACCAATGCCATAATTACAGTACATAGTACATGCCGGCAACCCCTCCTGTGGTGCCGGACGGCTAAATTCCAAAGATTGTCGATCGCTGCGGAACAGAGCCCTAAAGCAGCTAGACAATTTCCCAGGTATTTCACAAAAAATGGGTGTTACCTAGTCAATAATTGTGTCTGCAGATACAATACGCCAAATTCAAATTGTCAGGGTTAAATTAAGAGCCGGGTCACGACTGCACCTGACCAAACCTAAGGAGGACCGTACGGTTTACCAAAGAACTTACCTAACGAATTTTACCTTGTTTTTGGTGGTTTCGAAAAATCTGCCCGCCTCAAAAAATGGACCTCGTCAAGATGCCGTGTCAGACCACACGACTATCGTCCAAGGATCGGATTGTGCAGTGCTGCCGAGGTATCGCGTCTCGTTCGGTCGGGCCCACAGTATCACACTGTCCGATCCCGGTTCGATAGTCTGCGTCAACCTTCAATGATCCGGCATCAATCTTCAGGGTCCCTGTTCGGGCGCCAACTGTGAAAACATAAAAATTGCTATGAGGCTGGGAAGCCCAAGGAAACACACCAACACAGGTTACAAAGAACATACAAGTGCTTTATTTAAAAGCTACAACAGTTACCAAAGTCAATTGACAAACGGATAGCTATTCGGCTCTCAGAGTAACGTAACAAACTTCAATGAAGGTTCGATGCATTAGTAGAGAGACCGTACATTGGAATATTTGGGTCTTTTATATGCTTTGTCCAGCCTTTGGCCAACCCTCTCGCGGGTTAACCATTCTTGGGATCGGGCCTAGAGTTCCTTGCCAGGTCAATCCTATAATTTATGCGTTTTGATCAGTTTCGCTGATACAGTTGTTCATTTACACATAGGTCAGCAATAGGACAAGGTCTCAGTTCGCGACCCCGACAAGTGGCCTGCAGGCATATTAATTATTCGTGTGTGCAGAGGTCACAACGGCCAGAATCTCACTCAGAATGTCATTTAGCCTCCATTTTGATGTTCAGGGTGACTTCCACATTTACAAGAGGACCTAAAATGGTGGCTAAATCCAAAATGGCGACTTACATTACTTTTCGTTAAGGTCAAGACCTTGCCGCGGAGTCTATTCACATGATATTTTAGACAACTTGGCGTAGGCCAATACACATTCAATTACTGCGATAGGAGGCATAATATTATTTCAATTCCAACACCCCATCCCACACAACATTGGCGGGATGCATTATCCCGCCGCGGCCGCAGCCGCGAAGGGAGATGCGCCTGCCAGTTTAATTTCAGGCGAGCTGACAGAAGTGCCAGCCAGGCACAGCGTCGCTGAGGCTGGCTGGCACTTCTGTCAGTCACTGTAGCTTCCCTGATGACCCCTCACGTGAGGGGTCATCAGGGAAGTTACAGTTCCTTTGTTTGCCCTCACCAGGTCACTGACCCTCAGCGAATCTGCAGGCTCCATGATCTAATATGCAGATTAGATCACAGAGCCCGTGGGTTCGCAGCGGGTGAAAGGCGCCTCGGGCTCAGTGATCTATCTGCTCAGAGCAGATAGATCACAGTGCCCGAGGCGTCTATCTCCGTTGGCAAAGCTTTATAAAAGATGCCTTGAATTGTATACGTTTCAAGCCATCTTTTATAAACGTAGAAATATTTCTATGTTTATAAAAGACTGCTTGAAACGTGCACAATTCAAGGCATCTTTTATAAAGCTTTGTCGATGGACAAAGCCACCTCGGGTTTTGTCCGTCCTCAACCCTTTATAAAAGATGCCTTGAATTGTTTACGTTTCAAGCCGTCTTTTATAAACATAGAAATATGTTATAAATGTCTATGCTTATAAAAGGTGGCTTGAAAAGTGCACAAACCATAGTAAGGTAAGCACACACGTGTGCGTAAATTACTATGCTTTGTGCACTTTTCAAGCCACCTTTTTATAAACCTAGAAATAAGTAACATTGGTATGTTTATAAGGCTTGAAAGGTACACAAACCATAGTAGTGCGCATACAAATATATAAATGCTCACATACATTTATATATTTGTTTGAGCACCTTACAATGATTTGTGCGTGTTTTAGGCCATGCCCACAATGGAAGCCACGCCCCCAAACGAGGGCCCCCCTCAATTTCTTACCCCACTTAAAGCACTGATCAACGCTAACATCTTTCACCTAACATACGAACATGGGGTGGTACCTTCCCCCTAGAACACAATCGTATAAGCCACCAGCAGCATTGTGTGAATTGAATTAATCTTCATATCATCCCCTAAGTGCGCTCAATTCGTTTCTTATTATATACTATTCAAAGTCCCCCTATTTAGTAAGGAATTTCCCCCAACTTTTAACCCATCTACGCTAATTCTGTTCCATTTGTCAGATGTATTTAAGCAACTTCATCTTATTTTCTTTTGCAATGCCACAAATACATCCACTTATTTAGCAAATGTATGTTGTACCTCAGTTTCTGCCTAACAATACATACTTAGTCAAGGCATTTACACACAATGCATTAGTTCAGTCAATGCATATCTTGCATAAACCTTACGATATTTCATGCTTAAGTGCCTTCCAACACATGTGTTTTACTGCGGCGTCACATACATTTCTGTGGCCCCTCGTGAGCTTCTTCAAGGCTGGCTTAAGTTTCACATTTCCCTAACAATTGAATCTCATTAGCATATTTCGAATTGTGAAAACAAGTTTCCTAATCAAACAACAATAGTTATAGGAGACAAAGAATGACAAAAGAAACAGGGGAGGAACAAACACAAAATCACATAATTAATGATGTGTTATCCTCAATTTAGTTAATACAAATATACTAAACCCTCTTTTCACCAATACCTCTATGCCATTCGTTATGGATTTCAAGTGCTTTCAATTGGCAGTGTTGTTTCATAATTTGTAATACATCCCCCATGTGGCTTTGCCCTAGTTCCCTATTTGTTCCCACTCCTTTTTGTTCACCTCTGAGTAATTAGTGAAGAAGTAAAAAAAGCTTACCTGTAGTGTGAAATCTCTATGTATAATTTCTGAAAATTAGAATTCAATTCCAATCCATTTTTCCTCCAATTGATTTTTCATTTTTGTTATTAATAAATCATCTCTCTTACGCTTGCGCTCTATATTCGGTAGGTTGAATATCTATATTACTGCAGCCTCTTTCTACAATCGTTTTTTTAGCATTTGACATTGATCACTGATAAATAATTCTTTCCTACTACAATTTCTCGGGCTTGCAAAAATTCACCAAGTGGTAAGTTATTAATAATGCTTTTCTTATCACCACTGTCTGCAGAAAGTGTTATGTTGACCTACGTATGTTTTCTACATGTCATTGTTTCAATTTTATTGTCAATGAAATGTCTAAATCTAGGAATTATATTTTTTCTTTGCTATATGTAGAGGTAAATTGTATACCACATCCATTCTCATATAAGCATGACACAAATTGTTTAAGTTCCATTTGCTTCCGTGCCCAAATTAGAGGAATGGTGTCAATATAGTGACAACATTTGATGACACAGTGATTTCGGAATCCCATAAATAGATTTGCCACTGACAGGAGCATTCCGAACCCATGGCTACCCCTTTCTCTTGTAGTTAAATTTTATCATTAAACATAATAACATTGTTTTTCAGTATTAGATTTGTTAGGTCTAACAGCATAGATTTTTCCCAAAAACAAATTGCAGATGTTTTGCTATAAAAGTATTCAATTGTGTGTAATGCAGCTTCATGTTCTACGGATGTATATAATGCTACCACATCTAATGTGGTCAACCAGAAAGAATCTTTCCGTTCCATTTCTTGTGTAAGAATCTAAATTTGATACCATTAGATTCAGAAAACTATCTACAAACTTTGAAATGGCTTCCAGAATTGAACCTATGCCGTTCACTATTGGTCTCCCTACTGGCAGCTTTACAAATTCTTTGTGAATTTTTAGTAAAAAATATATGAATGGCTTGGTTGGACACTTAACTTGTACGTGATTAAAACCTTTAGGGTTAATCATTCCCTCTTCATGCCATTACCTTCAACAATTTTGAAATCACCCTCTATATGTAAATGGTTGTCACCCATTTGAATATGAATACCTTTATTCATAATAATGATGTTGCCACCTTTGTCAGCTTGTTTTATGACAATATAAGTCTCTGCATGTAGTATTTTTAAATTAATATTTTCTTACTTGATCAAATAACATTTTGTGAATGGTTTGGTTTTCTTTCTTTTTTCATCCAACTGAATAATGTCTTTAGATGCTAAATAAAAAATATATCTTCTACATTATCTTTAGGTAGGATGGGAACACACGTTGATCTTGTGTTCAAACAATTTTCTCTACTGGCCCCCTGCACTATATCTAGTTCATCAATGATTTTAACCATGTCTAGTTAATTCTCCTTTTCTAGTGACATTAATAACCTAATGTGATCTAGGCCATTAAGAGAGTGTAGTGATATTAATTTAGCAATAATACTTGCTAGCTCCATTTTCTTTTCCAAATTCATAAATATATTTTGTTGTGTTCATTTTCTACAAAATGTATACATGTCTGCATACACATTTACTTGTTTAAGATTCGAGTTAGAAGCAAAGGTCAATCTCTTCGACAAATTTATGATTGTATTGTGTGAAATCATCTTTTCTGTGTTCTTCTGAATTGTGATCTTGCCTGATCCCCTCTTTGATTTTCTCTTAGATCGGTGTTGTCCTTTTCCTCTTTTGCCTCTCTGTTTGTTCCCTGTAAATCTGTATTTTTCTCCCCATCTTCTAAAAAAGATACTCTTGTAGTCCCATTATGGTGTACCTGTTGCCTCTCCTATAGGGTTTAATCTCTGCAAAATAATGTCTTTTTTTTACATTCATAGAATCTGTGGCAGTTCTGTTCCCTTCCTTTTTTACACTATCAACCATTTCTGTATCAGATCTCACCGTAGTTGAAAATGGTCTGTTTTTCAATCTCCTTTTGAATCATATTTTGGTTGGAATTTATAGATTCTATCTGACTGATAATCCCTTTGGTCAAGAAAAATCGTTTTGGATTTTTTTAACTTAATTTCATCCTGAACTTCTGTTAAAATTTGATCTAAGTAATTAAAGTATTGTTTATGGTCTCTGGACGATCAGTTTTGTGTAGTCCCTCTTCTAACTGATTTATTTGTACTTCTGCTTTCTCGTGGCATTTCTCAGCATGTTTAATCAGAGGCATCATCATCTTAAATGATGAATATGTAAGGTTCTTATCCCAAAGTTCTGCTAATTCACTGTCATTTATGAATTTTTAAATAAAATTGGAGGGGTGTAAATATTTGCAACAAATATTCAAGAGTAACTGGGCATGGCATGGGAGCCCGAACCAAGCAAGCAGGGTTCAGGGGGCTATCCCCATGAGAAATATTTTTGAATTATGGTTTAAAATGGTTCATTTTACGTCACACTTTCAGTAAAAAAACTGGGTAAAAAGCTTCACCGTTTGCAATCGATTTTGAAGGGTAACTCATGGAATAATCCAATATATGCAAGTCACCAAAGCTGCACAGGAACATTTCCATGTGCACTTTCATGATGTTTTTCCCAAAAATATATGCCAGAAAAAAAAAAAGAAATTCACGCTGACTATGCCCATATATTTCCATGCTGGCTGCACCAATATATGCCACAATTCCCATATAAGAAGATACTCATGTTTGCTTCACGCATAATGATAATGTAAGAAAACATGTCCAAGCTGGCCACTTCCAATATATGCCAGTACACCACAAAAGAACATATTCCTGTTGACTTGTGATTAAAAATGCCATGCCACAATAAGAAAACATGGCCAAACAGGCTGCACTAATGTATGCCAGTCTAGACACGTACTAATGCTTACAATGTTTTATTATAGGTGCCCAGTATAAAAATGCCATGCCACATTAAGATATTATACATAGACTGGTTGCACCATAATGCCAGTTAAACAACCCAAGAACAGTTATCCTGCTTGCTTTATTATAGATTTCCAGTAATAACCTGCATAGCACAGTAAGAAATTGCTAGACTGGCTCCACCAAAATGCCACGTTAGCTGCGCAATAACACTTAGCATGCTTGCTTTATCACACATGCCCAATAAGGAATGTCAAGCCACAAAAAGAAATGGCTAGACTGGCTGCAACAAAATGCCAGTCTAGCCACATAATAATACTTATAATGCTTGCTTTATCATAGATGCCAAGTAAAACATGCAATACCACAGTAAGAAATGGCTCGACTGGCTGCAAGGAAATGCAGATCTAGCCTCGTAATAGCACTTATCATTCTTGCTTTATCATGGATGCCCAGTGAAAAATGTAATGAAGCAGTAAGAAATGGCTAGACTGGCTGCACCCAAAATGCAAGTCTAGCCATGGATTATCACTTATCAGGCTAGCTTTATCATAGATGAACAGTAAAATAGGTTGTGCCTGCCCCCTCGGCTCCACAGTGTGACACACACACACACACAAACACACACGCACGCACGCACGCACGCACGCACGTGCACGCGCGCGCGCACACACACACACACACACACACACACACACACACTCTGACATTAATAATGAATGTGATTATGTGTGTGTGTCGTTAGGGAGCCCAGGGGACAGGCAGGCATAGCATGTTTTACTAGGTTATAATAGATACACATATCTATGATAGATGCTGAGTAAAAATTCATGGTTAACCCTTGGGCCCCCTGCGCCTCGCATCCACGCATAATCACATTCATTATGAATGTGATTTTTTTTAAAATATGTTTCTTTTCAGCTTTACACATGTCACCACATTACAAGATATAATAACATCCAATCCACAACCATCCTTTCTCGATTACAGCTTTTTCCAATATCACTTTTAACAGTGAACATTCTAACCCACTAACCCCCTGCTTGTCGACCCCAGTTATTAGTCTGGTTACTTGTCCTTCTACCAAGTTTCCCCAACATTGGTTACCTAGCCCAACATTGGTTACCTCGCAATCCCCTTCTCTTGGTCTTTGCTCCCCACCATACGTTATATAGGTACTACTACTTCCCATCACAGTGCCCTTCCATCTCCTGAAGTTTGATCTCTCAGAGGGGCATGCCAACTATGGCAGTAAACATCTTCTGCACTAGAACATTCCAGGCCATAACATTATCACTTTCTTCTTGTGCACCTCTACTCAGTGCCTGCCATCTGCCACACTACTGACTCTGCCGTGTCCATCCCTGAAGGTCGCGCCACCACCCCTTAAATCCGGGGCCCTTCAGAGACTATCAAGAGATTGGCTTTTCTACGCTTTGCTATAATGCATGCAAGGGCTGTCATTTCTGTTACGTGCCTCATCTTCTGTGGATGCGGAACAGCGCCAGCAAGCACGCCCCTGGTGTACACCTAAATGTTGTCACTCCCCAAGTATTCATCCGCGTGACGGCTGCTCACCAGAACTGTTGTATCACTGTGCATCCCCAGAACATATGCATCATGTCTGCTTTCTCCTCATTACATCTTGGGCAGCCTGTCACCACATCCCCTGGGAACTTGGCTACCCTTGCTTACCCTTGCATATTGTTTCCCTTCCGGGGTGCCCCTATGCCAGGGGTCAGTGACAAGCCTACAGGGAGTATAGGCTAGTGCTGGTAAGGTGTTTACACTGTGAAGCGGTATTCCACACTTCTCAGAGATGGCAAATGGTAAGCCTGGGCTACTTTGCCGTCAGTAATGTCTTCATGCTGTTTTTGAATGCATATCTGACAACACCCTCTCTTCCCATTTGAAACCTATTTCACTTGTGTCTGTTTATAAGGTAACTCAGTTGGCAGTGTGCCTGCTGTAGAGATATCAATTTAATCTGCCGGTTTGCCCCATCTTCCATCGTTCCACGTTTCATAAATGTGTTCCCTTCGACAGTAATAGTCCCTGCTATTTAGGTGTCAAAAGAGGTTGTGATGTGTGCTATGTTCTTGGTATTTTGTATATTTAATCATATGGTTTACAACCGTTTTTCTGAAAAGACCTTCAATTTGAATACTTTTTTTCTATTTGTAATTGTGAAACTCGGAGATAGTAATAATTCCCCGAAATATCTGCGATATGAAATGCTGAACTACTGTTTAAGGTGGACATCTGAATCGCTGGCTTCCATTCAGGTGGACTGCTTTCTAGTAAGACATTATAACATGTTGGAGTCATTTGTAATATCGGTTCCATGAACTTGCATGACTTACTGGGCCTGATTTACAAAACGTTTTTCAATTGCAAAACGCTTTTGTACATCAGGCCCACTGACTCCCTGGTGACTCCTGGGAGCCATGCCTTTACATAAACCATATCCCAATCTTCCAGCTACTTCGCTGTGCACAGACAGCCATACCAGTGGAAAACAGTGCCGCCATTTGTAAATGTGTGCAATTTCTTCCTTTGAAATAATCCTCGAATAAGAAAAAAAGTGCATTTTACTTTTTTATGTTATGTTAAATCTTCTTATGCCGCGCACTGTTGCCACCGGCCTGGTGTTTTGGTGTTCTTGTATGGCTAGGATGGTCTCCAACACTATCCTTCCAGCCTGAGGAAGTACTCTTCCTAGAACCCAAATTACTCCACACTCAGTTGGGCGACACAGAAACAAAATGTTTGTAAAGTGTTTTATCTTCACATTTCGAACTGACTTTCTTTCAAGCGTGTTTATAGAGAGACCCCCTACAGAAAGCAACGCCTCCACATTGTCATTGTCAAGCCTTATGGATGCAGGATGGCTACACAAACAACTGTGCAGCACAAATACAGCACCTTCCAGGTAACCTCGAACCACTACAACTCATAGACAGAACATTCTAGAAAAGGTGTCTCCATATTCCCTAGGAAAGCGAGGGCACAGTTCTTAAAGCCGATTGTGGCCTTGAATAACTGAAAATAGCCTCTAAAAAGTGTCACTATTCGGCGAAAAGGAGCTCTACGGATGCTGTGTGATAGGCGAGTGCTGCCGTGAGCTCATGGTTTCAAACAATTGCAGAGCTTATAAAATGGCAAATAACAGGAAACACTTCGGAAAATAAAATGCTTGATGAAATCAAACTAAGAGTCGCTAGCAAAAAACAAAAATGAATCTACATGTTTGTCTTGTGGAAATTAAAACACAAATAAAATGTAAAAAATAAAAGAATTGTACCTATCCTGTAGTAACTTATATGTTCACTTATCTCGGAGATCCGGTCACACATAACAAATGTGACCTCCATTATGCAGAGAAGGCCAGTTGCATGTGCCGTATTTAACCATTTGGAAACCAAAACGAAAATGAAGAAAGCATTGTCAAAGCCAACAGTTTGGGTTTTTGTGTGGGCATGGGATAGGTACTTGCCAGGCACTGTCATAGTGGTATTAACTGCCTGTTGCTGGTAGCAGGTGCAAATAGTGTGAGTACCCGAGCATCTAATAGCAGTGCCTGAAAATTGCCTAACAAGTCAAAATTGTTGGCTTTACCAATGCTTGTTTTTAATAGGGCTTCAGTTAAGGGCATGCATAGTGCTCATAAATCGAGTGGCACAAGGCAAACTTGATTATGACATTTTTATTACACCAGTTGAAGGTTTACAGCTCCAATTAAGTCATCAGATATCAAAAGACTGCTCTGAAGAAACACTGGCAGGCACTTTGAGTGCAAGGTTTGATGGTAAGGCTGGATTAAAGCGAGCTCAAATAGTTCCCATGAAGAGGTGTTGTGGGCGGGGAGGGATAGGAACTGGGTGGGAATGGCCAGAGAGATTAACATGGCCATGGCTAGTCAATGGGTGGGGGAATAACCAAACAACTGTGCCACTTTTCCCTATCTGTACCTTAATGCCATAGTTTTGGCGTATAGGTGGCGCAAGAGCCACCTCAAAATGGTGAGAAATCGAAGAGGACACGTGTGCCTGCAATCGAGGCCAAGAAGAACATCTTTTTCACATCCTTAACTTTTTCCTGGAATATCGTGGCCGAACGGGAACACATTTTGGAGTAGTATTACAGAAACATTTGACCAGTAGAAGTGCATTTAGCATTCCCAAAAACTATGTTAGTGCAAGAAGAAATATTCTTTCAGTGCATTTTTGCACCAGCCCAATCCATGTGCCCTAGTCTGATCCTTTGCCCTTTGGCAAAGCTGCATACAAAGATGTTCTAATATGGCCCTCGCTGTGGTAATGAAGAAGACTCGGTCTGCAGTGATAGTGCAAGGGAAGCATTCCTCCTGAGCGACCAGCTTCCCGAAGTCACCCATTGAGTGGCCCTTTCTATGTGCCAAGAAAGAAACCTTGGGAAAAAGAACACGCCGCCTGGATAACACGGTACTGGCATAATTGAGCTAAAAGCATTTGACCTAAAACATTTGATCACATTTTTTGGACCTTTTTTTAGTCAAATGTAATTAAATATATATATATATATATATATATGGGGGTGGATAAAGGTATAGATTAGGTTGAGGGGAAGCGGGGGTGGTTTCCGGGCTCTCCCCCCACATTTTAGACCAAAAAAAGGTCAAATCAATTTTTCAAATGTTATAGGTCAAATGTTTTAGGTCAAATAGACCAAAACCGATAACACTTGACAAGGTGCAATCCACCTGCCTGAACAGCATTAAATGGGCCTCAGAAGCATTTGTGAAAACGTTACCTAGAGATCCTCATACAAGAGTGGACCACAAACGTGCTGGCAAAGCAAATAAAAGGAGTGAGGTGGATCACTCGGCCCTCTGACTCAAAGAAGGGATCCCATGTGAGTAATCCATTAAAGGGTCTAGAGTAAAGATCATCTGAACAAAGCGCTATTGTCTGAGCCCGCAAGGAGAGGCCTGTCTCCGTGGCAGCCAACCAACCCCCCACCGCAGCCATTCAATGCATTTGGTGGAGCGACAAGCCAGCACATTTTTAGGTGGTTTATGGGTTCAGAGAACAGGGAAAAAGGGAATTTGAGGCTGGGGCTGGTAGGAGTGGGGAATAGGGGGCTTGCCCCCCCTTAAATATTTTACCAAAGAAGCAGTGAACTATCCCCTGAGGTGAGCTGGGCTATATCCAAGTCAGAGCTGCGTTGAAACTGGCCATGCAGTATATCCTGGATGCAGTGGTAGAAGTGTACCGAAAAAAGTAGTGGTACTGTTGCCTCGGCACAGGAGAGGGTAGGCGGGAGCGTAGTGCAACATGTGAATAGGTGTTGCGACTGGAACATTCCAACAGTCTAAGTGACTACTAACTAAGGCTCCTATTGCAAAGGGATATGCATGGATAAATCCTCTGTAGAGAATGGTGAATATGGGCGTAAAAAGTAGAGGAATGGTAAAGAGAAAAAAATAGAAGTAGTGCAACACCGCTCCTGACCGTTCCTGCTCACTTCGATCGATCACTGCCTGGATGTCCGGCGTGTTTTTCGGGCATTGAATCCTGCTATGCCAACTCCTTTTCCCGCCACATGATCGTCCGCTATCGCTCTCCAGAATTTTGCCCAGTACTGCAACCAGCCGCATCGTTCATTGCACCGCTTCTGCTGAATTGCCAGACTAAATAGTGCTGCTTATTCTTTCATTTGAAACACAAGCAATTGGCCTTCAATTGTAGTTATTTACTATTGCCTTTTTGGACAAAAAGGCCCTTGGGACGATTGCTAAAAAATGTATATTGGATACTGAGTGGCTAGGCCATGTATTTCTTAGTTAAATTTGTATTTGTATTTAATTTAATTTATATAGCGCTTTAATCCAAGGCGCTTTACATGAGCTTTAATCCCAGGCACTTTACATGAGATAAGGACGTTTTCCCAGTGTCCCCACCAATAAGATGCTTCATTTGAGTTTCAGGTCGTTCTGAGAATGGGTGGCAGCAGGTTTAAGGAGTAGACATAGCCCGAACCTCTGGGGTGGAAGATCAGGCCGAGGACCATAGTTAATTTCACATCCTTACTGTTCATGGCCTGTAAGAATGTCATTGTATTTTCCCCTGTTCCCTCCCTTACCTTGAAGCGCTTTGAAACACATTGTGTATAGGCGCTATATAAATAAACTGCCATATCATATCATCTGAGAGGGATAGAAGCCAAGTGTCAGCGGTAGGTCTAGACTGTGATGGAGCGAGCAACATGGTCATGGGAAAGACAGTGGGGAGATTGAGGGACGGAGATCACTACAAACCTTGGGCTAGCCACATGAGGTCAAGCCTACAAAACCATATGGATTCTTGCTTCCACCCCCAATGACCTCAGGACCAGCATTGGTGACCACGTCATGTGATGTTAGACCGACTCCTAATACACACTTTAAGCCCAGGCACTTCGTTTTCTATGAATTAAATAATGGCCACTTCTGTCATGAAACTGTGCTTGGCTGCTTATCGTTGGCCTACCCTGTGGTATACGAATGTCCGCAGAGGTATTTCTGAGGTGGGCTCCAGCCTGAGCCTCTCTGTAGCGCCCACGCCCACATTAAGAAAACTTCAACTTGGAGGCAGGTTGGAGTTTCCTTAATGTGGGTGTGGGCGCTACAGAGAGGCTCAGGCCGGAGACCACCTCAAAAATAACTTTATGAACCCTTAATCTGCTCGCTCTTACTGCAAAGCCTAAAATTGTCGTTGCGGTTTGGCATAGAGAAACAGAGTCACTGGAAACAGGAATCTCCGGCTCTTCCCCATAATGAGCTGGGGGGACACAGGGAGTACTCGTGCAAAGCACCGTTGTCCCAAAACATCTCTAAACCTGCCCATTTTTATGGTATTTGCCACAAAGGGGTCCCGCAGATAGTGGGCATCCCACACACGTCATTGGCTGTCAACACATGGCAATTCCAAGCCCTACGGAAGTGGATGATTGTGATGGATAGGGCCCAGTGTTGCACTAACAAACAACAGGTGCGATTTGCTAAAACAAATGACAGAGGTGCAGAGAGCGAAGTTACAATGATGGGCACCAATGTAGATCCCTGTGGTGCGCATGGCATATACTTCTCCCCGAATAGATTGCTGCGGTGCGCATGGCAAAAATCTCCCAGAATAGATCGCTGTGGTGCGCATGGGAAAAGTCTCCCCAAATAGATTGCTGCGGTGCGCATGGCAAAAGTCTCCCCGAATAGATTGCTGCGGTGCGCTGCGGTGTGCATCGAAAAAGTCTCCCCGAATAGACCACTGCGGTTAGCATGGCAAAACACTGCCTGAATAGATCGCTGCGGTTCGCTGCGGTGAGCATGGAAAATGTCTACCTGAATAGATCGCTGCAGTGCACGTGGCAAAAGTCTCCCCGAATAGATTGCTGCGGTGCACATGGCAGAAGTCTCCCCAAATAGATTGCTGCTGTGTACTGCGGTGTGTATGGCAAAAGTCTCCCCGAATAGGCCGCTGCAGTGCACATGGTAAAAGTGTCCCCGAATAGAACGCTGTGGTGTGCATGGCAAAAGTCTCCTTAAATAGATCGCTGTGGTGCACATGGCAAAAGTCTCCCCAAATAGATTGCTGCGGTGCGCTGCAGTGTGCATGGAAAAAGTCTCCCCGAATAGACCACTGCGGTTAACATGGCAAAAGACTGCCTGAATAGATTGCTGCGGTGCGCATGGAAAAAGTCTACCTGAATAGATCGCTGCAGTGCACATGGCAAAAGTCTCCCCGAATAGATTGCTGCGGTGCACATGGCAGAAGTCTCCCCAAATAGATTGTTGCGGTGCGCTGCAGTGCGCATGGCAAAAGTCTCCCATAATAGATTGCTGCAGTGCACATGGTAAAAGTGCCCCCGAATAGAACGCTGTGGTGCGCATGGCAAAAGTCTCCCTAAATAGATTGCTGCGGTGCACATGGCAAAAGTCTCCCCAAATAGATTGCTGCGGTGCGCTGCAGTGTGCATGGAAAAAGTCTCCCCGAATAGACCACTGCGGTTAGCATAGCAAAAGACTGCCTGAATAGATTGCTGCGGTGCGCATGGAAAAAGTCTACCTGAATAGATCGCTGCAGTGCACATGGCAAAAGTCTCCCCGAATAGATTGCTGCGGTGCACATGGCAGAAGTCTCCCCAAATAGATTGTTGCGGTGCGCTGCAGTTCGCATGGCAAATGTCTCCCATAATAGATCGCTGCAGTGCGCATGGTAAAAGTCTCCCCGAATAGAACGCTGTGGTGCGCATGGCAAAAGTGTCCCTGAATAGATCGCTGCGGTGCACATGGCAAAAGCCTCCCCAAATAGATTGCTGCGGTGCACTGCAGTGTGCATGGCAAAAGTCTCGCGAATAGACCGCTGCGGTGCACATGGCAAAAGTCTCCCTGAATAGATAGCTGCAGTGCACATGGCAAAAGTCTCCCCCCGAATAGATTGCTGCGGTGCACATGGAAAAAGTCTCCCCGAATAGATTGCTGCTGTGCACTGCGGTGTGTATGGCAAAAGTCTCCCCGAATAGACCGCTGCAGTGAGCATGGAAAAAGTCTCCCCGAATGATCATTGCGGTGCGCTGCGGTGCGCATGGCAAAAGTCTCCCTGAATAGATCGCTGCAGTGCACATGGCAACAGTCTCCCCAAACAGATCGCTGCAGTGTGCATGGCAAAAGTCTCCCCGAATAGATCGTTGTGGTCCACATGGCAAAAGTCTCCCCGAATAGATCGCTGCGGTGTGCATTCAAAAAGTCTCCCTGAATAGATCGCTGTGGTGCGCATGGCAATAGTCTCCCCGAAATCACTGCATGCATGTTATGAAACACACTTAAATTGGGCTTCCCAGAATACATAGGTTACCATCATCATTTCATTTATTTACCAAGCATTAAAAAAAGATCAAAGTACAGACTAGTCACTAAGCCCCGAGATTCGAACTTGTGTTGCTGTAAGCTTCCAAGACAAACGCGTTGCCCATGAGCTATCCTCCCAGCGTCACATAAATATCCAAAAGTACATACACTTTACTGAAATACAAACCTCTTCAGAAGTCTGAAAACATTGGATAAACTATTCATAACCAAGAGTGGAAAACTAGCACTGATCCAAGTCAAGTTCTTTTCCCCATGCACCTAATTTTAAGTATTGTGGCAACTAAAAAAACAAGTTGTATAATATTTGAAATACCTCATATTGTGAAAATACCACCTAATTATGAGTTATGATTGAATGGGATTCAAGGTCCTGCATAGTGTAAATATTGGTTATCACAAACCGTATCCACAGTGGACAGTTATGCCTATATTGAGGGCCATGTGCCGATGCAAATGATGTGCTAGCTGCCCTCCTTGCATACATTTGCTCAGTGCACTCATATATGACATCCTCCTGGCACCCGCTTGGGTACTGGGAGTGTGGTTCATTATGACAGACCCTTCCTTACAGGTGAAATGTACAAGCAAGTAAAACATATTTTGATTCCTGTTTGAGAGACAGAAATGAAAGCGGAACAGCAGTGGTTCATAACATGTTCAGGAAAAGAAAATGCATAAAGGGGTCAGAAATAATCCTTCTCTGCATTGCTCATTCCCCTGTGCTTGTTTCAAACAGGCGCAGAAGGGGCGCTTTCCCTTCTTGCACATTTCAAAGCGATTCCTAGATGTGAATTGGGATGTGTTTGTATATACTCTTATAAACACCCCCTTTCAGCATTGGTTTGTGCAATGAGTGCGTGCATTTGCGACATGCACGTTCAGATTGCCCTTTGTGAATCAGTCACTGAGGTGAAGGGATGTGCTCACCCTTCCCTTCACTTGCATCTGCATGTTTTGTGAATGGGCTCCTTGCTCTTTTCCTTTTATTAATAATTGGCATCAGGTGCTGAAGAATAATTTGTTCATTTAAAGCGGTGATATTCAAACTTTTCTATGCGGAGCCTCCCCCACCCCCACACCCCCCCTGGGGGGCATATTGTTGCTGAGCTCTCCCTTGAGCACACATTGTTTTACCAGGCTCCCCCCAGAGTCCATATCTGGTTATATTTTCTATTAAAAGCGGTCACCAAAGTGATTTTTTGAAGAGCCTTGCGCCCCCCGCCCTGCGCCGGAAATCCTTCTGGCCCCCCATATGTGGGCCAGCCCCACAGCTTGAAGACCTCTGACTTAAAGCTAGCCAAGCTGTAACGAGTTTGCTGAATGAATCCACAAACTGGAAGATGCCCCTTTCCCTTGGAGTCCTTTGCTCATGTGTTGGCAGTAGAGTTAGTCTCTTGGACTGATGTTTATTTCATGCTCTGGGGCAATTACTTGGTCATTTCCAAACACACCCCTTGCAGGTGAACACTGGTTGTTCGACTAGGGCCAGGCAGTTCATGAAAAGTTCAGCTGACCAGTTTGCCAAATTAAGACAGAGCTGTCCTAGTTGGAAACATCAGCTACAGCGTTGCCCCTGTAGAATGCGAGTTCAGCAGCAGGGCAGGAAACCTGCGGGGGAGCTCTTACTCCCCCAAAAGACATTCCGTAACCAAACCAGAGAAACAGGAATGACCAGAAACAGATTTCAAAGGTCGGCATAAGCATTTAAACCCCTCCCATGAACATATATGGTCATTGGCGCTAGCACAGGAGCGATGACTGACACCGATAGGGTGGGAAGAAGACGCATGCGGATAATGACAGCCACATTCACAGAATGGGAGGTCTATAATGCAATAGAATGAGACCCCGAAAACTTAATTGACAAAACCAAACACACAAAGCAGTCTACCACAGAGGCACAGAACAGGGAGGATGTTCTTGACACAACTCCAGCAAACAAGAAAATACCAGCACAGCCATACCTACCAGTGCGGTTAGTAAACCAAAGTGACATTCTGGCACAAGCAAACATGCCTGAGGGAATATTGAGGACAGTAACCATTAGAAATAAAAAGCACACATCACCGACAGAGCACAGTCATGGAGAGCGGAAGCAATTCACACAAATACAAAATTAGGATCTATGACGTGTCTTCTCAGCTTTTTGCTCAAGGACGATGTGTTCAAATTTTCTTTTGACCATATTTCAACACAAAAAATGCAGTGTAAGAACCCCTGCAACACCCAACAACACATGCCTTTCTAAATACCTAAACCCAACCCCCATCTACTTTTGTGTTGAAATGTGGTAAAACAAAACGTTACCAATGGGCCTGGAACCAAATGGTCTGCGAGGAGATGGGCTAGTTCCCAAAATGAGCAGATTGTACAAGGAGAAACATAGAAAATGGCAAAGACTCAAAAACCAACTCTGCTCACAGGAGGGCACCAGCAGAACAGGCTCAGGAAGTATAATTCCCCACAAACACGCCATGCAACCAGGAAAAGAAACAGCAAGGTGACCGCAGCCTCGCCCCCAAACATGCGGCAGCAGTTCCTGCCAAAGGGAAACCTCTTCAAGCTGATCCTTCAGTGAGAAAATAACCTTGAGCAAAAAGTTCCCAAAGGACAAACAGACACACATACCACAAAGAAATATCCTAACCCAAGCATGCTGCTATTCAGACTGTTGCAGTGATGTGCACACAGTGATACCGATCATTTATCCCAGGAAGGAGGCAGCACAAGCAGCCATTTTCAGGGTATACAATTGGCCTCATTACGACCCTAGCGGTACGGTATGGACGGTGCCGGTATGGCACCGGAACCGTCCATACCGTACCGCCTTATTCCGAGTTTCCCCCGTGGGTCCCTGACAGCCCACCAGGTCTTACCAAATATGCTCCTGACCCCCATTGTGCCCTATTTGGCAGAAAGGGGATAGGGAGCCTGGTATTACCGCCTCCCGTGAATGGGCAATTACCGGCCCCTTCATCTCGTGATGGGCCGGTTATTGCCCAATCGCAGAAGGCAGTGCCGGTAGCGAGCATGGCGGTAGCCGTGCCTGCCATACAGGCACGGCTACCGCCATGAGGCCCAATATCTCTTATCACCATCCCACCGCATTGCACACATTAGCATTTCGGGGAGGGGAGCCGCCCAATCAGGAGGCTAGGAACGCAGGCTTGATCTGCTGGTATAAACTTGCATCCCATTCCTGTCTCCTACCATACTCCCGAGGCCGCAATAGGTTTTTCATTAGCACCCTAGACCTCATTTCCCCCTATGGCCAGCACCCCTGCAAACCCTAGAGTTCCTTATTCATCTACCACCCCAACGCTGCTCTCCGACTTACCTACCTCCTGTTCCACTGAGGATCCGTGCTCATGCAACTCGCCTATAGTACTGGGTTTTCCCAGCAGCCATTACTTTTTGTAGATTTTCAATGGGAAACCGTCATGCAAGAGTTGCCCAATGCGAGTTTCCCATTTAAAAAAACCTATCAGCAGGCCGGTTGAACGTCTGGGATGCTAATTGATCAATGACCCTATACTAAGGTGTGCTAACCTGATAATAGCTGTAAGCCCTTGCTGAGACCCTCGCAAGGCGCAGCTGAATATAGAATCCTTAAAGCTACAGTGAATTGGGGGAGCACACTCCACCACCTCCCTTTTCTCTCTAAGAAACTTCCAAAGTACCAACCACTTGCTTTTTGAAATCTGTCTCTGCACTCAGGGCCGGCCTTAGGGCAGGGCTGCCTGGGCGACTGCCTGGGGCGTCATTAGCCCACCGTCACGCTAGCTCGGGGGAGTCTTTCAAGGTCTCCCCGGAGCTGGTGTGGTAGGAGAAGGTGCGGCAGGCACCGTAGCTTTTGGCATGACCAGGGGTGCGCGGGAGGAGGGGGGTAAGGAGGCCCCATATTTTAGTTTTGCTGCCTGTGGTACTTCCGGCGCATAGGCCGGCCCTGTCTGCACTTCTGTTTGAGGTACCTCTGTTTCGAAGGAAAATGCTGGGCGGATCTGAATTTTTGGGCCTTGACCTTCAACTCTTGAATTATTTGCCTGCAGGGCCTTGCCTCGTCTATCTTGCATTTGAACAGTACCCAGGCTGACAGGTAGTATTTCTCGTGCAAACGTCTGTATTTATTCAAATAAATGGGGCAGCTCTAAAGGTTAAAGATCAGAGGCTACGACAGTGCGACTTTACTCCGATCTAAACCAGTGCGTGTGTGCTAGCCAGCACTCAAATGAAAAGACGTATCACTTCAGATGTGCAAGTAAAGTCATGTTGATTTGTGCTCATTGTAATCCCCCCAATACCTCGGTAGAGTATCGAAATACATTTACATGGCGAAGTTGTCACAGAGACGTTTTCTAGTAGATTAACTGAGTTACACATGGCGAGTTGATTTTAAAGGGAATTTAATCATGGAATCAAACAGAAAAAATGTGTATCACACATTAAATTGCCTTAAGAGATCGAATAGGTTTTTTGGAATAGTTAATGAAGCACAGTTTGGACATGCATTAATGTAATCTTTTTTGCATGTTGCCGACTCTTCAAGCCTCTTCAAGGTATTCCTGAGCACATCCTGTGGCCATCGCACCACCATGCTTCTACTAATTCCACAACTTCTTCCAAGGTACCAATATCCGCCATGACTGGAAAATACTTGTTACCACGGGTTTGCTTATTTTCCCTTGCTCTTAATCAGCGCTCCGCTCGACCCACTGTCTAGCGTTACACACTTGCCTCTACATATACAATCATATTCTCTCCAGCTTAATCCCTACCTATTTTCCCAACGTGTTACTTCCGTGCACCCCGAGCATGTTCCTGCTTGCCACTTCCACACACGCTTTGGGCCCTGATTTTCCATTCTTCTTCCCCCACAGAGTTATAGCCTGGTCACCCCAGGAGAGACCATAATATGCCATTTTCTAGGGAAGATGCAGGCATGGCGAGACCACTATGGTGGTTACTGGCACAGCATAAAACGGTCTAATCCAAGGTAACAAATACCAGAAGCAGTCTTAAAAATACGACAAAAATGCCATCATATAGGGCACAACGCACCAGCTAGTGGTGATTGGCATAGTACAAAAGATGATTATCATAACATGACATACGCCTGGTGTAGTCACCATATGTAAGATGAAATCTATAGTTTAGCGTTTTATTGACTGTGGGCTTTCTGTTCATTAATCAAGGCTGATTAATAAAATTGTAATGGAGCGGCAGGGGCACTCTTAGCAGTTACCCCGATTGCCAGCAAGAGGGTACCTGGGCCCCGGAAAATGCTGCCACCGCAAGAATAGAAGACTCAAACTGTAGTGCAAAGTGTACTGTCTTTATTATCAATCAAAATGACAGGGATTGCACCTCGAACAACATGAGTTTCCAAGAATGCTCTCATCCTCCAAACGTGCGTCACACCATTTTAACTGCTAGTGACATTACACAAACAAGTTGCTCTCCAAAAGCCTAACAGGGAAGTGGATTGGTTAATTGAGGAAAACTATATATGCAATTTATAGTGGTTAGTGTAATCATTTGGTAGCCATATCTGGTGGCTCCTGCTAGAACCACCTCTAAGTGTCACAAATACAAAGTTGCAAGTTATTTTGAAAGTAATTGGCCCGTGCAACATAAAGTGCTTAACGTGAAAGGTATTTGGGGATTGCGCAGAACAGATCTTCTCAGCCTTGGGACATTGGACAGCTACCAAGCTAGGTGAAACTACTCAAGGTAGAGGGAACGATCCCGAAGATGCTGTGTGTTCCCAACAAGTTGTCATCTCTGATCGCCTAGGCCTTGTGACAGTACATTTGGCTTTGAGCCTATATAGTAATTGTATCTTTCCAGCTTTGGTTTGATGGGAAAAGCTTTCCCCCATCTGCCTCGAAGGAATAAGCTCTGTACTGCTCTTGCAGGTCAAGTGTGTAGGGACCACAAAATGGAACTCTCCTGCTTGTAATTATGAGGATTCTAGGCTGTATACCTTGCAGGTGCCTTATCGCTTTGGTGAACTGGAAACCTTTCCGTCTCTGCTCGTCCTTGGCGAGGCTGTGCATGTTGTCTGCGCTGGAAGCCTTGTCTGTCTGCTTTAACTGGATAAGTCTGTCAGCTTTTTCCTGTATTCTGGAGTTCCTCTTGCTTCCTTCATTCACTTCAATGTACCGATGGCTTCTATCTTTGTTTTTATGGCCATACATAATAGTCGCAATTAAGCATGAGCAAGCAATGTGTACGTATTCTTAGGCATCTTGCAGTTTCAGTACAGCTGAAGATGTACTCGTGTGAGTGTGTTGGTCCTCTAACTATGTGAGTCATAAGCATTTGCTTTTTGTCTATCTGAAATAAACTAAAGTGTTTGTGCAGCTTTGTGCATGAACGCACATATGCTTCATGTCGAACGCATCTATGTCATGATGTCAGTGGGGATGTCATTAGCTTCTGAGAGGTTGTAGTTAGTCAACTTGTTTTATCGATGACAACTGTATCTCCTCCATGTTGCCAGTCGGGTATGGTCTAAATGGCTGTCTGAGTGAATAGCATTTCTCACATCTGTGATACATCAATGATGGTGAGAAAGGGCCCAGGAGTGATGTGCATCTCTCGTTTCTTTGTCTTTCGGCTGAGAATGGGGTGGGGGTCACAAGGGCCACACTTGGGTCTCCCTCTTAAATCCCCCCTCTGGTCAACAAGTCAATCACACTCCCCAAACAACCCTCCCTATTCACAATCAGCTGTGGGATCCAGATCTTTGTCACTCCTCCTAGATTTCCATGATACTTCACATATTCATCCAAACTCCAGGTCATATAGCTGCAATCTCCATCAGGGTTGATCTATTCTCATTTTCCCCAATAGTCACATGAGATAGGAGGAAAAGTGAATGCAGTGCCTGGTGGACACAGAGAACACTGCGTCAGCTGTGATTTCAGTGCATTAAGTGTCTGTGTTTCCTAATACATCCCTACGTCAAGTAATATTTTTACCCCCATAGTCTTTTCAGTAGTCTTCCGGCACTCTGATATTGCTACTCTGATGACACAGAAGACAAATAATACCAGTATCAAGGCTTCTATCATTACTTTTCAGTCTGCTGGCCATCCATGATGGTGTCCAAGAAAAGAGGTATGATAACCAGTCATTGTCTTGTCCTATACCATTTATCTCTGCCTCCATTTTAGCATGCAGTTCTGATGGACGAGTGATAGCTTCTGTTACTGTTCTGTTTTCCTCATCATGTGCAGGCATGTACATAGAGCAAGAAGGCCTAATCTTGGCACAAACACCTCCTTCCATTGCCGTGAGAAGGTCCAGAACGTACCGGTTCTGTAGGCCATTTATCTGACAGCTCTCAACTCTTCTTTGATGGCATTGAAAACAGTCAAGTTTATTGTCTGCATCAGATCCCACCGTGTGATGTGGAGCTACTTGGTGGTCACATTAGCCTGAACCGCTGGAATGACGGATGCAAAGAACATCTCGGTCGGCTGAACAGTCTATGTTCTTGTGGCACTGCATCCAATGCATCTTCCATTTTAGATGGCACATAGTTTCCTCTCTTTATTCTTGTCAGCTACGCAGCTCTCTTCTTCCTCTGATGAATATCCATCTTAGGGAACCCATCTACTTGTATGTCCTTCTGGGATACTGCTAATACTGGAGTTTTCAGCTGTACTAGAGGGTATATTCCTCCCTGATTTGGTGGCAATTGCACATATGCCTTAGACCCGCAGGCCCAGTAATGGTCCATTAGCACTGCAGTACCAACCCTCATGCCTGATATCTTCGATATTCACTTGCATCCTTTATTCTCTCCAACCTTCACTGGACCATCTTTCTGGAAACACAATGAAGCACTCTCTAGAGCGGTAGAATTGGCATAGGACCTGATTAATTCTCTACCCACGTGAGCAGTTTTGCACCTGCTTCCCATTCCTTGAGGCAATCACCATTTTCCTTTTGTACCACTTCTACTGGAACTGTTAGAAGTGCATGTGCTTTGCTCCCAACCATTCTCTCCTTCCATCCTTCAGTTGTCTATATTTGTCCCTATACTAGTAACCGTGGTCTTTGCCAGCATCTTGGCATTCCTCCTATCTCTTTTTGTCCTGTCTTGGGGAATTGTAATTCCTTTTGTGTCACTATTCTGCCTTCTCATTTGTTTGGGCCATCAGGAATGCACTCTTTTGTCCTGTCAGTGCTCCAGTAGTCCTCTATCATATCTTGGGTCTTGATATAATGATAATGATAATGACGTGTTATTTATATAGCGCCTTAATCTGTGACATCCATCTTAATGTGGCCCATATTCCTTGAAATCGGCCTCTGGTTGTGCAGAGAGACAAGCGCATGAGGCAATGTGCTCTGGCAATTGGAATTTCGATTTCTGAGAATGTTCTGGATGCACCCATGGCATAGGGGATGAGAGAGCACACATGGCAGCTCTCCTTCATAGTTTCTTTCCCGAACCTGGTCATGTTCTTATACCACATGTTGTTGGATACATTGTCTGAATCTGTTAGATATGCATTTACCTGCTCAAAGTCTACATCTTTACTATGTTTGAGTATTTTTACTTCTCTGGCAGCATTAGACATCTACCCAGATATGGCTTCAGTAAGAGCCGCGATAGAGGTTGCGTTAGTGGGAGCCAAAGCAGGTGCATGCAAAAATAGAATGTAAATAAGTAGGGACAGCAAAAGGCAAAAAACATCAACACAGCAGTTCAAATTATAGTTCCCATTTTTTGTAGTGCTCCTTATTGTCCAGAAAGTCCATAAAATCAACTGAAAAGCCTCAAAAACACATTGTTACTGTTTTAGTGTGTTAGTTAAGCTTTCCTTTGGTAGCACTGGGCAAGTGCTGCAAAAACAATCGTTCCCACACTAAGTGGACTTTGGCACTGTTCAACAACGTGATAATAGATGGATTTCCATGGGTCAAACGTGGGTACATAAAGAAAAAAGGCATAAAAGAACAACCTATATGGTATCATCCATTCGGTCTAATTACAGATTTAAGAAAGTGCTTCACAAAGGGTGGGTGGAGGTACAAAACCTTGTATTAAGGCCAGTCTCTTTACTTTCATGATGAATACCTAGCGTGAGGAAAAGATAGTATGCCTAATCTAGCTCTGCGTCTTGTTCTTCTCTAACTCTGGTCATAGGCCTGGTCAATCTTTGTTGTTGTGCATCTCCTGCTTCTTGTTCTTGTTCTTGCATCAAACGGTCTGCGTGCTGGTGGGAGGAGGTCTCACCTCTACAAGGCTTGACATCTCCAATGTAGTTCCAGGTCTTTTTTGCCAGTTAGTTTCACTGCTCGGTTTGTGGCCTGCTCTACGGAAAAAGGTCTCTCGAATCTGGGCTTAAACCAGGGTCTGATTAAATTACGTAGTTAAACATTGTCCCCTGGATAAAGAAGTGGTTGTGTAAGCAGTTCAGAGTTTGTTATTGGTATTTTATCTTCCTCAACCTTCTTCGACCTCTCCCGCTGGCACTGCAGCTGTCGAGAGATTAAAGATACACTAGCCATCATTGAAGCAATGCAATCATGCATTTCATCACCCAAGACAACAGCAGAACTATGGGCGTCTGTCAGTGCTCTAGTGGGAGGAGAAAGTGGTAGTCACATACGTCACCCTGTCACCACCTCCCGAGGGTTTAAATTGTGGTCGGATCCAGGTTGATTGGGCATGCGAACCAAATTATGGGTAGGCAATGCAGCCATCCCTTCTTGAATGTGGCTTTGATTTGAGTTATTTTTTCATGTAGCATGCCATTGAGGTGCTCACATATTCCATTTGCTTTTGGGTGATAGGCACAGAAAAACATATGCGTAATCCCCAGCAAGGCTGTAATATGTTCAGAAGTTGCATTTACAAAATGAGGCCCATTGTCTGACTGCAGGACCTTGCCCACCCCCATCATGGGAACACCTCTCTGACGAGGAATTTGGCCACCCTGAGGGCATCAGGGTGTGAACATGGACCAGCTTCTATTCATCGGGAAAAAGGGCATACTACTAGTATCATATAGCGGTAGCCTTGGCAGACCTGAATCATATCTACATAATCTACATTGAGGTGTTGGAAAGGGCCATTTGGAAGGGGGTATTGCTCTTCGCACTACTTGCAATGTATGACCCGCATTGTATTTCTTGCATACAGTACAGTTATCCATGAATGCGGCTATGTGCTCTGTGCAACAATGCTTCTGGAATTACTGTCTTGCCTGTGCATTCCTGTCACCATAATGCGTCTCTAGGGGATATCGAACACCCTCTCCTTACCCATAGCTCCTTTTCTTCTAATGGTGCTCTCCCTTGAAATTCCATTATATCTGTGGTGGGTAGCGAACTATACCCTTCTTTCAATATCAGAATGTGCTCACGTATGTGTGTGTTAGAAGGGGTGTCAAACTCATTTATTTCTGTAAAATATGCTGCACGCTTTGCTTCTGCGGCTTCATTGCCACGAGAGATCAAGTTCTCCTCCCTTGTGTGTGCTTGGCACTTCACGACTGCTATGACTGATTGGAGTTGTAGTGTGTCTATGAGTCTGGCCAATAGGGAGGCGTGCTGCACTGCTGTGCTATGAGCACGTTGAAAGCCCCTCCTCTGCCATCATATCAGTTCAACATGTACTGTAGACGACACATTGGATGCATCAGAATACTCTGTAATTTCCTTGTCTTTGTGCATTTCTAATGCCATTATGAGAGCCACTAATTCTGCTGCCTGCGCTGAGAAATGTGATGGCAATCCTGCGCTTGCTACTTCTGCTGTCCCAGTATGTCTTTCTCCTGTTGCCTGGTCTATGGTCGATAATCCGTCAACAAAAAGTACTTCCCCCTCCTTCGAGGGCACTCTCCCCTACCTTAGGGATGTCATCATAGCATTCAGTGTATGTAGTACAGTCATGCACAAAGTCTCCTTCGTCCACTGGTTCAGCTATGAATGTAGCTGGGTTTACAATTCTGCATCTCATGATTTTTATCGCCGGATTCGAAATGATCACCACGGATCTGGATGCTCTTTGTGTAGTCAGTGTGGGCTTTTCGAGGATCGCAAAAAGGACATACTCCCCGTAAAGTGTGCTACTGCACCACATTGTGATACTCACCGACTTTTGTACTGCAAATGCAGCAGCAGCCAATATTTGCAGGGGTAGTGTCCACTCATCACTGGGTCTAAACCTCTGCTATTGTAGGCCATTGGTTAGTTTCCTAAGGTTGTCTTCTGTGTGAGTACCACAGTCATCTAACTCTGTTGGAGTGTGAGAACAAATAGAATTTGTCATTGAAGTTAGGAATCCCTAGCACTGCGACTGTGCATATTGCCTCCTTCAACTCCTCAAATGCTTCAATCATTTCTCGGGTCCATGCCAGCTTACCGTCCCGCCTCTGAGCCTCCCGAAACTTGCTTAATCAGGCTCTCATTTATGTGCTACAGTCGAATACCTAGGCCTTGCAATATTTACAGATGCCCAAGAATTGCTGCATCTCTCTCAATCACCTCTGCTCTTTCTGGGGTTACCTTTTGCCCTCCTATGTTATCAACTGTTCAATGTACAACACTTCCTTCTGGCAATATTTTAATTTTGCCTTGTCTATCTTGTAACCCTTTTCTGCTAGCACTATCAGCAGCTGACTTCCTACAGATCAAAATGTGGTCTACATACTGAATGATGGTACTATCCAAATGTATACTCCCCAGGTCCATCTGAAGGACCCTACTGAAGATAGAGGGTGATTCGCAGTACCCCTGAGGTAATCTTGTGTGTTTCCACTTCTGGTTTCTATATAGAAAGGATGTCAAGTCCTGCGTTTCTTCATTGAGTGTTATAGAGAAGAAAGCGTTCTTCAAGTCTTTTACCATAAAGTGGGTAGCTTCCAGTGGAAGACTACATAGAAT
Organism: Ambystoma mexicanum; assembly: GCF_040938575.1. NCBI lineage: Eukaryota > Metazoa > Chordata > Amphibia > Caudata > Ambystomatidae > Ambystoma > Ambystoma mexicanum. Next base: position 1,328,227,155 of record NC_090931.1, read on the forward strand.
CATCACTGGAATGGGAGCTAACGGGAATTCTGCCTCAACAATCTGGTTCAAGGGACCTAGATCTTGAATAAAATGCCATGATTCCCCGTTGCCTTCTTTACTGGGTACTGTGAGAAATCAGAAGGTGTCTCACCAACTAGGCCCCAGAGATCTTTTATCCAGGTGGCCAGGACATGGCCATCTCTTTTGGAACCAGTTCCTGGGGGTGGACCAGTGCGGGACGATCTCCTGGATGAGGGGTCTTCGGTTAGTGGGAGTGGGACACCGGATGGTGAGCCACAGTATCCCCTTCCCTGTAATACCTTTACCTCATCCTACCAGGTAGGATATTTAGGAACTCAACCCCCCTTTTACAACATGAACACTTTCTCACAGACAGCCCGCTATGAGAGAAAATGGACTAACACCAGAGCCATATACCTGACGTGTCCCAATACAATGGCCAGGCAAGGTCAGGCAATTACTGACCATAACACACACCTGACTTCCATTACACTCCCCCACTTCCCCACACAGATAAAAGGTGGAGCACGAGAGCGAGGCAAAGCACACAAGGAAAAAGCAGTTCTAAGATGGCAGTTTAACAAGAGGAGGAAGACGGCAAAACAGAAGGGTATCACAAGGAGGGAAGTTCCCTTGACCTTTTTTCAACAAGGAACCGTTACTTTCATGAAGCGTTGAGAGTAGAAAGCGTAAAACCAGGAAACCAGCCTGAGGAATCCTGCATTGTGTGCCAGAGGTACGCAGGGAGAATCGCCAGGTGCCATGGTACTGTCCTTGGCTCCAACAACAAAGCAGCATCAGTTAAATCAACACAGCCGGTAGGTTGAGGAGACAGATACAAGACCAGGCTGTGTTGAAGCCAAGGTTGCAAGCAGCAACATTGTATGGCGAGCGCTGAAATGAACATTGTATGAAACACGTGTGATAACCAACGCAAGCAAAGTTGAACTGCAGATGAGTGATTGAACTTTGAAACCAAGATACAATACCTTTGACAGAGTGGTCCAGCACTGTGTGGTTGCTCAATAGAAGGTCTCTATAAGGTATCCAACTGAGAGTTGACAAAAGTGAAAGAGGGGCAAAGGATTGTGAATTGAAGTGGTCCTGCGACTGGTCAAGCAACATCCTCTACACAATCAAAAGTCTTCAATGTTGATACAGTAAAGAAAGTTTATAATGAAGTAAATAAAGTTGGTCTGAGCCCAGCAGAGGAAGACCAATGGCAAGTTTTGGGTTACAGCATGTTTTGTGTTAGAATAGATAAATCAGTCCAAGCCCAGCAGAGGGAGGCTGATTAAAGATTTTCTGTCAAAGCGGATCGAAGCCCGGCGCAGGGGGATCCGAGGTGAACAGTGAATCACCCGAGAAATTGGGTACGTGAAAATCCTAAGAACATTGTGTTAAAGTGGATCTGAGCCCGGCGGAAGGGGATCCGAGGTGAACAGTAAAAGGTGGATCTGAGCCCGGCGGAGGGGGATCCGAGTTGAATAGTAAATCACCTAAAAAAATGAGGAATATATGAAATACAAAAAGGAAAGGAACTTTATTGTTTGGTTGTTACATCAGGCCTTCTGAAAGAAGAGACTTTCAATGGCAAAGAGACTTTGGCACAGAAGGGCATGATGCTAAAGTTTTGACCTGCACCCTCGTGCTAGAGAATCCACAGACTGTGCTAAGCTCGAGTGTGCTGCCTTGTCTCATGCTGAAACACATGGGGAAGGGAAGCCAATGGCTTGAATATCTTGACATATCATTTCTTGGACACTTTACTTTTGCACAACATTGTTTGCCACACTATTTGTATTTAGAGGTAAGCATTTGGCAATAGGTTTATTAGCACAGGCCCTTTTATTTTGACAAGACACCACTAGGAATGCGTTATCATTATTTGATGGTTGTAGCTTGTACCCATCTTTAGATTTAAGATTAGAAAGGTGTTTTTCAAGCCTAATTGAAGTTCAATAAACTCCCTTGAACTGTGGTCACTTGTGGCTGTCTTACTGTTGATACCATGCCTTCCTTACAGTTTACAGCTGCATTACACCGTGACTCAGAAGGGACTACAATTCTTTGCTTTACTAACATGTTGATTGTCTCATAAATGTCTTTGCCTGCCTCCCTGGATAGAAGGCATTGCCTTCTTACCCCTATGTAAGATGCCCCCTGGCTTGAGCTTTATTTTGACAGCTCCTACTCCGTTCAACAGGCCAACGTCATATGGACTGCTAGTCCATAGAACACTGGGTACTCATGCTAGGTGGTGGTGCCTTTTTCAGTAAAACCATTCATTGTGATTCTTCTCTATAATGTATTCTCACCCAATAGGTAATGGTCATAAACCATCTCGAGGTCTGAACGATCATCTCAGAACAATTCCTCTTCTGGCAAGTCAGTCAGTCTGTGCCATTGTCTTACTGCGATTACTGCTCTTCATGCCGTCCTGTGTCATCCATCCCATGCAATACTGCTCTATCGCCCCATACTATAACCGTCTCCAGTTTTATTAGAAACACCCGTCCTTCCTTTTCATGCAAGGGAACCTCTGGTCTGAACAAGAACTCATTGGGTATACAAAGCAACTTGCCTTGAATTCCTGGAAGCCATGCTATCAGCACTTTCACTCCATACTGGAATAACTCAGGGTTCCTGACACACCCTCTGGACAGTCTGTCCGCAGTATGCCTGAATAAGCTCCCTCACATTCATGCAGTGAATCCCTGGAGTCAAGCATACTATCCCCTGATTGGTGAATGAGAAGGTCATGTTAAGTCGGCTCATCATGTCCCTACCCATTATGTTTACTGGTGTCTTTCTCGAATATAATAATGGCATAGTCAGTTCTTGTCCTCCTATGGAAATCGGACGTTTGTCAGTAAAAGGAACTAAATCTGTAGCCCCAGAGAATCCCTGCACATTCATGGCAAGGCCGGACATTGGGTATCTCCATTCCCTAATACAGGATCTAGTCGCTCCCATATCCAAAAGAAAAGATAATGGGCCTCATTACGAGTTTGGAGGCAGCCATTGTGCTATCAGCACCACGGCTGCCTTCAAACCGGGCTCCATTACCAGGTTCCTTCAATGAGGAATAACCGGGTCATTCCAACATTGGAGTACCCGGTAATTCCTCCTTGAAGGAACCATTCCCCATTCCCATTTGGGCCTCCATAAGGCTCAATGGGAATGGGGAGGGAGGTAATAACGGGCACATTACGAATGGCCCGTTATTACCTCCCTCTTCCCCTCGCGGGACCCGGAAAAGACGTCTGGTTTTACCAGACCTCTGGTCCGGGTCCCGCAAAGGGAACCTCGTAATCGGTGCTCCCGTAATGAAGGGTGCTGGTCCCGTACCGGCACCCTTCATTACGGGAGTGTCACCCTTGTAATGAGGCCCAATGTCTTGTCACCTATTGTCACCCCTACATGTGGTTCCTCATTTGGGTCGGGTGTAATAGAGGGGATCAAACACATCAGGTTTGTCTGTGGGCTGTCCTATTGTGGGTATAGAGTAATCACTGTCCCTGTAAAAGAGTTGCCTCCCAGTACAGTCGCTCCCCCGTTTCCGTATGGGAGTCTGCATCATGGAGTCTGTGTGTACTGTGACTACAAAATTCTGCTGTGCTGGTGCTTGCTGTGCTGGTTGTATTGACTGCGTGTATTCCTGTGTTTGCAATGCATATGCCATAGGTTGGTGAGACTGTATTGGAATGCCTTGAACTGGCATTGGTTGTGGCGCATATAACTTTGTGTGCATGTGATCTTGGGCATAATACTCTGCTTGTTCAATCTGGTGTATTGGCTGGTGTGTCACTTCCCCATTCTGTTGCTTCGCACCACTTTGTGATATGTGACCCATCCTTCCACATATCCAGCATTGTGGTGGACTCCCCATTGGTCTCAGCTGTACCCCATTAAATCCATCTCCACCCTGTTGCATCAGGTGTCCAAACCCTCTTCCCTAGGGCATTCCTCCTCATCCCCTTGGCCAGTGGCTTCCGTTAGCCCTTCCTACAAAGCCTCCCCCTACTGTCCGAGGTCAATTGTGCGCATTCTGGGCAACTAATCCCTCTCCACTCGGTCAACATCGCCCCTTCCGTTGTGTATTTCGATAGCTTCTACTGCACTAACTTTGCCTCTTCTGTCTTTCTCTCCTCACGCTTCTTTCACACGTTCTCCTGAATTAACCAACAATAGTGCACTATAGTTAGCTGGATCTCTGACCATGGTTTAGCCTCCTTCCCACTCATTTCTTCTATGGATTTTGCACCTGTTCTAGCAGCCCTTGGCATATGTTTTAAAATAACCCCACTGTTTTATCCCACAGTTCTCTCGTCATGAGATGCCAGTGCTCTTGTATCTCCTGAATGTATAAAAGTGGGTCTTTGTCCTCACGCATTTTGCATGCCATAATCGGGAATATGTTGGATGCGTCCGGGTACTGCACCCTTAGAGCTTGCCATACGGTTGCTTGGCAGTTATAGAACAGTGCGCCATCACGCTCCGTGTTCTGTGCTAAATGGCGTAGCACAACATTTGGGGCCCCCCTGCAAACTATGCTTAGGGGACCCACTCCCCCAGCTTGGAAACAAATCACGGATCGCACCACACTTTGGGCCGGCCTAGATTACCACGCTTGCATAATACGCACAAATGTGTTTCTGCAGGGCACACTGCACTAGGAAAAAGATATAAATATGTATGAATGCACTATACAGCACACTTTCTGAGAAGAATTGGCTAAAAAGCCAGAGCGTTTGCAATTGTTTTGTACGGTAACACCAATCCAAAAATCCATTACATTGAAGTCACCAACAGTGCACAGGACCATTACTGCTTAAATTAATTTAATGCTTTGCTATTAAAAATGCCATACCACAATGAAAACCTGCCCAACTGTCTGCACAATGTAGACCAGTCTAGACACATAATAACATATTAAGTACGGCATGCCAGGCCATATTTAGACACACGGGGCCTCATTACACGGTAGGTGGTAGCTATGGCGCTTTTAGCGCCATGGCTACCCCCTTACCGCATTCCGGGTCCGTGTTCCCAGAATAGGGATTTACCGGGTCATTCCGACCTTGGAGGACCCGGTAAGTCCCCATTCCGGGAACCATTTCCCATTCCCATTTGAGCCCCCATAGGACTCAATGGGAATGAGGATGGAGCTAATAACGGTACCGCTATTTGCGGTACCATTAATAGCTCTGAGGTCCCATAACGGGTCCCGTCCTTAACACCTGGTCAGACCAGGCGTTAAGGTCGGGACCTGCTAAGGGACCCTCTAGTAGGGCGGTAAGGGATTATTGGCACCGGTGCCCTTACCGGTGCGGTAATCCCTTACCACTTACCATGTAATGAGGCCCATAGACTGGTTGCACCAAAATACTAGATGAAGCAATAACACTTATCATGGTTATTCTTTCACAGATGCCCAGAAAAATATACAGTGCCACATTAAGAAACAACTAGACTGGCAGTGCTTGAGTGCTGCCAGTCTAGTCAGGTAATTACACTTAACAGGACTGCTTTATCAGAGATGCCCAGTTGAAAAAAGTCAAGCCAAACTAAGAAATTACTTGACTGACTGCACCAAAATGCCTCTCTAGCTACTAATACCACATATCATGCCTGCTTAGCCTGGACATGGATGACCATTAGGATTTATTGCACAATCATTGCACCACCCCATCCCCACACATCCCCTCTCCCTCCCACCCACTGCCCCAACCCCCAAAATGAGCTCCTCGGCTCAGAATCACCTCCATGTCCCTCTTCCTCGTCCCAGTTCTGATACACTGGGACGAGGAAGAGTGGGACTAGGATTAATGAAGATTGTAGGTAACTAAGCCAGGCATTTCCTCCATGTCCCTCCACCTCATCCCAGTAATTTTGTATGAGGCAAAGTGCCTCATACACAAGTACTTAGACGAGGAAGAATAGGGCTATGAATAGGACTAGGAGTAATGAAAATAAACCCACACTTTTTACAACATAAACACGACAACACAACAACAGACATAACATAAAGCACAGCCGTGTTCCTGCCTCTTCAAAACACAGGGAATTCCAAAATGATATGGGCTTTCTTCTATACCGCCGCATATAGGAATACATCTCAATGAGATAACTTAAGAAACCACCGTCCGTGACCTAAGTTAGCACCTTTGCCAATACCTAGACACAGGGATCCATACATATGAAATCATCCATGAACTAAGCTAACCTGCCTAGAGCATAGGTATCCTTTTTATGGGTTTTTCATATTTTTCATGCATAAACCAAGCTAATGCCCAGAGTACAGGTGTACTTTTTATGGTATTTTTCTATTTTTCATCTGTAAAATAAGCTGACCACCTAAAAAATTCTACACAAAAAACACAACAACAAATGAAACGTTCCCCTCCCCAATATTTGCATATAGTTGAGTCTATACCTACACTCCGTGATCCGCTGAAGCCCCTCGGACACCGACTCTCCGAGAATCTGCCACTATGCGGTCCAGTCTGTTTGTGTGGTTTCCTCCTGGGTGCCATCAGCACTCCTGCCAGCAAGTGTGTCCTTGGCCATGGCCACTGCTGCTGGCTGTATGGGTGCACTTGGTGTGGTGGTGCTCCTGGAGGCACGTGGTGTCGGCGCAGGGCCTGCACTGCCACTAGCAGGCTTTCCCTTGCTGGGGCCAGGTGTGGCATGCTGGGACTTGTGCTTAACCATCACATGTGCCCGCTCTTTAGGTATAGTAGTGGAGGTCAAAGTTCTGGGGCAGCAGTTGCTGATGGGCCTTCCCCCTAATCTCCACAGCCCCTTTGTGAGCTGCCTGAGTGCCTGTAGGGGACAAATTACATGCTGTGAGGTATTGTGTGTTCATGTGGTTTGACTTGCAAGTCTATTGATCAGAGTGACACCCCACCAATGTGGCCAGATGGGCATGGTTGTTCAGGGGCCAATGCATGTGCCCACAGCATTGTGGGAATGGTTGCCGCTATGTGTGTCTGTGACCCATGACAATGTGGCATTTAGCCCGTGTGCGGTCAAGGCAAGCTGTCCATGCTGGGGCAGATGATTGGGTGAACCATGCATGCATGGGGCCCTGCAGGGTCACACATATTGTGGCATGCTCTCATGGGCATGTTCTGGCATACAGCCACAGCCTTTGTTTTTGCAGCACATGGGACAGTCGTATGTGCTCATGACCCCATAGCCCATCCCCTGGCGACACATGCCTTGTGGGAATGGGTTTAGTGGCATCGTCTTGGGTACTGCCATGGCTCAATGGGATGCTGCTGTGCAGCCAGCAGCAGTGTTCTTTTTCGTGTTTGCCTTGCTGCATCCATTTAGGTGCAGGGAGTCATACACTGAGGTGGGGCTCGTCTGCCATGCCAGCATGTGACTGGCCAACTGGGCCTGCAACATGCTGGTGTGATGACTGCTTGGTGTCGTGGATACTCACACGCCACACTCATGCAGGCACAGAGAGCGCGAGCAGGAGAGTGGGGTGCATTGCACTTGGATTAGTCGCTTGCCACACCTTCACACGCCACAACCGCTCAGGGTGCACTTGGTGCCCTACCTCCAAGCTGCTGTGGAGGGGGGCTGATGTCGCACCCCATCAGATCACCCTGACTGCCCAAGCCTACTGGCGGTGTCCCGTCAAAGTTTCGAACACATAGTTTTGAAATACAAATTTTTCGAAACAAAAGGATCGAAAACATTTTTTTTAAATGCATTTATTTTAATGTCAATTTTTTTTGGGGTTTGTATAGTAAAATGTGTGGTTTTTCACAAAAAAACGGGAGTTTGGGGGGGAACCCCCACCCCAAAAAAACAAAAAAGAAACATGCATTCGAAGAAAAAAAAATGCAATCCTGTTGTGTCGAAACTTTTGTATTTCAACACTATGGCCCTCATTACAAGTCAGGCGTTAAGGGTTTAACGGCGCCGTCGGCGCCATTAACCCTTAACGCCTGATTCACACTTTAACGCCTGCTTTTTGCAGGCGTTAAAGTCCAAGGCGCTAAGCGACCTTGGTGCTAATTACGGCACCGTAATTTACGGTGCCGTAATTAGCGCCAACCCCATCCCCATTATGCCCTATGGGGCAAAAATGGGAATGGGGAAGGGCAAATGGTGAATGGGGAATTACCGCCCCACTCACCTTGGAATGGGGCGGTAATTCCGCCATCCACCATGGCGGAATCCGGCATGGACCATGGTGCTAATAGCACCATGATCCACCGCCTGCCTTGTAATGAGGGCCAATGACTGTCGAACAATTCGCTATAAACCCGTCTGGCATTTGTGCTGTCTATCACTGCATTTAATGCTTACATTTATGGATGGTCATTTGCTGTGTGAATTTGGGGGGTGTCACAACTCCTGCCTCTTGGCTGCTAGCACCCGCCTCCGCTCCGCTGTCTCCCTCTATATCCTCCATGTGTAGGATGCTGCTTCACTTCTCCTCCCACAGTGTGAGGACAAGTGGCTCGGTGAATCCACCTCCCGTAGCCATGGCCTCCTGCCAGTGTTGGGAGATGAGTCCATGTACCCTGACTCATAGGTTGTTGCATCTTTTGCAGCAGTCTACTACATCCTGCAGGACCATGCCAACCGCAGTGACCTTCTGGCTTATAATTCCTGTTTTACGCTTGTCCAAGGTTTTCCTCTGCTGGCTCCCATATAGCTCTTCACAGTGTCCAACCACCTCATCTGTGAGGACTATTAGCTCCCCCTCACTAAATTTTGGCTTCCCGTGCCAGGTTGTGTGCACCTTCCCTCTGATCTGCTCCTGTCACATGATTCCAGTGTCTTTTGGGGTCGGAATGCTACAGGAAGTGGGGGATTCAGGGTGGATTCTTCTTTTAAAGATGGCTGCCACCATGCTACCAGTTCTGGCAAACACGCTATTTATGCTGGTGCTTATTGCACCAGGGACTCGTCGGAGTGCCTTGTTGCTGTGATAATTCTGCCAGACGGAATTAGTGTTATCGTCCGAGTGATGTGCGCGTTCACGCCAGGTTGTGATGCATTGGTAATTGTGACGCCGGTCCCGGCGGTAATGCTAATTTCGCTCGGCGGAATTTCAGCCAGAATACTGCCCGGACTTCTGATGAGCCCCATAGTGTTTTATATGCTGTATCTATGCAGTAGGTAAATGTATACATGTATTTGTATGTATATGTATATATTTAATTAATAAATGTTAAGGAGGTTGTTAAGTAGGGAATAGTAGAATGAGGGTTATAAAGAAAGGGAATGTTATGTAGGTGAAATGTTAAGTAGGTGTAGGTTGTTGTAGTGAATATATTAAAAGGCAGTAGAGGTGAGGAACCCTGGCGTGAGGTAGCGGGATAGTGTGGTAGACTGCCTGAGGTCACTTTGGGAGATGGGACAACCCACAGAGGCCATCCTTTAACCTCACACTCCATGTGTGTGGTACCTGAAGTTAGGAAACTGGTCTGTTTCATCAGACTCACACTATGGGTCCTTGGGACCCCTCCAAGGAAGGGTGAGCTGGAGTAGCAGGTCCCTATCTAGTTGGTACTCAAACCAGGGGTATGTTAGGAAAGGGAATAGGAAACGTTATGAATAGAACAATTTATTTTCTATTATTGTTTTTTTTATAATGCGCCTAATACCGTACCGGAGTTCGGTCTCTAAGCGGATCCGGGATTCAAACCTCTGTTGCTCTGCGTGGTCTTGCTTCCCAGACCAGTGCGTTGCACCTGTGCTATTCTCTGTTTACAATAAGTGTTTTAACAAATAAAGAGGGATCCCTGTTGGGATCCTTATCAAATCTACTCTGATGTCTGTGCCCAGTTTGCCATCTAAGAACTAAGGAGCAATTTTATTTGCCAGCTGCAATCCCCACCCTTACTAGAGAGCCAGTGGGGTGGTGGCGGTTATATCCTTAGGGACTGTCCCTGACCTAAGCCAGGAATGGGTGATCCCTGGCTTGCATTAGGGCCAGAAAATGGGGCAACATAAGGGCCTTTATAAAGGACAACCTATCTCTGTCAGGATTCCCTAACCATGCACAGCCTCAGGGATATGAAGCCCCGTTTGCATCTTGTCACAAATCTCACAGTTTCATGAATATAACTCCCAGCTTGCTTTGTTACTTTCGGGCCTAGAAACACTTGTGTACGGGCACATTTCTTTCATATCATATCATATCATATCACATCAGTACCAGGTCTACAGCGCCCATCTTGCTTGTTGGCCTCTCAGTACCAGGGCTGTGGCATCAGCATTCTTCTTGGTATTTTTCCTGCTTTCCTAGCGTGATACCTTTCGTATACCAGCAAATAATTCTTTCTCCCTGCAAAGGGCCACTGTCAAGGTATGCTATTTTCATCCACCAGACTATTTTCATCCTACTGGGCCTCAAGTGGTTCTTGGTTTTCCCTTGATTCTTTGGTTCCTGTCAGGGCCTGTGATGTAGCCCCAGACGTTTTGCATCCATTTGTTCTCCTTTGATTCTGGTAGGATATAACCCTCAGCAGACGGTTCTACGTGATAATGTCGCCATGTAAAAGTAGGCAGGTAGGCGTCTTTTTTTTTTGGTGACCCCCCTGATTTTAGGTGGGTAGGTGGGTAGGGGAATTGTGCAACAAAGGCATTTTCACACAGCATTCACATGGCAAGCACTGTATCATTCACACCCATCATCATACATTCACTTATAACATAAGCTTACAAGCATCCAAACACATAAATAGATAAAAAATAAATGAACATAAAAGTACCTTCTGCCACGGTCCTGAGGTTTCCTCCCCAGTGCTCCAGCTCCTGCATCATGAACAGGAATTGGGGAGGAAAAGCTTCCTGGTTCCTGCAGGTTCCTGTGTGCAGTAGCCCGAGTGAGGAGGATGAAATGCCCTGCTCCAGCCTGCCCTGTCTGTATGTGCGAGGAGGTGCAGGAGCTCCGCCTCGCACATACAGACATGCAGTTCCCCAGCCAACATTTCCAATGTTATTAACCATATCTGCAGGTGATTCACAAACAAAAAATCATTTTTCAACTGAAAGGCTGGTTCCCCATACTGACAATAAATCTAGCACTCTGCTTGAGGGAAAATTCCACGGCACTCATCATTGACCAGGTTCTGATGATCATGGCCACCATTCTGCTATTCTGTCTTTCCGTGGCCACTACAACTGGTTCCATCAGTGACCATTGACCCTTTTTTCTGCCCCGTGTTTAATGAATTGGGGCCTTTTTGTTAATTTTCTCACTCTCCTATCACCCTTCATGGATTGGTGTCACCCCAATTGGCCGAATTAAGAGGGGTATTTGGAATTCTTTAATCCTGCCCTCGTCTCATCATTTTATTCTGGAACATATTCTTATTAATACAGAGGCAGTTACCACTACTCGAGCCAGATCCCTCACTGATGAAGTCAGTTACAATTCTGCATTTCATTTATGATCATAATTTATCTTTTAAGCAACAAATCACAAACCCACACAAGCTTGTGATCATCAAAGTGTACTCTTTAGGAATCTCACACTATTCTTGTTTAACCAACACCACTCCACTTCGTGTAAGCAGTGTTTAGGTTAAAGCTGCATTGCCTTCCAGTGATGAACATAAAAGAGTACAGGGTGTCCAGAAAAGAGCAACTGAGATGTTTACCAAGAGCAGAGAAAGAGATCATGTGAGTCCTATACTTCATCACCTCCACTGACTTCCGATTATGTTGAATGTTTATTGTGTGGCCTTCTTCATCCTCCATAAAGTAATGAATGTGAAAGGAACACATTCCCCCCGCCACTGACTTGGGATATAGGCCTGCGTTTGGCCAACTGGATCTGCCCGTCAGTGGAAAAATTGAAAAAGGTAACTGGAAGTGGAACAAGGTTCTCTGTTTTCACGAGACCAATTTGGAACCAACTACCAAATGGACTTGCTAATTTTCTTGACTACTTGTTGGCCCCCAGCTGGTGACTTCCTGAGCAAATGTTTGGAGTTGTCTTATTTTATCACCTGCCTGATTACATTTATTTCAGGGTGACCGATTAACACGAGGTGGTTTGATTTCAAGCTATTCGTCAAATTTCGCTAGGGCAGGTCCTGAGTGGCAGCTGGTGAATTCTTTCATTGGAGAGGAGTATATATTTCCCATGAATTTGAGCATGTGACTGAGTGTAGACTAACCAAGTAATTAAAATAATTAAAGAGTGAATTCAAATCGCGCCTTTTAAAGCACACTTTGATGAAAAATTGGGCAAAACACTATTCAATTTATAGTTATGTAGGTGTTAACACATACAAGAATCCAACAGCTTCCAGTTTACCAACAGTACAAAGGAGCATTTTCCAAAGCATTTTCATGATGACTTTTTACACAATATTTCCCATTATTCTGCCAGTGCAAGAAGACATTTTCATGCTGGCTGTGACCACAAAATATGCCAGTATTTTCACATAAGAACACATTCATGTTGGCTTTGCACATAATATCAGACGAGTGGTCTCCTGTGTCGGAGTCGGACCTACAGTCTTTCCAGCTTGTTCTTTGTTCAGAGGCAGAGCCCTGCTGCAGTACCAGTATGATCATCTACATAAGCTCCACACCAGCACGGAGTGCAGCACGGAGTGGGAAGACCAGTGGTCTTTTGTGTCAGAGTCGGACCTACAGTCTTTACACCTTGTTCTTTGTTTAGAGGCGGAGTCCTGCCGCAGTACCAGAGTGTACCTCTACATAAGTTCCACGCCAGCGCGGAGCACCGCGTGGAGTGGGAAGATGAGTGGTCTTCTGTGGTCCTTGGTGAGCCAACTTGCAGATGCCACATTTATGTTTATCAACATTTGTACCCGTGAGAGACCTGCTAAAAGCTATGGCCTCTGGAGGACCCATAACTCAACAAAAACTAGCACGCCAAGATGCTGACACGTCCTGTAGCAGCGTTTCTGGGCCTGGGCTAGAGGAGGTGAGTGTGTCCCTGCCCGTATCATACCCGCAATGTTTACTTCCAAACAAATACCCAAAGCTGTGTCCAGACTAATATCAGAGAGGTGTCCAAGAATGGCTGTTCCCCTCGTTCGTCTGCATTTTATTTTATTCTGGTCAAGCCGACATAGAGGCTGTACACCATTTATGCCAGTGACAAGGGACCACACTAGGTTACTCGAAGCACGTGCTCATCGCACTCTATACTCCACAGATTGCACCTTTCATCTGTGCATGCTATTGAGCTACAGGATTTAATCCATATTTGTTGTTTTCTCCAATGTGAGTCCTAACTCGATGCAGTTACACCAAGGGTCCTATTGGTTCCGCTTTTCAGGCATTACTGTCTTGGGCCTTTGAGCCCTTTTTCACGCCTGTATTTCTAACTTACCCACAGCCCGTAAAATTCAGGGTTAAACTGTTGTGAGGTTCTTTCGCCCTGAGGAAGGCAACTTTCAACTATGCAAAGAAATTAAGGCCAGACAGGCGGCATTTTAGCCAAAACGTTGTTGTGATGATGTCAATTTTGAATTTTTCTGAAACATTTTTTTGACACCTACACGTAGGCAGACCTGTCATAAGGAATATTGGAGTTAGATTTAGAGTGGACACTGTTGCTCTGTGAAGAAAAGGAAGAATATTTTTTTTTTACCTTAAGAACCGTTTACACATTCTTCCTCCACTAGTACTCCATTCCTTCTTTATTTCGTTTTTTGTGATCTTATAAAAAGAACAACTTATTAATTTTTTTTCAGTTTTTCAAAAAGAATAATTGATTGTTTTTTGTTCTTTAAACTAAATCAAATTTCCTACTGTGAATTATAATTCTGAGTGTTTTAATTTTTGTCACACTTCTTTGTTATTACAATTTTTGTGTTATTAGGATTTTTTTGTTTAAGAAATAAACATTTCAAATAATTTCCTAGAAACTTGCCCTTTTTGTTTTCAGAGAATTCCACTAAAGTGTATGATACCAGAGTTTGGTACTTTTTTGAATAATTTAACCATACTGACTTTGATAAACAGCAGCAAGGGACCTTCGGTGTTTATTTTGGTCTCCTGTCCCCTCCCTTTCTGCTCATGGGACAAATCCCCCCCTTTTTTCTTTGTATTTGTTCAGACTAATATCAGCGGCAGGCAACAACGATACTGTCAAACCACCTGATACCATCATTGTCAATACAACCAACCCCCAGTTTAGCACTCCACGAGAGCCCTCTTACATCTCTCAGCATGTTGCTCTTGTTGATCACAGCCCGGTTGCAACCAACTGTCGGCCCATGGAGGTGGCCCCATCGGAATAGAGTGAGCTTGATAAGGACCTATAGTTCCCCTTTGCTACCCTCACAATTACTAGAGGTTGGTTTCTCCCAGCTTAACTTGGATAAAACTGTAACTACAATATTGCGGTGCTCTAGTTGTGCCTGGAACCACATGAAGACATCAAAAAGTCAAATCCATCAACAGTGTTGTCTGAGGACTCTGCGTTTAACTTGGAAAGTATCCCACCCGCATACTCATAAATGAAATCCACTGAGTTGACCATGAGGGTCGCGACAGGAATGCCACCCTTGCCTTCGTCTCTGACGCAACCCAGTGCGTGAGAACTAAACAACATAGAGGGTTACCCGCTTTACCCGCACCAAACATTGTGAACTCATTTGCAACGCCTACTGCCAGCCCAACCCACAAACATAGAGCCAAGTGAAACTCTGGTGTGTACCTCGCTAGAGCACCTTTTTGCTATTGCTCGTCCCACTGCTGATCCTGGCCCAGAGGCTGAAACTCTCTACACAAGTAGCCCTCAGACGGGCCACTTAACCTCTCTTGATGATTTGGAGCTCCAGCGCTCTGTCCTGGCAGTTCGGTTATCACGCGATATTGCAGTCCTAAAGGGGCATATGGAGTCACACCAAAAACAAAAAGACCATCAAATAACAAAGATGACACGTGTGACATCACCCACAACTATTAAGCCGAGAGATTGACCTTTATCTGCAAGTATAACACCGACAGAATCGACAGAATTGAAGATCTCTGTGGCTGCCATGATGCCTAACAACTCTGAAGACCACTCGCAGATAAACACCTCTTTGACAATCACCGTCGTCGACAGGGTGCTGAACTACTGGCAAAACAGCCATAGTAGGCAGGCGGTTGTAGGTCAAAGGATCGACAACCAAAGGGTCGAATGGCCAAAGGATCGACATCAAAGGACCGAAAAGCAAAGGATCGAATTTTTTGTTTTGTTTTTTTACTATACGAAAACCTAAAAAAAAATATAATAAAAATAAAAGATTCCATCCTTTGTCCTGTCGACCCTTTGGTGTCGATCCTTTGTCCTGTCGACTCTTTTTTTTCGATCCTTTGACTAGACACTGAGGCAGGCCTTGAGTCCAAACCACTTGCGAAGTGCCAGCAAAAATCATAGAGATTGCCCACATACAGAGTGTGAGGGTTTAGCATCCATTCACAATGATCAACAAAGTGAGTTGCTTGATGCCGGCAACCAGGACTCAGTCTTTTATCAAAAATATCCAGAGCCGGCCGCCCACCTTCCCCACAAGATGTTGCCTTACTGCAAAATAACATCATGGCTGCATTAACAATCTCATCTCAATGTCACCCTTCACCAAATTATATGAATCTCTAAATGACACAATAAAAGACCAGATGACTCTGCGGGCAATGGCACACACTAAACTGGTCTTATTAGAAACATTTGTCGCCAAAGTGCATAACAAATCGGACTAGGAGGCTGAAGCTTCAATAATGTGGCAGAACAGGTTGTGTGACCCAGCAAGATGAGACGAGTGTGATCAATCAACTCTGATGACCACCCTCCTGGAAAATTGTAAATGGATGAGACACCAGTGCTTAGAACGAAACATGACTAAATTGCCACCAAGGCCAAACTCCTCTACAACCACATGACCCAAGAATTAGGCCAAAGCCGTTTGCTGGCCCTGATGTGGAGATTTCTAAAAAGCAAGCCGATTTCAGCCATTAATGAAACTCCATATCGGAGCTGATAGAAAGTCGATCCAGCACGCAGCCTAGACTTGAGTTGGAGGAAGAGGATTCCCCTCCCAAGGGCCAACCGACCCTGCGCCGCTGAGGAACAAGTGCTCCCCTAGCAGTAGCTGCCGAGACCAGGCCTCTGACATCACCCAGCCCGATGCCACCAGTGCTAGTAGCAGCATCTGCCCTGAGAGCTCGACGAGCGAACACATCCGTACACAAACACTTTACAATATTTGACAAAAAGGCCACAGCAAATACCGTTCACTTCCAAAACAACAAAGGTCAAAAACAGCAAAAGAAAGCCAAAAATAAACAATCTTCAAAAAACACAAAGTCCAATGGCTCTCGAGTCTTTTTAAGGAACACAAGTCTCCCACAAGAAACCCAATCCCTGGGTCAGGCCTGAAGAAGATGGACAGAATGATAACGACTGTGAACTCTCCAAATAAAACCACAAATCTGGCTGCAAATGCCGAACTTCACATACACAAAACAACAAACCAGACGACGTACATGCACGAAGCCAAGAGGCACACATTTACCTATCAGAGAGCATGTTAGTGCATGAAGAAATCATAGCCCTACTTAATGAAATCACAGAATATGAGGACTCTATTAACTCACATAGCGCTGATGCAGTGGGCTCAGTGCTACCCAATCACATGCCACCAACAACGATGGTAGGGAAAAAAAGAATCACTATCTTCAACAGAATCCAAAGGAAAGACAAAGAGACTCACGAATCAGCAAGTGTGGACTACTAACTTTCAGACACTCGAACAAAGGCGAACCGCTCTATTAAAGAATGATAGTTCCCAGTCGAAAGAGGTCAAAATACAACAGGACAACAAGGACCTCAAACAGAGACAAGATTCCTAATTGGCCGACGAGCGACAATATAGTAATCGCCGAGAGAATAGTGCATGCACACCATCACTTACTACTAAACCAGAAAAATGTAATAAAGCTAATCCATCATAGTCCGAAAGGGAGTTTTGACATCAGAAGACATAAAGATAGTGCAATTCATGAATGAGGAATTAATAGATTGGGTAAAGTTGCACTTAAACTCACTCCTTCTGAAAGGGGCCATCTTAGAGCTGACAAGTGATCTTCTCCGTTTGGGCTTTGAAATGTCAACCCACAAAGGTCACACAAGAACAAGGAAAGTTGACACGAAAGCGCCCTCGGATCCATCTCATGCGACAATTCACCACCCGACCAAGGACACCCAAATGCATTTGACAGAAACTAACTCTACAAAAGAGGTGAAGTCGAACTACCTGCCTTTGAGAGTCTCTATAAACTACCCAACCAAGCTTGCACTTTCGACACCAAGACGAGTGAGCATGACCCAACAGGCAAATGAGGAGCAAAATTGGTCATGGATAGCTAGTGCATTAACCTCCACTCTTAATCAACAGAGCCAGAAAAACAGCCGCCAAAAACGCTTAAAAACCTGTTCATGGAACACGCGTGGCTTTAGCCATTTGTTTGACACTGGTGACGTGGGGTTGTAAAATTATGACATTTTATGCCTTCAAGAAACATGGCTTAGAGTGTCCCCCACTTGCGACGGATATGACTGCTACCTGAATTGTGCCATAAAGGGGAAAGCTGGCAGACCCCATTCCGGTTTTCTTACACTTGTTAGGAGAGGCTTAGGGTTAACTGTGAGAGAAACTCAAAACCCAAACCCCTTTGTCCAAATAATAACAGTCGAAAAACGATTGGAGGTCGACGCAAGAAAAACGCTACTTGTTATATGTAACGTGTATAACAGCGTAGACAAGTGTAACTATGACACCTTCATTGCTGTGATACTGAAAGTCTTAGCTAATATATTAGTGGCCCTCAAAGACCCTCATATTCTTCTGTGCAGAGATTTAAGAATGCACCTTGTGGATGAACCCGGCCTGATCATAAATACCAGGAATCAGAGTAAACATCCGTTAAAATTGACAGAAGAATTATCAGGGCGTGAGCTGCAGATGCAGATCGCCCAAACCCTGGGGGAAATCCCCATAAACCCAACCTGGAAGAATGGAGTACTCTCAGCTTGCATAGATTATGCATTTGTTCCTGCTAACCTTGCACAATTGGTGGAAACGTTTAGCGCCATACAGATGCCAACGAGTGATCACAACATACTAGAAATAACCTGCAAACTTGAGATAAAGACAAACACCTCTGATTATGGACGGCCACTACAAATATCACAAGGGAGGAACAAATAACATGATCAATCATAAGATAAGGGAGGGGGGGGTCGAATAATTTCCAAGTTGCATTTGGAAGTCCAGGGGGCATTGTAGCCTTCCCCACTCACCTCCAGACCAGCGGTTAGGAGGATGACCACGTGCCCAGCAGCTAGCATAAGTGCCTCACAAATGCCTAAACACCTCACTGCACATTCAAAAGGGTAGCTCTTCATTAGTGCGCTGCAGGCAGCAAGTCTCCCCAATTTAATGTTAATGTCTGGGTGATACCAACCAATGGGGATTTTGCATCTGGAAGACCTCACACGGCACTAGTCTGCAACTGATATCAGTGCCTTTTCTCATGAGAATTAGGCCTTTTCCTGCTATGCACCCTGTTTCAGGAAAAAATTACCAAACGCATATAAGACTGCCCTCCCTCCAGCCTACACTTCCTGTGACCAGAATACTCTTCAAAGGACATCTCTTGAGGTCCACTCTCATTTGCTCCCGCTAGCCATCCCAGCTCGTTTTCAACACCTGAACCCTACTTGTAACCCCCTAAGGGTGTCCCCTTTGTACAGCACTCTGCTGCTGCCCAGTTAGGCTTGCATTTTATAAATCTCATGCATACACACTGTGATACGCATCCTTCCTACGAGAGACATAGCACACTAACACAATCCTTCATCTTGACCCCTCACCACACCTGCACACTAACACAATCCTTCATCTTGACCCCTCACCACACCTGCTCACTAACACAATCCTTCATCTTGACCCCTCACCACACCTGTCCCTCATGACTCGCCTGTGGCTGTGAGGAGGTGGACGTTTGATACAATTCTGGGCCTAGCAGTAGTACTCTATCCAAAGCACCTCAACCCTGCTGTAACAAGTGACGAGGGCTTGATATCACCCTATAATTCTGCGGCCCAAATTCCCGAATCCCAAAATGCTGAAAATGTCACTGCGCATTTCAGCGCAATTATAGGTGGTTGGTGGTTTTGGGTAATATATTATTTGAGGGGAGTATGGGGGCACTGCGCGGGTGTCGCCCCGCAAATAATTGTAATGAAAGGTGCGAAAGGAAAAAGCAAATTTGACATTTTGGGATTGCGGATTTTTCCTCCCGCAGTATTCACATGGATCCGAGGGCTTTGCATTCTGGGACTCATCATTTGGAGCCATTAACCAGAACGGTTGGCAGGATTAACAACCAGTGCCCCCTGCAGTGGGAGATGCTCACCATTGTGTGTCATGAAGCCCAGTTTAAGAGGCCCGAGCTAACCAAAGGCCGTTAAGAAGGGCCAAGGATACTTAGCGGCTGGCATTGCCATCGATGGGGGCGATATGGCTTTAGGAAGGGAAGAAAGGACCCCCAATATGAGAGTAAACAGGAGAAAGATAGGGGTCGCCATTCTTTGTGAGTAGGCTTGTCTTGGCAATACATGAGTACATTGGTAAGGTGGGCCAGTGGGAATGCCGACGAGGCCACATGGACATCTTGTGCTGGACGGTGGTGGGCCTCGATGTGAAGGGAAGCGAGACAGCCGTGCAGAGAGAGAGAGAGAGCGAGCGAGCAAGGGGAGAGGTGAGGGATGGGGTGGTGGAGGAGAGCAAATGATAGGCTGGGGTATGTGGTGGTCGTCAGCTGCCTGGAGATTAGTGCCCAGAATGTTACCGAATGATTGGCTGTGCCTACCGCAATGTTTGGGAAAAGGGTGCTAAGTAAGCGTAGCTTGCTCCCCCTCCCAGGGAGGACAGGGCGGATTCTTGCCTTGCTTCCGCATTCACTTGTCAAACCCGGTCCTATTGCTTGCCCCTGGGGATACGACCTAGAACTGCCGGCCTGGTGGACCCTGCTGGACCCGGATCAATTAACTCTGTGTTCATGTTATACAGGTTTCCCTGGAATTTCACAGACCTCATTGTTAAAGAACCTGATCTTTGCCGCCTTATGCACACTCTATAAACTCATACAGTTAAATAAATAAATACATGCACAGTTTTTATGTTCTCTTGTATACAAAAGTGGTATTGGCTTAGTTGGCCTAATGCTAACTTGACCTACTCCGATTTGACCGCATCTTTTTGGTAGGTCAAATGGCATATTTCAATTTATTCGACCAAAACAATGTGGTAACATCGGTAGTAGGTCAAGTTTGTTAGGTCAAACAACCCGTATCCTACAAAAGTAGATGTTCTCCCCATTTTATAATCGCCATGATATTGACATTTTTGGAGGCACAGGCCACCTCATGGTTTAGGTGTGCAATGTCCGAAGGTGAGCTTGTACAGTTTTACCCTGTGTGCCCAACATCACTTTCATCTCTTCTGGGCGCTTTGCATACTCTCTTTGGGTCCAATGCCATCAGGTTCTGCAGGCGTAGTAGAACATATCGCTTTGGACCAGCTTTCTGCCCCTCAGTCTCTCCACCTTACCCCCAGGCGTTCCCAAAGTTGACCTCCTCTGTTTTCCAAACCGACTTCCTTTCATACATCCCGAAGACCTGAAACTCTTTTGGGGGTGCATGTCTCTCAAATACACATTTCTGTGAAATAGAAATAAAGGCACAGCATTTAAAGCAAACAGATGGTCTTTTGGCATATTTGGATGCCTTGCACAACACGAGTTATTTTTATGCCTTGGAATTTACAGCCTAAATTTATAGACAGAAATCGAACAACGCGTTTCTTGGAAAGCGGACACCACTTTTGGGACTATAGGAAGGTGCCGAGCAAAGACAACGTGTGATAGAGAAACACACTTGAGAAGAAGGGAGGGAGAGAATGGAAGGAGCGAGAGGGGTAGAAAGAGAAGATGTGACCAAGAAGAGAGAGAAAGGGTGACAGAGACACTTATGACGAAGAAGAGCTGGGCGGAGAAAGAGGAGCTAGAACGAGAGAGAGAAAAAGAAAAGGGGAGACACGGAGGGAGGGGGTGGGGAAAAGGGGAGAGAGGGGAAGGGATAGAGGGAGGAACAGGGGGGGGGGGAGAGCGAAGGGAGAGAAAAGGGGATATGCAGAGACACATGGCCAAGAAAGAGAGAGAGGTGTGTGGGAGAGATAGGAAGCCAACGGGAAGGGAAGAAGGGAGAGGCGGAAAGAAAATGGTGAGAGAGAAGGGAAGTAAGAGGGCTCGATTTAAAAAGAGAGAGGTAGTCAGAGGAGGGGGACGCCTGAGAAAGGCAGAAGGGGGCCATCTGTAATCATTGGGATTTCCCCGCAAGTTCAATGCTGTTACAGGGAAAAAGTCGTGTGTAACTCTTGCACACCTACACAAGCCCTGACAGTACAGAATGATGGACTTGAAGAGGGGGGCGTTAGAGTCAGCGAGGGAGACATTCCCCCTCCCACAGACGTTGGCATGCGGAACAGCGTGTTTTATCAACGATATTTTCTGAGAATATGATTCCAGGAAACCTCGGTTACAGCATGTGAATGTCCCCGAGAGACGATGACGGCGATAGCAGAGATCAGAACTTTAATTTAGCAGAACGTCCCCGCCCAGTGGCTCGCAGGCAGCCCCGGCGCATGCTGGGCGGCAGGCGGCGCCCTGGAAGCACGTGACCCGGTCCTGTGGAAAGATGGCCTACACGGCGGTTGGCCCAAAGACACCGTCTTCACAGGACACGCTGAATCACCGAGTTTAGTGTTTACAGAAGGGTGGGACCCGCTGAAACGTGATCTTGCTGGCACACAGGTGTGTCGAGTGTGCCATTTCTTTGGCCGCATCAAGAGAAAAACCTGAAATTCCTTTAGGCCCCACCTACCTACCATGAGCATGGCCTGTGGGTAGTGCCTCACCCCTCCCACAGCGGTGTCTTGTCGAAACAAAGATCTCTTTTCTCCCGCATTTCTTCAATACCTTTGGGTACATTTTGACATATGGCTAGGGCAAGTGATCAGAATCAGTGACTGAGTGCCACAGTACCTTGCCCAACTCAAGGCAGGTGAACAACTGTGAATATGTTAAAACAAGAACATTTTGACTGAGTTGCCAAGAGCAACTATTTAAGAACTTGGTATTCTTAGTGAAGGGGGGGGGGGGACATAAGCGCCTGGTGGGAGTTCCAGGGGTGTCCCCTGTATAATGATAGAGGGGAGCAGGGCTCAAGTCCAGGGTACACGCGGGGGACAAAGTCCACCCACTTTATTCAGAGGGTGGACTCAGTCCTCCCCCCCAGCTAAAATGAGAAACATTGAATGTCCTCTTTGAATTTATGAATTAAACCCATACTCAGCAGTTGACAGATTTGTAGGTCGGACACATCACTGCTACACCGGATGAAAAATAACAAACAACTCGAGGTGAAATATCCAATCTTTGGTACTGCAAGTTCTGGGGGAAAACATTTGTATTGGTTCTTGGAGTATGAAACATGTACACCACCAGTTTTCAAAAACACTATTAGAAGAAAATATCCTCTCTTGTTTTTGTGTGTGTGCAGATTTTATGAAAGGAAAATGCCATTCGTCCTGTGCAGTTTGTGTGGTTATCCAAAGCCAATTTAATGAAATGTGCATATTTCACATTTATATTCTAATTTCTGGTGACGTCACATCCCATTGCGTGTGTTGATGAGTCACCCCACTTTCATTTTTAGGACTTCACCCCTGGAAGGGAGATAGGTTGAGTGGGAGCTGCAGGTGAGGCAAAACGGGGTTCCATAGGGGTCCCCCAGAGAGTGCAGAGGAGGATGATGAGGGGGGGGGCTGGAGGGCAGGAAACAAGAGAGATCATTTTCAGAACTCCCATTGCATGACGGTCAATGCACAATGGAAGTGTTGCTATGATGCCAAACAACTGTACAACAGTTGTGTGCAATCTTTTGTTCACAGGTTGGCATCTTGGTATGGCCTACTTGGCATTTCAACACACAATTATCAAAATAATTATCATTATGTCCAGTAATAATAAAACCTATTAACGCCATGCAGAGACAATTAAGACTTAAACCCTGATTTATGGAAATGTGCAAAGGGTATTTTTGCAGTGCAAAGTCCGGCCAAAGTCATTATGACTTTGCACTGCAACAATACACTTCGCACAGTTCCATGAATCAGGGTTTTAGTGTTTGTTTTACAGTTGGAACACATTCGGGCACTGTACATATGCAAATGACATTCTTTCCACAAAGTGACCCATTTTAGATCCAATTCCTCATAATCTTGCTACACACATCTTCATACCCCCGTGCACCCGCCACCTGCTGGCCACACTTTTATTCATTATTTATTATTTATTGTCTCTATTTTATTGTTAGTCTATGTACTACACTGCCCCCTCCCCCCTGCACTTTTCCTCTTCCCCCGCATTTGCACAATCTCAATGTCACTTGGCCTAGTAGGATCGCTGTCTCTGTCTTCCCTCTATTTCCTCTCTCTTGCCTCGTCGCGCCTTGAAACACTTGTGTATAGGCGCTTTATAAATGACATATAATATCATATCATATCACAAAGAAGGTGCAACTCCCAGACTACTGGGTGATGAACTGCTGCCAAGAGCTTCTGACAGCCAGAAGCATTCGGATGTAGCCATTTGGAGATCTCCCAACTAGCCATGTAGGCCAGTGTCATACCTTGGACTGGTTGGCCACCCGGGAGTGGTCTGCATGAAACGACATTCTAAGTACGAACCTTTCGAAGGCCAATAAAGCTAGTAATGTTATAAACCTACCGTTCATCTATTTCATCGAACATCATCCCTTCTATGATATCCATCCTCAAAAATAGGCACAAATGGAGCTCCTCTGCCGTCCAATTTTAGATCTAATAAGTTCTTCCAGTCCTGTTTTTTGGCTTGTGCCATTTTTGCTCTTTTGTACAAAATGAAAGTTTAAATGTACCTCTATATATGCAGCTCTACAAAATAGCAATAGTATCTCATGCCAGACCCATTGGACAACCTGATTGATCTACAGGGGACAACATTCTAACAGGACCTAAGGTTTTGCTAAGTGGTCCCACGCCATGTCTGACACCTCGATCCAGCAATAGCTTTTTTGCAAACATCACTTTGCATTCTGAGACTTGCCAGTTTGGTTTGGTTAGGTTTGGGTTTACAAACCAATACATTCAAAGTGATATTGACTAAAAGCAAAGACCAACCTTAATACCGCCTACTTACACTGTAGAGTGGCAGAGCTAGATGAGATGCCATCACTTTCCCTGGGGCTCCTTTCAGACATCGATTTGCCCCACAGGAGTGGCATGGTATTGAACAATGCCCTGTGAAGAGCTCTTCACCCACACTGGCATTAACACCTGCCCTCTCAACTGGCTGTATGGCAGTTGTGAAGCAAAGATATATTCCCTCAAACTGTGTCAGGAGCGAGTGGTTCATGCTGCCATGTTTCTTTTTTTGCCTTTGTAAACCTGTTCTTCCGGGTTATGTCACTATGCTCAGAACTGTGGATACCAGAATGCAAAGAGGGAAAAATGAAAACCTGGACTGGATGGACTGCGCGCACGTGATACAGGGCAAGCTATCCGTATTATTTGTAAATTGTGATTCAGAGTTCTATTTAAATGATGGTTTGTGCAGATGCTTTGGCGGCTTAAGGGATCTTAGTATGCACTGTGTCGGACGTGGGTGGTGCTTCTTGCACTGTTTGTTTCCCTGCATTCTGGCACTTGTACTTTTGCACTTTTGGGGTTTCTTTATAACCGCTGTGCTGCAAGTAGCAGAAGGCAAGCAAATGGGGGCGGGGGGTGGAAGTGCTGGCCACTGACATGGGACAGCTCTAGAGAGAAAGGTCACCTGCATTTTGTACTGTATTATTCACCTTGTTGGTAAGCATTATGCGAATATATTGTATGAATAAGCACAAGTATTTTTTGCTAGTCAAACAATAAAACAACTTTGTACGTTTCTTAAAGTATTTAGATCACCCTTACCTGCGTATATCAACCATTTAACTGTCGTGTCATGTGCTGTGCTGGAGGAATTGCCTTGAAAATGCACGTGGCCCTATGCGCTTTCTTGGGAAATTTCACTTGAATGGGCAATTGAAATGAATAGAACCTCATGCCAAATATCCCTTAATTGCTGCCAGAGGAGCAGTGCTCTGAATGACAGCATGGTCTAAAAACAGACAGACTGTAAATGAGAGCACAGCCGCACCAAGCTTTGATGTATCGCAGCAATGATAGCTGTGGATCGAAGCACACCTTCAGACCCCACTAGAAGCTCCACAAACACCAGAGTAAAAGCTCTGCTTAAAGATAAGTCCTTGCACAGCCTCTCTATGCCCAGCACATGCTTTATTGGTGGGGCATAGCCCCCCCCGGCCCATGTAACCTGGTACCTATGGTGACCATCCTGGAGCAATAGCCTTAGCGCACTCCCATCGCCGCTCTCACTTCCTGGTCTTTCCTCTTACACCCTCTTCACTCCCGCCCACCTCACTCCCGTTGGCCACAGGCCTTGTTTTCACATTGCCAGGGTGTATCAGCTCTCATCAGCCCCGCACCACCTTCCAGAGAGATGCACCTGGAATAAGTTCCATTTTCTGCAGCAAAGCCTCGCTGTCGATTTAAAATAATATTTTACACTTCCCACACCTTAGCACACTCCAAACCCCCTTGCTGCTCTCACTTCCTGGTCTTTCCTCTATTTCCCTTCTCCCTACCGCCCACCATGCTCCCATTGGCTCCCATTGCTCCCATTGGCTACAAGGTCTTGTTTTCACATTGCCAGTGTGTCGCAGCCCGCAGCATCCCCGCACCACTTCCCAGTGAGCTGCGCCTGGGGTAAGTTCCATTTTCTGTAGCAAATCTTTACTGTCAATTCAAAATATTTGATCCTTCTTGTGACTTAGTACACTCCAAACCCCCTCCCCGCTCCCACTTCCTGGTGTTTCCTCTCCTCCTCCCCTCCCTCCAGCCCACCGTGATCCCATTGGCCACATGGCTGCTTATAAGAGACACACTCTGGGCAGCCACTTGAAGGGCAGCCCACGGCTAAGGGCCCCAGGGCAAAGGGCAGCTCCTGCAGAAGCAGCTTCAGAACGTGTTTGCCCGTGTTCACCTGGGAAGCCTGCTGCTGTCAACCAGCAGTGACATATAAGGTAAGTGTGGTTCTAGGCAGGGAGTGCAGTAATTACTGTATTCCTGAGAAACTCTACCATTCTTCCTACCTACATAATATAGCACACCAACGTTAGCCAGTTAGTAAGTCATTTTTGTTTCACTACTGCATGTCAATAGTTGTTTCCTAATTTAGGGGTTTTCCCTTTTGCCAGGTATCCCAAATCTAGTTGTTTTTGCATTGACTGTTCCTTCCCCAATTTAGGTGATTTTCCTCTTGCCAGCTATACCTCTAGGTGTTTTTGCATTTACTGTTCTATCCGCAATTTAGGCATGTTCCCTCTTGCCAGATATCCCAAATCTAGTTGTTCTTGAATTTACAGTTCTGTCCCCAATTTAGGTGCTTTTTCCCTGTTGCCAGCTATCCCAAATCAAGGTGTGTTTGCATTTACTGTTGGGTCCCCAATTTAGGTGCATACCCAATTTAGGCCTTTCTCCCACTTCCCAGGTACCCGAAAACAAGGTGTTTTTGTTTTTACTGTTGTGTCACCAATTTAGGCCTTTATCCCACTACCCAGGCACCCGAAATCAAGGTGTTTTTGCATTTACTGTTCTATCCCCAATTTAGGCATTTTCCCTCTTGCCAGGTATCCCAAATCTAGTTGTTATTGCATTTACAGTTCTGTCCCCAATTTAGGTGTTTTTCCCTGTTGCCAGGTACCCGAAAGCAAGGTGTTTATGTTTTTACTGTTGTATCCCCAATTTAGGCCTTTTTACCCCTTCCCAGGCACCCGAAAGCAAGGTGATTTTTGCATTTACTATTGTGTCCCCGATTTAGGCCTTTCTCCCACTTCTCAGGTACCCAAAATCCAGGTGTTTACATTCAATGTTGTGTCTCCAACTTGGGCTCTTCTTCCACTTCCCAGGTGTCTGAACGCTAGGTGTTTTTTCAATTACTGTTGTGTCCACCAACTTAGGAAATTTCTCCCACTACCCAGTTGTCTCAGGTCTAAGCGTTCGTTCATTTGCTGCTGTGCCTCAAATCTAATTGTTACCTCATCTACTGTTGAGTCCCAAATTTAGGTGTCTCTCATCTCTATAACGTCTGTCTGGCAGTGTTGTCATATTGCAGTTCCAAAGTTCGATTTGTGGTAACTTTACCCCCGTCCACACTCAGACATCCCACCCAAGGTCATACCAGACCCTGCCCTGCGCCTTACCACACCCAAATCTGCCCATATCCCTCTGCCGTCGCCACTCATCAGCCGTCACATCACCACCCCTCTGGCGACTCTGGCAGCCCTCTGGCGCGCCACAAACAGTTCAATAAACTCGAGGCACCTCCCCTCTCTGCTACACCCCCGCCCATTGACAAAAGGGGTTAACCGTAGCCCTCTGCCAGCCCTCATCCACCCTCATAACTTTACCTGCTACAACTACGCAGATGATACCCAGATAATTTTCGAAATCCCCAAAACCCAAGCCTCACCACTCCCTGACCCCACCTCTTATCTATTAGAAATCAACGCCTGCATGACCACCTAATCCTCAATCCGGGCAAATCAGAGATCCTAATATTTGGCAAAACTGCTCTGTTCTCACAATCTCTACCATGGCTGCCTGCCCTTGGAGCCTCACCTGCCCCCTCTGCCTCTGTCAAAAATCTTGGATGCACCATGGACATAGACCAATCCCTCTCTAAGCACATCAACTCTGTATCCAGAGCCTGCCACTTTCCCCTACGCATCCTCAAACAAATATTTCCATACCTCACTTACTCTCAAAAGGTTTCCGCTATACTGGCCATTATCATCTCCCGCTTGGACTATGCCATCTCCCTCTATCTCGGCGTCCCAGCAAGCCAGCTAAGGAAACTAGAACGTATCCAAATCGTGGCAGCTAGACCGCTCCTTGCCCTCTTGCCCAGAGAACACATCACCCCCACAATCCTGCACTGGCTCCCAGTTAGCCTAAGAGCAACCTTCAAAACCATGTGCATCATCCACTGAGCTCTTCATCATTCATGATGTGAATTAATTCAGAACAAAATAATCCACTACCAGCCCCCCAGAAACCTCAGATCGGGCTCAGCTCTCCTCCTGGCCATTCTACCACACCACTCCACTAGAGTTGGCGGCTCGGCTTTCCCTAACCTAGCACACACCATCTAGAACATTCTTCCTCTACACATCCGCTGCATTGAAAACTACCTCTCCTTCAAAAGAACTCTCAAAACAATGCTCTTTACCGCCCTATCCTGAAAACCCCATTAATTAAAAGTATATGAACTGTCTACCCATGCAGGGCTGGCTGAGTTTGTGGTATCTCTGACCTTTTTGCACCAAACACCTGATGGTGCCGACTGTGTTTGCGGCAGCCCGGACCATACACACTGTCATACACATCGCAACCTTGTCTTCCCTCGAGTGCCACTTGCTGACTCACAGCACTCACAAGTAAGTCATAGTATTCATGAATAACTGCACCAGGAAAACAACAGAAAACAGGCTAATCACAACAATAGTAGTAGAAGCACAGTGGCTGTGATAGAACCAATGCCTTCTCCACCACAATCAAACACCTAACCCCCATAGAAGAATCTGGCCTCCTATGGCGATTAGTTGGAACATAGACTGTTGTTGCTGCTAACTATTTCTATCACAGCCGCAAGAACCAATAGATGATGCGAAATACCTGAGTGGGCTCCCCAACATCAAAGCGCCTCCAATTGGCAGCAATAGTATGTATAATACACCACTCCACTGGCCGCAGGCACTGCCAACCACACACATAAGTATGCAACAAGGACTACGACAAAAATGCGGTCGTGCTGTTCACATAAATTCTCTGACTACCTTCACCTGACTATGCCTCAGTACCTGTTGACAGCAGGATGCGCACATTCCTACGATACATTTGGGCACGCTGAACACATAGCGAGTAAATAGCACTGACGCCACCCCTTTTCTCATCGGCACCCCTCCACATGCCTGACTACAAGGGTGGCTTTTCTACCGGAGACTGACCAGCCAAGCTATGCCTTTATTTTGGCCAAATGCACACACGCATCATAATTGTGCCCCAGGACCTCCAACACTCTGGACTTCTGTCCTCCAAGGGCGTTCCCACTAACAGTGCATTGAAACTATATTAATGTTAAAATTGGCACTATAAAAATGGCATGTACAATACAATAGTGCTGGAAGCTGGTGACCTCCAGCATCGTACATAGGACTCCCAACTTTCCTCCAGTGAGTATCGGGAGAGCTCATGAGGGCAACAATGGAGGCCGCACTTTTTGCTAATTCCATCACTGTGTATTAGTTGAAGTTAGCCAGTTCGGGATGGTGCCTACAGAGTCTTTTGTGAATTGCCAACCTACCCGCTGACAATGGAACAAGAAGGCCATTTAAATTCCTATCCGTTGCCCAAATCACTGGGCAGCAGTGAATTTTGAGCAGCACTCGGACAGCTGAGATGCCTTAAGTCTTAAACGTGAGCTGATCATGATGGCGAAAGTCCTAGACTATTGTTCTGGTGAGAGCCCCTGTATTTATTTCATTTTCATAACCAATAATTTCACACTTTTTTTCGCAGATGGTGTGAATCTGATACCTCGCCCAGGATGTGGCCCTATGGTTTCCCCTAAGAGCCCTTGACTTCTCAGGACCATGGTGTTCCAAAGATACAATTGGCCTCATTTCAAGTTTGGTGGTAATTCGGGGAAAATACCACTGAATTACCACCAAATGGTATTACCGTTACTGCCACTTGGTACAGTGTGTTTACCATGGGATTGCAAGTGGTGGTAGGTGGTGTAACCCCCCCTTTTATCCATTGGGGATTTTTGGCGGTATTACTTATGGCAGAATTAGGTGCGTGAAACATGGAGGTAATGGAATTACCGCCACTTTTTTCCTGCGTCACCAAACGCGTAATGAGGCCCAATCTCCCAGTGCAAGACTTCTCACAGGAGATGGTTGAAATCAGAATTACCTGAAGGAACCGTTGTGTAGCCAGAATTTCAATGCAGGGTGGACCTGTACCATATAGAAACAAGGAAAATGCTTAGCTCATTTGAGTGTTCAGTTTCTTCATGATAGCTTTACCAAGCCTTTGTATGAACTTTTATGAGCAATTTTCATTGTATTATAAATAACAGATGCTTCTATTACTGAACTATATGGTGCTCATGTTATTGTTAGTGTAAGGATAACATAAGGACTGTGTCTGAATTTGAGCAGGTGCATGCAGGCTTCACGATGATCTCTGGAGGCCTAACTATATGTGTAACTGACCTGTGATGAACCCTCTTTAAAGGCTTTCCTTCATCTGGTTCTCATACGCATTATCGCTCTGTATTCTTTCCCTTTCTTGTACAGATTACAGTTTCCCAGAAGCAATGTATGTACTTTATAAATCTCATACATGTTTGTAGGCATAGACAGGTAAATGTTTTCTGTTCTGCTGTACAACAGTAATTTGCATGCAAAAAAATGCAGAGTGTGAACATTCTAAAACTAGAAAAAGGCATGCCAAATAAATGCTAAGTGTGAACTTTCTAAAACTTTTCAAACCTGCCATTTCATTTAC
This sequence comes from Ambystoma mexicanum, assembly GCF_040938575.1. NCBI lineage: Eukaryota > Metazoa > Chordata > Amphibia > Caudata > Ambystomatidae > Ambystoma > Ambystoma mexicanum. The sequence goes on from NC_090931.1 coordinate 1,328,257,964, forward strand.
ACGATGGTGCCATAAAAATATGCTGAAACCGAGCTCTAAAATTATGCTTTGCCAGTTCTGGCATTGTTAGGATATGGCATTTAGCATTCCTATATATTTTATAAAGACAGGCCTATAATTACCAGAATGCAATATTATGTGAACCTGAAAGCCAAGTGTAGGGTATTATCTTACATCTGGTATGGAACAACTTGAGTTCCTGCATACAAGTGGCACTACTTTCAACACATCGGCAAAATCTTGGAATAAGTAGGTGCTACACAATTCAAATGGGGTTTCTTCCATAGCGTAGCATATAGACAGCCACCATACAAGTGGTGGGGGATGCCCTCCAAATCATGGGTTAGTGTGAATCATGCCTCCTCGTACTTCTTGATCTCTTGGCTACATTCAACACTGTCGGCCACTGCATCCTTCTCTCCCCCTTGCTGACAGTATGGGATTCTCGGGCACTGTCCTGAACTGTTTTACCTCCTACCTCTCAGGCAGACACCAGGCTGTCCAGGTGAGCTCTTGCATTCTAACTGTCTCCAGGTCTTCTGTGGAGTCCACCAAGGCTCCATCCTCTCACCAATCCTTTTTAACCTTTACATGAAGCCTATGGGCCCTCTCCTCAAAGATCCCAATATAGCCATCCACCAATAAGCAGACAATACTCAATTGTACATGAGAGTAAAAATCCCACAGGACATTTATCGTTTCTGCGATTTCCTAGCCTTCATCGAGTCCTGGATGTCGACTGCCTCCCTCAAACCAAACCCATCCAAGACCAAATTCGTCCTTGTTGGTACCCCCAATAAACAACAACTGGTCTAACAAATGGTCAATGATATGCTCTTAAAAGAATTTGATCTGCAATTCTGTGATTCAAAATAATGCTTAGACTTCACCATTGATAGCCGCCTGTCATTCCACAAACAAATACCAAAGAAGGGCCAAATGGCCGGCTCCAAATAGCCACTCTTCATAAAGTTAAAAACCCTTCATCCAGTCGCCTAATTTACGAATTATATTGCAGGCCCTTGTGGGGGCCACCAGCTGCTCACTTGGCAGACTTAAAAGCCATCCAAAATGCAGCAGCACATCTTAATATGGGTACACAGAAATTTGACTGAATCACCCCATCCTACGCAAACTACATTGGCTTCCTCTCCATGCCAGGATATTGTTCGAGGCTGCATGTATCATCTACAAAGCTGCCATAATTAGCACACTGGTGTATTTGGCAGCTAAGCTCCACATATCTGGTGGAACATGGTCCTCGGGCAGCAAATCTACCAATTGGCTAGAATTCCAACTCACCCTCAAAGAGAGGACACACAAACAATCCTCCTCTAGCCATGCACCCACCCTTTGGAACTCGATCCCGGTTTCGGCTCAGAATGCCCCCACAATTCCACAATTATGCAAATCTCTCAAAACTTGCCTTTTTCAATGAAGCCTGACCAATGGCTAATCCCAATGGACCCAGAGAACGATGCACAGTCTGCAACTCACCGTACTGTGCTCCAGTTAAAAGATGCCAGCCCAAACGCTGACTATCCACACACTCTACATTGCTCTGCTTCTCTCGAGCTAGGTCAGCACTTTAAACAATAACATCAAATAAAATCAAACTGGGCAGTCACCAGAAAAGCCTGTTGCATAGTTGCATGCTTGTAGTCATATTTGGCACAGGCACACAGATGTTTGTGTGCCAAACATTTGGAAATGTGCTAAAAAGATTCAGTTCTGTGTTAATGCTGGGTGATGGGTTTTAACATTTCAGCAGTAGGTGTGAATGTTAGCATGCAGTTCACAGTGGGTGCATGTAGTTTTATTGGCTTGATGTGGTTAGGTTGGTTGGATTTTACTGTGAACGGTGTGGGTGGGATGCCTCCCACATTCTGTCCTACTGAATTACTGGTGTGGTTGGGTCGCCTGCCGTGCTGCAGTGTTGTTGTTTAGGGATGAGAGGTTTTGCTTTTACGCGCTGTCAAATTGTTAGTGTTATACACAGTCTAAGAATTGTAGTGTTTTCAATTGTCTTCATGAGATTTATTGAGAGTCTTTCACGCTGGCTGTGTGGGTTATCCTAGTTAAGTTACACCTTTGCACAATTTTCCAGTGCCTAGTAATGCATGGTTACGTGCCAGATTCTGTGGTGTAGATGGGGCTCAAGTGTGTTCTTGTGTGCATTTTATGACTGGAGGTGAGTCTAAAGCGATGTAGGTTTGAGCCCTGTCAGGAATTTAGCGTTTTGTTATTATTGTTTTGACGAACCTTCTAAGTGGTTCCATCCAACTGGGATTACTCGGACTCCACCTTGTGTCTGGTCTTTTACCAACATTTTTTATCTTTGTCGAAAGCAATTGATTGGTGATTTGTGGAATTCTTTGTTTGTTCCTGATTTGCCGGACCAGCATTCTGGGTTGGGTTGTAGATATGTTTGTTTTCGGTGGAATCATTTGCTCATAGAGTTGCCATCAGTGTGTGTGGTTCAGCATATGTGATTGCATCGTGTGTTGTATGAAGGCATTGTAGGTGTTGTTGGATTTCTGTGTGTGGACATACTCAGTTTGAGAAGGGTTTTCCTTGAATATTAGTTGATATTTTGCTTTGTCACAGCAGACCTGCGTGCCAGCCTAAGTAGGGGGACCCGGTGTTCGAGGGTGGCGGGCCTGAGGTCCACCAGTGACAGTGGTGGATGGAAGGTGGAATGTGTACATTTTGATGGTGGTGAATGTAAAGCTGTGATGTAGCCTTCCTGCATGAATGTCAGTTATGCTTGGTTGGGCCAAACCTGTCTTCTGATCCTGCATGATCCTGCAGGTCGTGGTGGTGCATGAATGCGTTTGTATGGTGGTTGTGCTTCCCGCGTGTGTGTATTCTTTGGTTGTATGTTGAAAGAAAGGAGGTGTGTTTTGTCTTGACCCTGCTGTGTGTTGGTGTCCCTGTGTGGTATGTTGAAGGAAGAGAAGTGTGTCATATCTTGTCACCCTCCCTGCACATATGGTGTGATGTCATGAGAGAATGTTCTGTGAGTGCATGGAATGTTTGTGGTTCAGTGAGTGTTCTACTCCAGGCAGTTGGAGTTATGTACCCGATGTGGTGGGAGCCAGTGGGCTTCCCTGAAGATCTGTTCTCCTGCTCCTTATGACTTAATCTCCTGATGTTACCTAATTGTCCTGTAACTTAATAAAGAAGCTTACAATCTTAGCTGCTGCCTCCAGGAACCTGCATTATTTCACGCATCGCCCAATGCATTCTCATCATATGTAGGAAAACAGCTGAGCTGTGGCCAGAATGGCTGGTTATAGAAGGTCATTCCTATGTTTGAAATCCACTTTGAATTTCAGATCGAAACATTGTTACATGTGTGTGACACGAAATAGATGAAGCCCTCCAAGGGCTAGGAAAGTAATAGTCGAGACCGAATCTCGCTGCATAAAAGCATGGCGTCTGGGATTCCTGAGTGCAAACCACATATTGGGCCTCATTACGGCCTTGGTGCTCCCGTCATGAAGGGTGCTGGTACGGGACCGACACCCTTCATTACGGGAGCGCCTATTACGAGGTTCCCTTAGCAGGACTCCGAACAGACGTCTGGTAAAACCAGATGTCCTTTCCGGGTCCCGCAAGGGGAACAGGGATCTAATAATGGTCCGTTATTTACGTGCCCGTTATTAGCTCCATCCCCATTCCCATTGAGCCCCAAAAGGGCTCAATGGGAATGGGGAATGGTTCCTTCATGGAGGAATTACCGGGTCCTCCAATGTTGGAATGACCCGGTTATTCCTCATTGAAGGAACCCGGTTTTGGAACCCGGTATGGAGGCAGCCATGGCGCAAATAGCACCATGGCTACCTCCATACTCGTAATGAGGCCCACTGTGTGCTTGCCTGCGAAGTGAGGACGGCCATTGATTGGGTGGCTGCTAAATGTTTGAATGGCGGCTCTCTCCTGAAAAGAAACTGAGTTTGCAATCAGCCTCCAATATTCCCAGACCACCTACATGTCAGCTCCAGTACTTTGCCTTAATTTGGGATGATTCCTGGCTTAAACACGAGCAGAATGCCACACCAACAAGTTTGGATGGAAGGCTTGCTGCTGCAATTTGCCAAGACCCATCTGATCACGAAGCTCTCCCTCTCTCTAAGCATACCAGACTTCTCTAGATAATTCCCACTGCTTAGTGCTCCCTTCCCCGCACCCAGATGGAAAAGATGGGTTACAATCCTTGCAGCACCCTCTTCTCCCTGAGATGCCTTGCCGTGCATCCCTGCACAGGCCAATCACTAAGAGTTGAGAGCACCAGAAAGACTCAGGTGCACATGGAAGAGCTATCAATACAAACTGAATGAACTGTCACAAAATGCACATGGTATAACTTGAACTGTACCAGAACTATGCCATTTGGTAACGGCACAGCCACACCATACCACAACTACACAGGTTTAATCTTCCTCGCCTTTTTCACCTTCTCTAGTGGGCCAGTCTTCATCCAGCTGGCCTGCAGCCAAGGCCGGCGTTTCGGGCCTTTCAACATTTTCAAATGAAAGGGGCCTCAAGCCTCATGGCGGCCCCCAGCAACTGCCCTCATGTTGCCAGTCAGCAGTCTTGTAACACAGCAAAATATTAATTTCTCCATTTTTGTTCTGGGGCTTAAAATGTGCCCTTTGCAGCACTCACATTACTAGATGCGTTTTCTCGTCCCTCGCGATACACAGAAGTGTTATCACCTTAATGCCTTCTAACAATGGTTCCTTCATATCAGCCTCTTGCTGACAAAAAACACTTTAGATCTCTCCAGTGGGCATTAAGTGTTTAAGCACCCTGCTGGTTGGCTGCCAAGTGAAAATTGGCCGCTATTAGCCTTATCTTTGTCTCCATTGTAATGTTTGCACCCCACGGGTGCTTCAGATTTGTTTCTTTCTCAACAGGTGACCCCCAATCATCATGTTGAAATGGGCCCCACACATATTCAGCCTTGTTGTGCCCACCGGAGCCCCCTTGAAAGAATCAGAGACCAGCTAAACCCAATTGTTGAACTTTATTCTTCAACTTTAAATTGTTTAGCAGCTAGCAATAGTCTATTGCTAATGGAGGCTTTCCCGAGTGTGCCCCATAGCTACGATTAGTGCTATCTTTAACATTGGGTGGTACATCTGCATCAGGCCGATATCCCACTCAGCCAATCAACAGCATGGATCCTTCACCAAAAATGATTTTTTAGAACAGCTCATGTAACGGTGGTACTGGCGGGTTGCCACCGGACTCATAACACTTTTCCAGCACCTGATATCCTGGTGCCACCGGGCCATTACAAGTCCCGGCGGATTGGGAAGTCAGGTGCCGGAAAATGTTGTTCCCCATTCGTGTGGAGTCCAATAGGACTCCATAGGAGTGTGAGAAGGACACACTGGCACTGTTGCTAACGGTTCCGGTGCTTCAGTGAGAAGTCTGCTTACTGGGACCGTTGCACCTGGCAGGTCCGATCTATCGGGTGCAACAGCCCCTGCAGGCAGACTTGTAGTGTGGCGGTGCAGAAAGGGTGCCGGTACGTTGCTACAGGCACCCTTATTTCCAGACCGCCACTCTAGTAATGAGGCCCAATCTCTTAATTAATGTTATTTGTGTGTTAAATTGCAGTCTCGCCAGTCTTGTGCCATTGACCGAGGTGTCCTTGACCGCTCAGCCCTTGTTACCCGAAGGCAAGCAAAGTAAAGCTTGCGGGAAAGCTCGCTGTGTGTCAGTCTCCCTGCCCACATGAAAACAGTGAAAAGAGAACCCGTAATAAAACTAAGCACCTTCAAAAGCACAGACTTCCTTTAAAGTTAATCGCCAAATCTCGGTAAGGCCAATACACTGGCGCAACAGATCAGTTTAAAAGGGTTGATTGTAATATTATCAACGCAAGGATTATCTATCAGAATAATATTGACCAACAATATATACTACAATAACATCATAATACTACTAATTGAAACACCCCTACCCTGGCCTCACATATCAATAAAAAAGCGACCCCCTCCCCCACACAAGTCAGTCACCCATGGGTTTGGAGCAGTTGTTGCCCATAAACGTGTCTAACACAAGTCCCCAATAAGGACATGAGGTTGAGTCTCTTGAATTAGCAAATCTACGCCACTCCTTCCATGGAGCAACCCAGGCGCCAAACACCACCTGCATCCCTCAGGCTACCACTCTCTCACCAGAGGGATAATCCTGGGCTTGCATAATAGGTGGTCAGTACTGTACTATCACATGTATTGGCCTTATATAAAATAGGGTATAGGAAGTGGAAAAAAGGTCGTGGTTTAGCTCCGTTTTTATTGAATTTCTCTATTCAGGACCTTGATATTGCTTTTAAAAATGTCTGCACCTTTCCCCCGTGTCTGAGTCTACTCTATGTGCAGTATATGGCCTGTGCGGACAACCTTGTTATTTGCGACCAAACAGCGATTGGTCTGCAACAGGGTTTAGATGCAGTCCATGGGTTTCTGAAAGTGCTGGATTTGACCAATGTCCAAAAGACAAAGATGATGGTATTGAAACCCAGGACTCAATCTCGAACAAAGGGCAGTTTGTGCAGTTTTAAATTGGGCAATGCAAAATTCGAGACCGTGGCCCTGATTCATAGAATTATTTGCGTGTAAAACAGGGATTTGCATGCCATTCTGCCCCAGGGGCGCCGAGTACGCGGGTGCTCTGGGGCTGAAGCACCCCCCGGGAAAGACCATCTGCGTAAAAGTCCCTATACTTTAAATGGCACTTTTCTTTTGGGCGCCGGCACCCCCCCCGGGGAATCATGAAGTCGGTGGCCCTGTTCTGCTCGCAAATCCCCATTCATGGACAGAGGGCAAGTGGTCGCTCACTCTACTCTGCAATCTCCCTCCTTTGGAACAGCCTCCCGCTCCCCTTGCACCTTGAGCAAGACTTCCTTAAATTCCAGAAGCTCCTTAAGACTTTCCTCTTTTCCTCCCCTTTCCCTTCCTCTTTCCTCTGCTAATCCCACAGTTGCTGAATCAGTGTATCTTTCAAGGCCCTGACCTCCACACAAATTCTGCACAGCTCCTGTCTATAGGACTTGAATCTGCACACCCTCTGCTTGGAGGTTTCGTACTTACACTGTACAGGAGGGCAGAGCGACCTCTGATGGGGCCCATGGGATCAGAGCTCACCCTCGAGTACCTTTAAGACCAGATAGCTGCACCTTGAGATGGACGGGGTGCGGGATTCTCTTACTCCAACACCAATCAATAAAGACAACTCAATGGTTTGGCAAAGGGAAGTCCGTTTAATAACAAATACAAAAAACAGGGAAACAATAGGAAATCATCAGTGATGCGATCACCCGTCTCGCTTCAACTTCCACAATCTTCATTCAAAAGTATAAGTACTATATCTGTATATGTGTCATGATGCCTACCCCCGGGCATCCGGATCAAGCCCATCAGCCCCGGGAGCAGGCATCCAGACATTTACAAAAACCCCAGCAGCCCCAGCTAGGGGCTGTCTGAGTTCAGTCCTGGCGCCGTAGGCACCAGGCTCATAATAAAAATCAGTCCTGGCGCCATAGGCGCCAGGCTCATAGACATTACTTACCTCATGCAGACCATGCTGCAAATAAATCCAAGCCAACGTGAGGCCTGGATGGGACTATTTTACTACAGGGACTATTTTTTACTCGGGTGTGGTCCTGGGGAACTTCTTTCCTGGGACTACTTTGGAGGCTATTTAAACCACACCCGAACAGCAGCACATGCTTCGTGTTATTCTGCATCCAGCAGCGTGACTCTCACCGTGTCTGCAGCCAGCATCCAGTCTTCTGCCACGCCCGCGTGCCTGCAACCAGCATCCAGTCTTCTGCCATGCCCGCCTCGAATCCAGAGCTCCTAGAATAAAGAGGAAGAAAAGGACAAGGTTAGAAAACAAACCTATTTCAAATTCCTCACCTGATTCTGGATCCATTTCATCTCCCGACCTGGAAAGTACATCAGTCCTGCACACGTCCCTTCGCCAGCTCCAGCACGGCGCCATACTCACCAGTTCTCACAGCATCTTTCAATACGGCACTGTCTCCATCATTTCTTCGCCGTACTCCAGCACCTAGGGGCACAAGAATAACAAGGTGAGCCAAGGGAATCTACAAATAACTCTTACCACCGTAGACTTACCTGATTTACCACCGGCGGTATTATTCTCCATATCTTCATATGCCGCATCTGTAAAGAGGGAGAAAAACAACACATTAACGCATACAATAGTTACTGGACAGCGTTGGGTAACACAGACTCTTCCCTGAACGCCAGCAGCAGCTACGAGACCTTCTTCTCACAAACTCAGTTGCAACTTAAGGAAGGAAGGGGACAAGAGTGAACATCGGGCACATTGAACTCTTTGAACTTGATACTTACCAATCCCGCCTGGGACTTCAGAGTCAATGCTTACCGGAACTCTCCCAACGCCTTCAAACCAGTGAAGTAACTGGTATCTACGCGCCCCTGCAAGACACGCAGGATGGAGAGCTCATCTTTTACAAACATAAGGTGAGGTTACTAAGGGGATATCGGAGGTGATTAGTGGGGGAGAGCGAGAACAGTTTGGAGGCCATCACTAAAACCCACAGGTGGCTAATACCTGTCTCCACTTGCAGGAAAATACTTCTTCGGGTCCAGCAGACAAGACTAGGCGGGCCAGTCCAGACAGTCGTCTCTGCACTACGCATCACGTTGACGGAGACCGCAGCTGTCCGGGTCCGATCGACACCCCTGTGGGGTCCAGGTGAGCGTAACAATATGGTAACCCAGCCCTCTACATCACTCGTGATAGACGTCATTACAAGTACGACGTCTCATTGGTTCTACTAGCTATAGGACCCTAGAATACTTGCTCCATTGTGATTGGGTTGGTTACACCCCCATGCATAAATCTCCACTTTAATTAGCATCATGCAGAATGGTTACCCAGATGCGGCATGCCCCAAGATTCACCCTGCCTCCCTTCCATCAAGCAGTACTACAGGGCTATGTCTCAATTAGTTGGCTGAGGATGGCCTCAAAACTGTAGTTTCTTATCGGGAAAAGTTATGGCATCCTCTGGTTTTGGGTGACATCAGACGTTGGTACCTCTTCGCGCTTGGCTGTTCACGTGTCAGTACACTGTGAAGCTGCTTCATTTTCCATCTATTTGCATATTTGATTCTCTCTTCGGCCTCGCCACCAGCCTGGGCCTCCTTATCTCGACCTTCACAGGCAGGCTGTTATGCTCTGAAGTTTGGATTCTTCGAAGTTGCCGCTCTCCTCCCTTCCGTAGGTTAACTTTGAATTCCCAGGCATGAGCTGCTTCTTGCTAAGTTTCAAGTCCGCTCTTTCGTTTGGCTTTGTGCTGGTATATGAATCCTGGCCTGTTTGACCCCTACCATCTTGGGCTTAATTCTGCTTCCATGTAGAGTGCACTGCACTTATAATGTGCTTCATTGAGGTAGATATGTATATATAGTTGGCGCTTTCTGCTCTATTCTTCTACTAAGCATAGCAAGCAGTACTGTTCCCTTAGCTTCTTAAGTTCCAAGCCTATTTACAGGCGTTAGCTAGTTGCATATTTTCATCCTACTTCCTAGTTACGTTTCTTTATATTTCAACACAGGTTCTTCTTCTAAGTCTATGATATCCTTATCCATGGTCTTTGGTCTTAGTGTGTTATCTTTTTGGTTGTTGTTTCGTTTATCCGTACGTCTGTCTGGGTCCTTGTGTCGTCATCATTCGCCTTCGATTAAGGCCCTTTGGGTCTCTTCTGGGACAGTTTGAAAGTAGTCTTTATGTCTTGTCAGCTGTTGGTACGGTTGTCTCAATGGGTACCGTGCTGCCCATGATTGTCTGGTAATTGGCATTTCAACAGGTATTGGTCTTACGATGGGCACTGGGAAAAGCCCTAGCGCGGGTCTCTGCTGGTTTATTTGCTCATCGTATGTCACATATCTCAGTGAGTATGTTCCTGCTATTTCAAAATGGGTGGCTGGAGTGCAGGCCATATCTGGGACCTCCTCTACACTCCCCCCTCAGGTCAGTTCATCGACCACTTCTGCTTCCTCCTTTGGATTCACCTTACTTGGTTCTTCTGTATTCATCTTCTGGTTTTGTACATGACAGTGTGAAGGAGTGTCTCTTGGGAGTCTACATTTTTATCACTCTTTTCAAACTTCCTGCTGTTTTTACATGTTCGTCTTTGTTCCAGGTCATTAGCTGGCACTTTCCATTTAGGCTGCAATAAATCACTTTTCCTTCGTACTTTCTTCACTTCCTGGTATACACAAATTTTGTTCCTTCTGGCGCATATTCGCTGGCCTTCACAAATTCTCTTATTTCTTCATCAGTCAGGTCTCTGGGTTTCCATCCTGGTTTGACATCAATCATGATTAACATCCCTATGGCTTCCTTCGCAGTTTTCTGGCATTGTGAGATCATTATCTTTATAACACAAAAATCCTAATAGCATCATCACTAGCAGGGCTCCCAGAAACTTGAATATGTCTGCCATCCATTGTGGGACCCATGAGAATAGTGCTCCAAACCAGCTGTCATCATTAAGTTTGTCGGTTTCATCGATCATCTGGTTCTGTAGGTTTGTCAGAATACCTATGGCTTCTGTTAAGGTTCCATTTTCTTCGTCATGTGACGGTATAAATGTGCAACTTGATTCTCAGAATTGTGTGCAAACTCCTCCATCCATCACTGTGAGCATGTCAAGTACATATCTGTTCTGGAGAGTCATCAGTCGGATTGCTCTTAACTCTTCCTTGATTGCGTTGAATCCCTTTATTGTCGAGTTGATGGTGTGCAGTAATTCTCATCTGGTGATTTGCAACGATTTAGTATTTGCTCCAACCTGGAATCTTGGCATGATGATCATTGTGAACACTGATGAGGTGATGCTGAAGAGCCTGTGCCCATACGGGATTGCAGGGAATGCTTCTTCTGACTTGGCAGAAAAGTAATTTTCTCTCTTCCTTAGGGAAACCAGTTACACAGATCTCCTTTTCCTCAGGTGAGCATCTGCTTTCGGGAAACTGTCAATATTCAGGTCACTTTTCGGGATCACTAGTGCAGGAACGTGGACTATGCCTCCCCAGTTTTTCGGCAGTCTTATGTATGCTTTGAATCCACATGCCCAATAATGATCCATAATTACTGCGGTTCCATGCGTCATTCCTGGAGCCTCAAAAAATGTGTCCACAGTTCTGATTCTCTCCCATCTTCCTCGTGCCATTGTTCCTGAAGCGCAATTTCGTGCTTTCCAGTGGCACTATGTGCAGGGGTCCATGTCAGTAATCTTGTGAGCTTCGGCCATAAAGTTTTGCACAACCTCTGTGAGTTCTGTATTGCTTCCTTATAGGCTCCAAAGATCATCCATGCTCGGCAGATAACGACTCCTTCTTCCCATCTGTCTGATGAAAGCACTGTTCCCCATATCTGCATTTGGCCTCTGTTCTTCCAATTTTTTGCCTCTTCTGGAGTTTTTCCTTGGACATTTAGCTTTGGGTTCACTTCCCATCTGATTGCTGCTCCTTTAACTCCAGGCTTCTCATACCTCATCACATGATTCCTAGTATGGGCTCTATTTTTCGTCTTAATGTCCTGTATATAATCATCTTCATCGGGGTAATTTGTCTCGGTTGCCCATATCAATGAGGCATCTCTCCCCATAAACTGTCCCCTGGTGTTGCACCTCGCTACGTGTGAAAGACAGTGTGCTGTCGGGACATCAATTGTTTACACCCACGAAGATCTTGATTTCCCCATGCAGTACGGTAGGAGTGCACAAACGAAGCATTCTCCTTCTGATTTCCTTCTTCCAACTTCTTTCATGTGCTGGTACGAAATGTTGTTTCCTAGGTGTGCTGTGCTGTCCAGGTAGTCATTCAGTTCACTGTTATCTTCATGCAGGCCACTCTTGATCCTTAGTATCTTCCTGTAGTTTGCTATAACTACATCTCGCGTCTGTGTTGCTTTCCCTTGCTGGATGTCTCTCGGGCATGCTGGTCGATGGAGCAGGTTCCTTTATCTGCATCGATGAGGTAGGTGGAGGATTTGCAATTCTCTCCTTCTCTTTTTGCATTCTTTTCCTGCCCTCTATAAGTGCCTTTATTAGCCACCAGCCTGTCACCGGCCTTGTGTATGGCTGCATTGTGGGCCTGGTACTTGTTCCTTGGTTGGAACTTGTGTGATTGTCAGTACAGTCTCTGCGGTTTTATTTTTCAGTTCCTCATGCCGTTTCTTCGCTCTATCTATAAACGGGAATAAATGATCTATTAACATTTGTGTCTTTGCAGTGAATTCTCCTACAGCCGCTTCTGTCTTTTTAAGGGCTTTTGTTAAGTCTTCATTCGTTGACTTTTCTCTTGATTCTTTTTGGTTTCTCTCATTATTTTCTGGGGCTGATTGTTCGGTAGGCAGTCTCATGCTCTTGATTGCCTTTGCTTGAGGTCCTGTGGCCACTGACACATGCCCTGGTTCGTGTGTATTCAGTGTGTGGGTGCGTGTAGTTGTCAGTGCTATGTTTTCATTCATTCCGTGCTGACCCTGTCTCCAGCTTTTGTCTTCATTCGTTACCTCAAGTGTGTATGTGTCACTGTTAATTACATTTATTTTCAGTTCATTTACTTTACCATCAGATTCTCTCGGGACTGGAATAACTATATAGGGTCTGGGTGCTTTTGTGGGACTCATGCGTACATCATCAGGTGGGTGCACAGAAATTGGAAGGCTTTGTGCACCAAGAAAAATTGCAGTTCTGATTGTTCATGACAGCAAAATAATGATAAACACAATGCATAGATACATGATAGGCGGTAGGTTAAACAGCAGCATTTCCTTACAGAGACGCGAGGGCGCCCCTCTGCTTGTGGGAGGACCAGGTTACTGTTCTGGGCCCCCATCTCGATCATAACAAATTTCAATGCTTATTCTTTTTTCCCAATTTAATATTGTTCTCAAACAGTTTGTATCATAAAGTGTCTGGTGCTTCACAAGTGTCCCCCCTCTTGCGGGTGACGATTGTCTCTTGATACAGGATGCAATATCCTTGCTAGACTATGGAAAAATAGATTAGACTAACACTTTGAGTAGTCATTTTTACTGTGCATGTTCAAAGTAGGTGAGTTCCCAGTCCACCCCCCCCCTAATCAGCTCCAGTCCTGAGGACATGCTGGACACTGTTCAATGTGAAGAAATGGAAATAATGGCAATCAAACAAATACGTTCTTGTCTCTGCTCCCTCTATCGGTCCCTCGGAGGAAAGATGAAGTGCTTGCCTCAGTTTCCTCGATATGTCCCTTGGTGGAAGGTTTCACTGGAATCTCCTCATATAATCTCTCTGAAAGTTGGACAGCTCCACTTGCAGTACGATGCCATGGAGGAGCGTTCCCATCTGTGCGACATTAGCTGGATCTCTGATGAATGTGAGGACGTCAACCTCGATAGGTCTCCCCACCATTTCTGGAAAGTCAGTGACAAGACGACATTGTGTGCCAGTCGGCTGTTCTCGAGTGACAGGGACATTTGTCCTGCCTTGCTGGGTTCTGGATTACAGGCCCTTCCCTTGACGTGAACAATGCTTGCACTTTCCGGACACGTGGATTGCGACCAGATAGCTTAACTTGGTCCACAGCTGGCTCAAAAGTTCAGAGTTTGCTGGATCTCGAATAAACACGAGAGTGTCTGTGGTTCTCCCAACAATAGCTGATGCGAAAGAAAAGCGTATTGACGAGTTCATCTATAATAGCCTGTGGTGGAAGCATTTGTGTCCTTATAAGCTGGTCAAGTGGCACAGCGAGTAGAGCGCTCGCTTTGACATCCTTGCAGAGCCTGTTAACGCAGGTTCGAATCCCGGCAGGGCCAAACTCAGCCTTTCATTCTTCCGAGGTCGATAAATGAGCACCACACACCGTGGGTAATAATAAGCAGCGCTCAGATACCTGAGGATTCGTAGCGCTATATAAATGCCTAATTATTATTATTATTATCATCACTGTATTCAGGCAGTCCAATGAAGGCTTCTGCGATGATGGTAAGTAGTTGCCAGATTACTTTCTTGTTGGCAGGGTCTTGGATAAAGTCTGTAACACTGGTAACCTTCCCTACCAGTGATGGATATGATACCAATACTAACTGGAAGTAAGTGAGTACGTCCTTTGTGATGTTTCTACTGGGGACACCATAACTGCTGCCAAACAAAGTCTTGATATTCGATGATTCAGGATACTGTGTTTAGCTCTTAAGGTAAAAGTCCTTGATCACTGTCTGTTTCTCAACAACACTTAAGTGTGGTTTGATTTACAAGTTCGTGTCAACAAAACGTGTTGTGGTTTAAATGTGCAATTTTCTTCTTCACCCTGCAACTAGGATGCACAGAGTGTCCGGTTATGTCCTTATCCCCTTTTGCTTAGAGGAAATGTCCAGTTTAAGCCACAAATTGCACAAGAGTCCTTTGTCTTGGCTTTGCTGCTCATGCGTCTTTCTTCCTCTTCATGGATTTCGTCTGCACGTGTTGAGGTTCTTCCCCATTGTCTGTGGGTTCTTCGCGGTGGGGTGCAGCTAGAGGGCTTTCTCCGATATAGGGCATAATGTCATTGAGAAAAATCCATGCTCTCCTGCCCTGCAGTTTTACAGCTGACGGAGTGCAGTCCTCAATGATGAAAGGGCCATTGAATCTTGGCTCGTCCCACCTCTTTCTCGTGTGGTTCTTCACCAACACAGCATCCCCAGGGAAAATGAGTGGAACACGTAGTGGAACACGTAGACCTTGAGCTGTGTCTGTTGTAGCATCTCCTTCTGTGTTTTGTGCTGTGCTGCACCCACTTTGTCGCTGCAGTTGGTCTGAAATTACAGACTGGATGTCATGCAGTTCAGATATTTTTGCAATTCCGATCCCAAGACCTCTCGGATTGGCTCGGCATCACATCTAACTATGTCTTGAGGGGTTGGGGGAGTATTCATTCCCCTTCCTGTGACTATCTCGTGCGGCGCAAGATGATGGTCGGAGCCTGGTTGGTTCTGGAGAGCATACAATGCCAGTGGAAGGCAGTGCAACCATCCCCTCTTTAGAGTAAGCTTCAACTTGGCTATCCTTTCTTTTAACAAGCCGTTGAGCCTCTACAGATACCATTACCTTCCGGATGATACGCTGACGAGAACTTGTGTTTTATACCAAGCAACAAGCTAATCTGCCCAAAGACTGAATTTACGAAATGAGCCCCATTATCTGATCTCATCACTTCACACACCCCCCACCTAGGGAACACTTCCCTAACTAGGAATTTGGCTGCACAGGTAGAGTCTGGCTGTGTACATGGACCTGCTTCTATCCATTTAAAGAATGGACACACCACTACAATTAAGTATCTGTACCCATTGCACACTTGAATCATATTGACATAGTTGATATGTAAGTGCTGAAAAGGCCCATTTGGCCGGGGGATGACTCCTCTCACTACTTTTAATGTGTGCCCAGCAGTGAATTGCTGGCAGATTATGCAGTTCACCATAAAGAATGCAACATGCTCAGCTAAATTCGGTATGAACCAGTCTTCTGTGAGCGTTGCTGCTAGATTCTGTTTTGACATGTGTAGTGTGTAATGCAATTGTTCCAATGCTATTTTTAGTAGGGCTACAGGCATTGCTGGTTTACCAGTGCTGTCTTGCCGCCATAATCCGTCAGAAGGGTTTAAAGACGACTCTCAACGTTTCCATAGCTTCTTCTCGTCCTGTGGTGCCTCCCCTTGAAGCTCCATTAGTTGCGTCTGCCCCAGATTACTATAGGCCTCGGGTGTGGTACGTGCCACCATCATTCTCTCATGGGCGCATGCCACTTTCACTTCTTCGATCGTCTCACTTTTGGAGGCCATGCATTTGGCTTCCGTGTCTGCTGCATGGTTTTCCGCGTGAAACAAAATCTGTCCCTTTGGTGTGGGCTGCGCATTTCACGACTGCTATACCCACTGGGAGTTGTAGTGCCTTAATCAGCCTGTCCAATAAGGCTGCATGTTGCACTGGCGTGCCGTCTGCTTGGAGGTACCCCCTCCTTTTCCAGCGTGCTAGTCCTGCGTGCACTGTGGACGTCAAATAGGCGGAGTCACTGTATACCATTACTTCCTGGTCTGCATGATTCTCAATGGCGAGTATCAGCGCCAATAATTCTGCAGCCTGTGCTGAATAATGAGATGTTATTCGTGCACTGACGAGTACTCGAAATTCTCAGTTTGCTATGAGTTTCATTACAGCAAAGCCTGTATATCTTTGTCCGTCTTCTTGGTCGATTCTCGAAGATCCGTCAATAAAAATGATCTCTCCTCCCACCAGGGCATTTTCTTTCACCCTGGGGATTTCATTATAGAATTCCTCATAGTTTGCACAGTCATTAATTGGCTCTCCTTCAGTGACTGGCTCAGCTATGAACGTAGCTGGTTTCACTGTTTTACATCGAACTATTTTGATCGATGTATTAGATATGATCACTCCATATGCAGAAGCTCTCTGAGATGTCAACGTGCCTTTGGGTTTCTCTAAAATGGCGAATAGTGAATGTTCGACGTATTGCGTCATGGAACATCCCATCACAATAGTTGTTGCTTTTTCTATGGCAAACGTTGCGGCAGCTAAACTTTGTTGCATGGGAAGTGGCCTCTCATTACTGGGTACAGGTTACCACTGTAATATGCCAGAGGCTTGTATCCTAACAAAGTTTTTTGAGCGAGCACTGCCATCATAACGTTGCCGCCTGTGTGCGAGAACAGATAGAATTCCTCTGCATAATTAGGAATCCCGAGAACTGGAGCTGTACAAATCGCTCTCTTGAGTTCAGCAATCCTTTTTCCATTGCCTCGGACCATTCAATCTTTTACTTTGTCACCTGGGCCTTCTTCAGGGCCTGGAGCAAGGGCTTGGTATATAAGCTGTAATCGAAGACCCATGCTCTAACATAATGGCAAAAGCCATAAAAAGCTCTGCATTCGCTTTATCGTGAGTGGCTTAGCCGTGCTCATGATGGCTTCAGCCCTTTCTGGGGTCACCTTTTTACCTTCATGTGAGATTAGCTGGCCTATGTATAGCACCTCCTGTTGACAATATTGCAACTTTTCCTTGTCAACCTTATAACCTTTCTCAGCCAGTATAGTCAATAGCTGAATAGAATCGCGTCTGCATTGTTCTTCCGTGGGGCTGCAGATCACAATGTCGTCCACATATTGCAAGATGACACTTTCTAATGTAATATTGCTTAGGTCCATCTGTAGGCCTCTATTGAAAATGGATGGGGACTCACAGTACCCCTGTGGCAACCTCGTGCTTTTCAGACGCATTTGTCTGAAAGTGAATGACGTCAGGTCTTGAGAGTCATGGTGCAATGGGATTGAGAAAAAGAATTTTTCAAATCAATCACCGTGAAATATTTTGCCTCGATGGGTATGTTACATAGGATTGTAGATGGATTAGGGACGAGGGGGAACTCGGCTTCAACAATGTCGTTTAATGCTCTTAAATCTTGGATTAAATGCCAAGACCCTCCCTTTGATTTCTTGACTGGATAAATCACTGTATTACAGGGTGACTCTGATGTCACTTAGATGCCCTGATCCATCATGGCGGAAATTGTCTTTGCAATCCCTTCATCCACCTCTCTGGACATGGGATATTGTCGTGCTCTCTGTAAAATTGCTCCTGGTTTCAGTTTAATTTTCACTTCTCCCACTCCCTTCAGGAGGCCTACGTCATATGGTCCTGTAGTCCATACTGAGACAGGCACCTGGGCCATGTCGTCATCAAAGTATTCCGGATGGTTGTTCTTCAAACAGATCGTCATCAGTGACGTCAGTCACTCGATACCCTTCTTCGATGCGATAATCGCACACCATTGTCTGCCTTCATCGTCGTAGCCTTTGACCAATGCTACTTTCCCTTGCACTGCTGCGGTATGTATCATCAAGGGAAATACTTGTCCCTCCTCTTCATGCATAGGTATTCTTGGTCTGAATAGAAACTCATCAGGGGTTCTCATAGTTCTATCTGCCAGGCCTGGTAATCCTGCCATAAGCACATGCCTGCCATATGTGAAAACTTCTGGCTCTAATGGTATAGCTCTCATGGCTACATGTCCTGATTACGCCCTGATCATTTCGCACATGTTTGAATAATGCATTCCTGGAGTGGAGCATATTATGCCCTCCTCCGTGAACGTCATCCTCATGTTCAATTTTGTCATTAAGTCTCGACCCAAAATGTTTACTGTGGTCTGATGTGAATATAATAAAGGTACATTTATTTTGCATTCTCCTAAGGAGACTGGGAGTGCGTCTGTAAGGGGAACTCGACAGTGAGCTCCTGTAATGCTCTGTGTATCTATGGCCTCGCCGGACAAGGAAAACTTGCCTTCTCGTATGCACGAGCGTGTTGCACCCGTGTCAACTAAGAAGGAATATTCTTTACCCTCTATGGCGACATTCACCCTAGGTTCCCTATTAGGGTCTGGTGTCACTGATAGGGTAGAGCACATCAGGGTTCCCAGTGAGCTCTCCTAGTTCATATATAAGTTCGGTCCATTGTACATTTGTGGACTCTCTCCATTCCCTGGGTTGCCTCCCCTTTCGGAGCTTGTGCCCTGAGACGATTGCGGTGGTGTCTGTTGAAATTGCTCTTGTGGCGAATTCCCCATGTTCGGGGGTTGAACCCCTTGTTACGCACCTTGCTGCACACCTTGTGCTTGCTGCTGCACTGTGTGATTCTGTGCATTGCCCTGTTGCAAGATCGCAGGTGGATTCGCCTTGCCTGCTCCCATTCCTTGGCTATTATGCCACACGTCTGGACTTCTGCATGTGCGCCCCAAATGCCCCGTCATTCCACACAGCCAACATACTGGCGGTGGTCAGATTATTTGTCCATTTGGCATATCTGGGTTGCCTGTTTGCACGTTTTGAAAACCTCCTTGATTACCTTGGAAACCTCTTTGATTACTTTGCCATCCTCTTCCTCTAAATCCTCTTCCCCTCTGGTACAGTCCTACGTTTCCCTGGTTGTTCTGCTGTGGGTTAGCCACCTGTTGTAAGTTCTGTTCAGCTGGGCTAGTTAGCATGGCTCCTTAGAGAGCATAATTTGATCATTTCTTTTGCATCAGCTTCGCTTCCTCACCCTTTCGAGTTGCCTCCTTTTTCCGATTCTTTTCTTGTAACAGTCTACAGTACTGTGTGATAGTTAGCTGTATTTAAGCCCAAGGTTTAGCCTCAACCCCTACCAATTTCTTGAGCTGTTTCTGCACTGGTTCTGGCAACCCTTGGCACAATATGTGGTAAAACACCAGTATAGATTTCATCCAAGATTCATGCGTTTCGAGCACCCACGCGTCTTGGAAGTTCTGGATATAAATCAATGGATCTTCTGACTCCTTAATTTTTCGAGTCATTATAGCTCCCATATCGGAAGTGTCCGGTTACAGCACTCGTAGCGCTTTCCATACTGCTGCTCTGCAATTATTAAATGGCACTCCGTCATGAGTGTTAATTATGGTTACACCAGGGTACCCTGCCCTTGTCCACACATCGTCTGCTCTCTCCCCAAGTATGGCAATCAGGAGACCTTTAATGTCCCCTACAGCTAACGTGACACCCCATGTCATTTTTTCTAACTCATGTATCCACTTCCCAGCTCCCGATGTCAGCATTGGAAGCTTGTTTTTCAGGTTTTCTTGATCCATGTGTGGCCAAGGAATATATTGCGGTCTTGCTCCCCCCTTTTCTAGTAGCGGAAATTGGAATGCGCAGTCTTCCTTCTCTTCTCTCATAGCTCTCCTGTCTACCGCTGGGGTAATATTCCTGCATCGCCGTCTGCCTGGCCATGTCCTCTACCTGTCTACATAGGTGGGTGGTGAAACCACCCTCTGACCATGGGGTGTTCCATCATGCCGGTCCGACTGTGTGGCAGACTCTGATTTCCTCAGTGCAGACTCATTAGCATCCGACCATCATACCCCTTTGTCCCTTGGGAGCCACTTTTCACGCCGTCTCCTTTCTTCATTTGTCTCGCACTCCCTTTTCTCTCCGGAGTCGGACATTGATTGTTCCCAATTCACGCAACCCCTTGTGTCATCATCGTTTTTACTGATTTCTAGTATGTCCAGGGACAGTCTCCTGCTCCCACTACTTTGGGTGACATCCTCAGTGTCATACAGTTGAGTGCTCGTCTTCCCTTCCCCTTTGGGATATTTGTTCTAGTCCCATTTCATCATATATACATATATTTTATCGATTGTTTCCCCGATGCTTCTGGTATCAAAATCGTCTTCAATATTTGCCCTAGTCGCACCTGGTACTGAGTTGTATGCAGGAAAGATTTCTTCAGTGTCTTCCCATTCTACAACAGGATCAGGTTTTTTAACTTCCCGCTCCAAATATTCGAGATTGCGTGCCCTCTCTCTACGCTTACGTTCAATGTCAACATCAAATTCTTTGCTCTTCCTTGCCTCTTCTCTGACCTTATCTTCTTTCTTTCTCCTTTCATTTCTACGTTCATTTTCCCTTTGAACTTCCTCATCCCTTCGTCTCCTTATCTTTTTGTCATGTACTCTTTGCTCTTCTTCTAAACTTTGCTGTTTCTGTCTGTCTAAGGCATAGACTGCTCTCTGTTTGCGAACGAGTTGCTGTTCTTGCTCTTCGCGATATAGCTGCTCACGCCTCAATCTATCCTTTCGTCTTATCCTTTCATCCCTTAACTCCTTTAGTTTCTCCTTTCTCTGTGCCTCATCTAACCACTCCTTAGGTCTCAGATCATCACTTCTTTTTCCATCGATTTTCAACAATATCTGTCCTCCCATCCATTCATCTTTTGCGAATGCTATCTCATCAGTTCTGCTTTCACCTTCTTTCCATTTCTTTCACTCTCTCTCCTTATCGAGAGATGCACTAATCTGTGCCTGATCCTTCCTCTCATCATCGCATCTCTCCTTGTCCCTCGGGACTGCGGGGGTAAGATTCTCGTTCTGATCCTTCCCTCGGTTTTCATCACTACTTTAAGTAGGTGACTCATATGCAGGGTTGCTATACCCGGTGGCTGCCTTAAGCTCTCTTAATAGGTAGAGTCCCTCAGGCTTACTTCCTTCGGTTTCTGTTTCAGACGGGGCAGGTGGCATGGTAGGCGTCACCCCCCTCCGTGCATACATTTAATATCCAGTCAGCAGGTGGCTCTTCTTCCTTTGACTGTTTGAACATTTTCCAAAGTTCTAGAACAGCAAGGCTTTTTTCTAGTTTTTTTCCTGTATATGTGGCATGCAAGTAAGTCGTCATATGCTGTAAAACAGCTTTAGATAAAGACCCATTTTGTGGCCACGGCATAAACATCTTGTGGGCGGTGCCCTTAACCCACTCGGTGTTATATATCTTAAGCTTGGGTGCATGTTTCGGCAGTTGCTTACATAAGTGTGCCAATGGCCGCCTCCCTTCCATCAATCAGTATTTTAGGGCTATGTGTCAATTTGTTGGCTGAGGATGGCCTCAAAACTGTAGTTTCTTATCGGGAAAAGTTATGGCATCCTCTGGTTTTGGGTGACATCAGACGTTGGTACCTCTTCGCACTTGGCTGGTCACGTGTCAGTACACCGTGAAGCTGCTTAATTTTCCATCTATTTGCGTATTTGATTCTCTCTTCGGCCTCTCCACCTGCCTGGGCCTCCTTATCTCGAACTTCACGGGCAGGCTGTTATGCTCTGAAGTTTCGATTCTTCGAAGTTGCCGCTCTCCTCCCTTCCGTAGGTTGATCTCGAATTCCCAGGCATGAGCTGCTTCTTGCTAAATTTCGATTCCGCTCTTTCGTCTGGCTTTGTTCTAGTATTTGAGTCCTGGCCTGTTTGACCCCTACCATCCTGGGCTTAAATCTGCTTCCATGTACAGTGGACTAAACTTATAATGTGCCTATTTACAGGCGTTAGCTAGATGCATATTTTCATCCTACTTCCTAGTTACGTTTCTTTATATTTCAACACCGTTTCTTCTTCTAAGTCTATGATATCCTTATCCATGGTGTTTCGTCTTAGTGTGTCATCTTTTTGGTTGTTGTTTCGTTTATCTGTACGTCTGTCCGGGCCCTTGCGTTGTCATCATTCACCTTCGATTAAGGCCCTTTGGGTCTCTTCTGGGACAGTTTGAAAGTAGTCTTCATGCCGTGTCAGCTGCTGATACGGTTGTCTCAATGAGTCCTGTGCTGCCCATTGTTGTCTGGTAATTGGCATTTCAACAGGTATTGCTCTTCCGATGGACACTGGGCAAAGCCCTAGCGTGGCTCTCTGCTGGTTTATTTGCTCATCGTACATCACATATCTCGGCGAGTATGTTCCTGGTATTTCAAAATGGGTGGCTGGAGTGCAGGCCATATCTGGGACCTCCTCTACAACACCTCCTGCGGTCCAGTCCATGTAGCACTCAAAGCATTCATCGCACTTCATCTGTGGCTCTCCCACGAGCCTGTACTCCCCTTTTCTTGCTGCTCTTGCACATTCTGAATACTCACAAGACATAGTAGGTTAATCCCTCTCCCACTTCCCCCACTGCTCTTAACTGTTGTGATTTAACTTTATTTCCCTCCCTTGCTCCCTCCCTGCCCTGTGGGCGCTTTGAAACAGTATTTTCTTACTATATAAACGCCTAACAAGCAAGCAAGAAATAAATAAACAAATACATTCGTGAAGCAGGGATTTGTGTGCAGAATGGCACGCAAATCCCTATATTACATGCAAATAATTCCATGAATCAGGACCTGTGGCTTTATACAAATATTTGGGGGTATTGGTCCAAGATACCACCAATGACCAGGATATGTTGAAGAAAGTGAAAATGCAGGCTACGATTGCTTCAACTCAATTAAGGCTTTTAGACAGCCGTTATCGGAATATTTCAGCTACTCCTCTTCTGCAGTGTTACCAGCAGAACATTCCCGCTACGTTAATATACGGGGCCCAAACGCACGGATACGATTTCGACTGGGCTACCAGCGAAGCAATAATAGGGAGAGATACCCTGAATCACCCGTAGCGGTTTCCAATGAGCCTGATTCGTCATGGACTGGGTCTTGTTTCCACTCAAGTTCACATAAAGTGGCTAATTCGCAAAATGATTAACTCCCACCGCATTTTCATGACTTGCTAGGCTTCAAGGTCAGTTGGTCCTTGACAATTGCAAGGTCCTGAGGTGTTGGGTAGACAAATGTATACATATTTTGGAAAGTACGGGATACTCGGCAGCGGAATTGACCTCCCGCACCCCTGCAAGGTTAAACGCAAATTATTCGAAATAGATTGGATAAATAGTATAGCCAGATGCTATGAATATCAGCTGTTTTAGTGATCGATGAATGATATTAGACCTTTGAATTTATGACCATGTAATCTGTCTAGTGATTTTACAGCAACGTTTTAAAGATTTATATTAATCTGGTTTTTATCTAATGAAGTATCGGGTGCAGGACAGGGGATTCCCAGAACTCACAAATTGTTTATATACTGTAACCAGGAGGATGAAACATTGAAACAATTGATGGTGGCGTGCCCAATTTTAATTCCCCTTAGAGAGCAAAGGTTTTTAAGATTAATGAATTGTGATGTTCCTTTGACACAAGGTTATCTATGGACTCGGATTTAAAATCATTCTAATGAATTATCGTTCAGTATTGTTGTTTTGAATTTTATTGATTCCATTTTAAAGCTGTGTTAGGTTTGTGTTTTTATATTTTATTGCTGTATGAAAATCTTGCAAATTGTAATTGAATTGTCACTGAACTATAATTAGATTGTGTTTCTTTCTGCAAAAGGTTACTTGTTAACCATAATACAGATACAAAAATTAAATAATTGAATGCAAGCCCGTTCATTAATTGTTTTAAATATAGCGCTGAATTTTGGCATGCCGCATCAAAGCGCATAAAGTGCACATTATCCGAGCTCACCCTAACTAATTTTCATTACAGCCTCAATTGTCATACCGCGGAAGCAAAAAGGTACCCCAACTGAAAAAAAAACGCAAGTCCCCAATAAAATACACTGTGGCAATTTCATGTCAGGCATTTGACTTAATTTCATTTGAACCACACTAGGAAATAGGATATTTCATAATACCCTAGAGCAAAGTGTCAGAACAGAGCGATGCACATTTCCAGTGCCATATCAGGGAGGTCACTCTGCTCATCCTTATAGTGAGCACCTACATTCGTCTGTGTCACTGGAGCACCCCTTTTTACACTTCTTGGATTTGCTTTCACGAACCAGTGATAGCCGGCAACAAGTCCAGTTTGTTCGCACAGAGGTCTGCAACCTGCTGCTCTCCACATGTGTTGGACTACAGCTCCCATGATCCCTCCGCGCTGACTTTGCTGGCTAGGACTGTAGTTCAAAACATCCGGAATGCCAAAGGTTAAAGTTAAGCAAGACTAAAACTCCCCAATGCAGTAGTTTGGTACATGAATATCCAAGACTAGTACCCTGGAATCCCTCTTACAAAGAGTAATCTTGTCAGACTAACCATGCGTGTTCTGAGACTGGCTGCTGAGCATTGCAAGAGCGCCTTCTCCAGGCTGATAGTGCGCCGGATTCCAGAAAAGCAATTATCCATTACATAAAGACTAGAGACGCATACGCTCAAGGGGAGAGGGGGAGGGCGAGTGCTGCGTTTGCACAGCCTATCTTTAAATACATTTTTCTGCTCCCTGGCCTGTTAGTTTGTAAAACGCAGGAAACATCAAGAATTCACATCAACCTTTGACCCACCATGTCATTTCTAAGCAGTCTGCAGAGCGATAATGGCCTACTTGCGGCTGTAAATTCAATGTCTGACCCTAGCGTGCCTTCAGTCACTTGACTCATATCTGTTCCATGCACTAATGCCCTGTTAAAAACAAGCAGTAACTAAGCCAACACTTTTGGCTTGTGCATAGGTCTGAGATAGGGGTCCCAATTTAGGGAACTTGCAGTAGAAATACATTTTAAAAACCCTAGAAACCCCATTGGGCGCTTTTGCATATGCACAAATAGTATATTAATAGACATTACCGTGTTCCACTAATCTTTTGCTATCAGTCCCAAATTTGGTGAAAAAGTTACTTTTCCGTAAGGATTGGCAGAAAGCATTTGATAAGATGAGATCATGCCTCTTTATAACAGCTTGACACGATCTGGCAAACCAGTCAGCATTTTGTGCTTGACAGATTCCCAAGTCCTTCTTGGCGTCTGCGGTTTCCTCAGTGTTAGGCTTTACACGCTCCAGACTGTGGAGAGTGATGCTATCCATGCGGGGGTAGATCCAATCAGTCAGGGCTGTCCATTATCCCAAGAGGTTGGGTCACACAGACCAGAGAGCATTTAGTCTCTGTGAGCGGGTGGTTAGTGGCCAGGAGGTGAGCTTAACAATTGCTGAACTGAAGTTTTTCGGTGCCGCAGGAGCAATCCCCAATAAAGAGATATGAGTTTTAGTCAAAATTGGAAAAGAGAACTTATTTATTTGAATTGAATGGAATATTTATTTAGTTTCTTCAAATAGAAAAATAAATCTTTGTATGGTGATGCCTGGAATCTTTAAATACGTTTTATCTGCATTAGTGTCTTTTGTTCTGTTGTAATTCTGTCTCACAATATCTTGATCACGATGAATGAAAAATTGTACTTTTCAAATCTTATTATAAATCTTGTCTAAATCAATATATTTTTCAACATTCAGCAAGAAGTGAAATCAAATCTCCTTATCACCCACTAACCTGCCAACTTAGTTGCAGGTGTGCACACATTTGTGCAATTCATCATCTTGATATTATTGTTTTCAAATTCTGCATGTGTTGACCAAATGTACAAAATCAAAATCCTCCTCTGTCCCTTCCAGAAAATTGGGGCTTGTCCAACTTTCTTAGGCACTGGATGTTTTTTACTTGGAATAGACTTGCTTGTTAGCCGGAGTGGACCATTAGCTCAGTTAGTAGAGCTTTGGCCCCCTGGGCTGTCTTGGGTTATTCTCAATGTTGTGAGTTCAAGTCCTTACTTTGTCAAACAACCTTCACACCATGGCATTGTACCACACTGTGCCAGAAGAGCTAAAGTTCTTCTGGCATTTGTGACCCCAGTACTCACCTTTGTTAACAGTGCTTCGGCTGGTCTCTGGGGCATGCCAGTCCCTTCTCCGTGGCACTTGGTTGAGACTGAGTTCACTTTTCCCTAGAATAAGGTGTTCCTCCAGTGATAATGGCAGCAGCACAAGGTGTTCCTCCAGTGATAGTGGCAGCAGGATGCACTATGATATTTAATTTCTTTAAATTATGTTTCATTAAACGTTTCACAATAAAACCAAATTAAAATTCATCCACAACCACAGCATGACAATACATTTTTATAGCACATTTCACACAACTTGAAGGTAACGGCCCGATTCATGGAAATTTGCACAGAAATCTGGCAACGGGCGCGCACCAAGAAGGACACTGCACGAGCCTGCGTGCAGGATAAATAATGTGTGCTCTGCGTATTCATGGAATTTACTGCGCAATGTAACCGTAATATCAAGTCGCGACCGGAACACCCAGACACGCCCAAACGCAAAGCATAAACAGCCAGAACAACTACCTTTGAGCGTTCCCCCGGGCATGAATGCATGCACACTTCAAACAGTGCGTGCGGTCCCCCGCTAGCAGGCCTGCATCTCAGGGACCCTGCGCAGGGTCCCCTGTAGCTGTTTCCGGTATTGGGACAGCATGCATATGAAAAATTGTAACTTGGTTGAAAACTCAAAAAATCTGTGTTCGAACCCCCGTAAACCGTTCCTGCCGCCTGCTACACTGCACATGTACAACCCTAAGTCGGATTGGAACCCCAGTTGCATACATGCACCCTAAAATCTGACATCCAAACCCACCTCCGCACTGGTATTCCTATGCGCAAGTGTACTTACGCCTGTCCTCAGTTGGCAGATAGTATGAAGGACTTGCATGGCCATTTCCCAGCCAAGAGGTTGCGCGATTGAATCCATGAATACATCTCGTGACGTGCAATTGTGGGCATGCAAGGGACTGCCTGCAGGCCGTCCCTCGGAACATCACATTTTTTTCACAAGTTGTTTCCCATTTTTGGTGTTCCACCACTTCACAGCCCGCTGTACAAGCCACGCCCATGCTCTGCATGGTTTCTATTGCAAGCCGCTTAACAGCTCGCAGAGATGTGCCGAGCCTGCGGGAATTCCACACAAGTCCAGGAGAAGTACTGTGTATTCGATTCCATAAATCGCCAAACGGGGACTTGCTGCGGTTTGACTGGCATGTCTCTGATTTTCCCCGCCAAAAATTGCATGAATCACGCCCTTAATACCATCAAGAAAAATGAAGCTGCCAAGATCAGTGAAATCTACTTTCCCCATGAAATTCTATACCAAATGGAATTATTGAACAACTCATTTATTTTTGTTACAAAACACCTCAAACAAATGACCCTTAAATCATGTAGCTGGTCAAGTGGCACAGTGAGTAGAGCGCACGCTTTGACATCCATGCAGACCCTGCTAACGCAGGTTCGAATCCCGACGGGGCCAAACTCAGCCTTTTATCCTTCCTTGGGAGCACCACACACCGGTGGGGGGTGGGGTAATAATAAGCAGCGCTCAGATACCTGAGGGTTCGTAGCGCTATATAAATACTAAATTATTATTATTATTTATTATTACGTGAAGCAAAGCGATCACGAGA
Source organism: Ambystoma mexicanum (assembly GCF_040938575.1). Lineage (NCBI taxonomy): Eukaryota > Metazoa > Chordata > Amphibia > Caudata > Ambystomatidae > Ambystoma > Ambystoma mexicanum. Next base: position 1,328,285,689 of record NC_090931.1, read on the forward strand.
GAAATGCTTCAAATTGTCATTCCTATTGGGATTGAGGTGTAGGCAACAAGTCCTGCTTCCCCTAAAGTATCCACATTATTAAATGATAGTGGCCAACTGGTCTTTTCACTGCCTTTATCACACTATGATATTCTTCTCAGTGCCAGGCTCCTCAGGGTTGCAGGTTCGATGTACACGGGAGGGGGGGGGGCTGTGTGGGGTGTAATGGAGGCCCAATGAACACTGGAAGTTGATACTCTCATTGTTTCCAGCCTTTGTTCCCAGCACAGTGTTGAAAAACCTGTATATCTCATGCAGCCCTCCTAACTTTCACAAAGAAACATGTGGTGGAAGAGGTTTTTGCTCATCATGTTGCACTGGATAAAAATGTATTGCTTATTTTAGGGGTGATGGAGTCAGGCTCTCAATCGAGGTGGCTACAAACCACCATAAACAGCAAACATTATAACTGCATTTCAGGTTCTAAGTGGATCTTCTCATCTAAAGCTCTGAGGTATGCTTTAACTCACCCCCTCACTTCTACATTTCAGGAAGGAGCCCAAGACCCTTCCCTTCAACTCATCGCTCCTCCCTAACACCTAGGCCATACACTTCCAATCCCCTCTTAACCTGAGACGGGGCAATCTACTCCTTCCTTTCCTCCCTTGGTTACGCCTTCATTTCCTCCCTCGGTTACACCTTCATTTCCTCCCTTGGTTACTCCTTCATTTCCTCCCTCGGTTACGCCTTCATTTCCTTCCTTGGTTACGCCTTCATTTCCTCCCTTGGTTACGCCTTCATTTCCTCCCTTGGTTACGCCTTCATTTCCTCCCTCGGTTACACCTTCATTTCCTCCCTCGGTTACACCTTCATTTCCTCCCTTGGTTACTCCTTCATTTCCTCCCTCGGTTACGCCTTCATTTCCTTCCTTGGTTACGCCTTCATTTCCTCCCTTGGTTACGCCTTCATTTCCTCCCTTGGTTACGCCTTCATTTCTTCCCTTGGTTACGCCTTAATTTCCTTCCTTGGTTACGCCTTCATTTCCTCCCTCGGTTACGCCTTCATTTCCTCCCTTGGTTACTCCTTCATTTCCTCCCTCGGTTACGCCTTCATTTCCTCCCTCGGTTATGCCTTAATTTCTTCCCTTGGTTACGCCTTCATTTCCTCCCTTGGTTACGCCTTCATTTCCTCCCTTGGTTACGCCTTCATTTCCTCCCTTGGTTGCTTGTCGATCCCTGGCTGCTAAATGGCACCCTCCTGGTGCCCCGTTGTGAGCTCCCCCCTCCCAAGCATTGTTCCCATGCAATCTGCTTCCCAAGCAATGTACTTCCCCTCACGACTTGAAAAGCGCTCGCCTTTCCGAACTTAGGTCCTCGATCAATAAATACTCTAATAATAATAATAACAATAATATACTTAAGGTGACAGCCCTATATTCTTCATAGGATTGGAAACCAATTTGGTTGCGACTCTTGATACAGCGCTTAATTCTGAGTTCATGTGCCATGAAGGGATATGTTTTGACTTGATTTCAATAAATAAATGCCAGCACCGGCATGCAATTAATGGGTGGTGATGTGAGCTCTTCAAATGGTAATAACTTGTCGTCTGGAGGTTTTTTTGTCAACATGGGTTTATTCTATTTTCATACTCTTCACAAGGTGCCATTAATTCATTATATGTTCATACTCTTCACAAGGTGCTATTAGTTTGGTGTGCTTTTTTTCTGGGCAGCTTTCCTCAGTAGCCTGTCCCTTCTCAGAAGCTGGGAGATGTTTTGCTAAACAGCACAGGCTTCAGCATCTCTCTTTTGTAGCGTCCCCGGGAGGTTTTGCCTAGCTTCTGCTTCAGTGAGCTGTTGGTTTTCACTCCAGTCCGGCCATGCTCAGTCGGAAGATTTCAGTTTTTGAGGACCCTCTCACCACAACAAGTGGGGCAATCAGAACTCGGTAATCGCCCCTTTGTCTCTGCCCAGGGGAACCCAGCTAGCTTTGTTGGTTGTGGAATTGTGATGGCCATCTATGATTATTCACGCACTCCCTACGATTTGAGCGTTTCTGGATCCCAGATGTTACTTGACTGCCTTTTGGATCTTTTGAGCTAAGAGCCCAGATTAATAGGAGCCATTTGGTCATTGTTCTACTCTATGCTTTTTTGAGTGTGTTTCCAAAAATCCCAAAATATATTTGGAGCAATGAGTCAGTCCTCTCTGACAGATGTTTCTTTTTCAGTTTTTGGGCCTAGAATTTTTTGCCACTGTTGTTAATCTCGTTGCAGAACTCGGTCTTCATCACTTGGTGCTTCATATTCTTCTATATCTTACTGGGACGAGGGAGGAGATGCTTGGTTGATCTTCTGGTAATCTTCATTACTCCAATTCTCCCTCCTTTCCTCATCACTCCACCCCAGACAGAAAGCTATTCTTCTTGAATCTCTGCATGCTTGGGTAAAACACAGGTGAAACGTGGGGTGTCTAGTCAAAGGATCGAAAAAAAAGGGCCGACAGGACAAAGCATCGACACCAAAGGGTCGACAGGACAAAGGATCGATTTTTTTTTTTATTATATATTTTTGTTTAGGTTTTCGTTTTGGAAAAAAAGTGTTTTTTTATCAAAAAAAGGGGGTTGGGCGTGACACCCCAAAAAAAAAAATATGAAAAAAAAAAAAATTCGGTCCTTTGTCCTGTCGACCCTTTGGTGTCGATCCTTTGACCTGTCGACCCTTTCACTGTCGATCCTTTGACTGGCAACCGAAACGTGGGTATGGCAGCCTCTTGTGGCACCCACTCCAGAAGGAGTAGGACGCTTTTGAGGATTAGGTTTTTGAATTTATTTTTGGGGATTGGGCAACAGGGCACCCATCTCGTGAGGTGCAACACGCTCATGTTAAGTAAGGACTAGAAAGCGGGAAGGGAGGGTTAGTTAAACAACAAGTAATCAAAACGCTAGATTCTATCTCTTCATGGAAGCTTTCTCTCCATTGACGCCTGACCTGCATAGGAGGCTAATAAACTCATGCAAATACAGAGAAGCAGTAAAAAGGCCCAAACACATCACTCATCTGAGCTGTTACTTCACCCAGTAAAATAAGTCTGTCACGTTCTGCAGTGTTAGCTTGACACCTTTTTCTTGAGTAAAGGCAGTCAGAAATGAGAAGGTGATTCCCATGTACACAGCTCTCTTCAATAACTTGCACTGGCAACATTTGGATGACTGCATGGATGGCCATACCCTGCTGTGCGGTAGGAAACCTATGCCTTCAGAGCATGAGTGTGGAGAAGTTGGGGAGGTGTCCAAAGCAATGGTGTGTAGGTATCCATCTACAAATCCAACCCTTCCCTTCTTAACATGTATTGTATTTGATGTTGGCTACACCAGCTGTTACCAGAGTGACATCTATGATCCGAATGCTATATATTACTTCCTGGCACATGGACCAAGAAGACACCCTCACCTGAATATCGTACGGCTGAGTAGATTGATCTCAGACTGAAACTCATTTTCAGGTGTTACTGTTGCTCTGGTTAGTAACATGTTGGTTCTTCCTGCAGGGATCAAAAGTAAGCACGGGTGAGTTATAATCCTGCAAGAAAAAACCTGAACCATCAAACCACAAGAGGATCAATATAGGGCAAATGAATGCACATTGAGCAACATGTTGAAGAACATTATTTTTATAAATGTCAATGTGAGCACATAACTCATAAAAAGCAGCCAATGCGTGTTTCGAACAACCAGGTTCTTTTTTCAAGGCTAAATAGCCTATTAAATATGCAACTGGAAAGGTCTAAGTGACCTGAGCTGACATACAATTTTCCATGATCGTTGCTTGGTATAATCCTGAGAAATCACCACTGCGAGGCAATTCGGCTCACGGCAAGTGCTTCCAATTGATACCAGGACATACAGTAATTGTGGGCTCTCAATTAGCCCATCCGTATTCGGCATGTGCAAGACGTGCTTTAACTCAATTGTGTATATTGAGCTATAAGCCAAACCCCGTAAATTGGACCATTTTCTCAAAAATGGACTTTCACAAACTTTGTGCGTGGCTCGGGCTGAGTCATTTGGGTGTTTAGGGCTCAGTGGTATACATATGGCTGCGTGTTTGATTTCAGAATCAGTCTCCAATCAGAGGCAGAAGGTTGCACAGAAGTTTAGAGTCAAGTTTCTAGTTGAGGGGTAGGTAGAACATTACATTAGCATTCTGTAGAACAATGGTCTTCACACTGGAGTTCTGACTCCCCTTTAGAGGGGGCCATGACTCTTTAAAAAGGGATTGAGGTGATTGTTTTTCATATAAAGCAAAAGTATATTTTCTACTGTTTATACTTTCTATTTAAAGCAGTCACCTAAAGAGCATGGGAACCCCCTAGACATCCTTTGGGCTCCCTAGGGAGGCCAACCCCTTGGGGTGGGTAGGGGGGGGACACAAACAATATTTGTACTCGGGAACGGGGCGAGTGGGAGGGTTCGGTATGGAAAAGTTTGAATACCACTTCAGTAGAGGGACACATAGAAATGTAGACTAGGGCTTAATTGAGGGTGAAGTAGAAAACTGCAATAAGAACACGGGCAGTTTTTTTGCACTGTTAATTAATTTTCATGGCATCAATGCATGTGTTATTGCTTGAAAGATTGAGGAGAATGGGATCATACCTTTCTCTGTACACAGCAGCAGGCAGGAGGTTGTATTCGGTCTATGTAACTAAGTCTACCATCTTTGTGTGGCCAGTCCAAATGCTTATTTCTCCCATAGAACAGTCTTAGAATTATTTTCGCCAATGAGAAGGCTGAGAGCTCTTTATGCAAATTGAAAGTCTTAGAAATCTTAGAGTGCATTTGGTGGCTGTAAGTGAAAGTGTTGTCTTTTTGTGGCCAGTCATCATGCTTGTTGCATGCACAGACAAGTTTTAGAATTCTTGGGAGGGAGGAGGACATTCTATTCAGTGTCTGTAATAGAGTGTGCCAACTCAGTACTTTGGAGGGCAGAACCCCAGTGACCTCCTTGCATGAAATAAAAGTATGTGTCATTGCTTTGCTTATTTAACAGAATTGGATCACTTAGCTGTTTGAAGGCAGTGGTACGCAAGAGATTATCAGGGTAATTCATAGAATTTCGCACAAAAGTGGCGCACGCGGCTGGCGCATAGTGTGCGCGTGCGAACGTCTGCGACAGCCGCATGCGCTAAAATCGATATCCGCGCACAGCGTATTCATGGATTTTAGCCTCCAAAACCAGCCGTGGCGTAGAGTGGCGCAGCGACCCTGCAGCAGCGGCAGTTACGCCCCCAAGAACGCCCTCGCACAAGGAAAAGCCATCAAAATTCCCAATTCAGCGCAAAGGGCTGCGCTAACCCTGGACCAGTATACAGGGCTGCCAAACAGCAAACGCCGAGCGGGGAACGTGTATTACTGAGGTGCGCAGGAAGTTCCACACGCAATTTCAGCAGGGTATGTGTATTTCTGGGGTGCGGGGAAGTTTAACACGCAATTACAGCAGGGTACATGTATTACATGGGTGCGCGGGAAGTTCCACACGCGATTTCAGCAGGGTACGTGTATTTCTGGGGTGTGGGGAAGTTTAACACGCGATTTCAGCAGGGTACGTGTATTACAGGGGTGCGCGGGAAGTTCCACACGTGATTTCAGCAGGGTACATGTATTTCTGGGGTGCGGGGAAGTTTATCACACAATTTCAGCAGGGTACATGTATTACAGGGGTGCGCAGGAAGTTCCACACGCGATTTCAGCAGGGTACGTGTATTTTTGGGGTGCGGGGAAGTTTAACACGTGATTTCAGCAGGGTACGTGTATTATTGGGGTGCGCGGGGAGTTCCACATGCGATTTCAGCAGGGTACGTGTATTTCTGGGGTGCGGGGAAGTTTAACACACGATTTCAGCAGGGTATGTGTATTACAGGGGTGCGCTGGAAGTTCCACACGCAATTTCAGCAGGGTACGTGTATTTCTGGGGTGCTGGGAAGTTTAACACGCGATTTCAGCAGGGTACGCGTATTACAGGGGCGTGCGGGAAGTTCCACACGCGATTTCAGCAGGGTACGTGTATTTCTGGGGTGCAGGGAAGTTTAATACGCGATTTCAGCAGGGTACGTGTATTACAGGGGTGCACGGGAAGTTCCACATGCGATTTCAGCAGGGTACATGTATTTCTGGGGTGCGGGAAAGTTTACCACGCAATTATAGCAGGGTACGTGTATTACAGGGGTGCGCAGGAAGTTCCACACGCAATTTCAGCAGGGTACGTGTATATCTGGGGTGCGGGGAAGTTTAACACGCAATTTCAGCAGGGTACGTGTATTACAGGGGTGCGCAGGAAGTTCCACACGCAATTTCAGCAGGGTACGTGTATTTCTGGTGTGCTGGGAAGTTTAACAAGCGATTTCAGCAGGGTACGTGTATTACTGGGGTGCGCGGGAAGTTCCACACGCAATTTCAGCAGGGTACGTGTATTTATGGGGTGCGGGGAAGTTTAACACGCGCTTTCAGCAGGGTACGTGTATTACAGGGGTGCACGGGAAGTTCCACACGCGATTTCAGCAGGGTACGTGTATTTCTGGGGTGCGGGGAAGTTTAACACGCGATTTCAGCAGGGTACGTGTATTACAGGGGTGCGCGGGAAGTTCCACACGTGATTTCAGCAGGGTACATGTATTTCTGGGGTGCGGGGAAGTTTATCACGCAATTTCAGCAGGGTACATGTATTACAGGGGTGCGCAGGAAGTTCCACACACGATTTCAGCAGGGTACGTGTATTTCTGGGGTGCGGGGAAGTTTAACACGCGATTTCAGCACGGTACGTGTATTATTGGGGTGCGCGGGGAGTTCCACATGCGATTTCAGCAGGGTACGTGTATTTCTGGGGTGCGGGGAAGTTTAACACACGATTTCAGCAGGGTATGTGTATTACAGGGGTGCGCGGGAAGTTCCACACGCGATTTCAGCAGGGTACGTGTATTTCTGGGGTGCTGGGAAGTTTAACACGCGATTTCAGCAGGGTACGTGTATTACAGGGGTGCGGGGAAGTTTATCACGCAATTTCAGCAGGGTACATGTATTACAGGGGTGCGCAGGAAGTTCCACACGCGATTTCAGCAGGGTACGTGTATTTCTGGGGTGCGGGGAAGTTTAACACGCGATTTCAGCAGGGTACGTGTATTATTGGGGTGCGCGGGGAGTTCCACATGCGATTTCAGCAGGGTACGTGTATTTCTGGGGTGCGGGGAAGTTTAACACACGATTTCAGCAGGGTATGTGTATTACAGGGGTGCGCGGGAAGTTCCACACGCGATTTCAGCAGGGTACGTGTATTTCTGGGGTGCTGGGAAGTTTAACACACGATTTCAGCAGGGTACGTGTATTACAGGGGCGTGCGGGAAGTTCCACACGCGATTTCAGCAGGGTACGTGTATTTCTGGGGTGCGGGGAAGTTTAATACGCGATTTCAGCAGGGTACGTGTATTACAGGGGTGCACGGGAAGTTCCACATGCGATTTCAGCAGGGTACATGTATTTCTGGGGTGCGGGAAAGGTTACCACGCAATTATAGCAGGGTACGTGTATTACAGGGGTGCGCAGGAAGTTCCACACGCAATTTCAGCAGGGTACGTGTATATCTGGGGTGCGGGGAAGTTTAACACGCAATTTCAGCAGGGTACGTGTATTACAGGGGTGCGCAGGAAGTTCCACACGCGATTTCAGCAGGGTACGTGTATTTCTGGGGTGCTGGGAAGTTTAACAAGCGATTTCAGCAGGGTATGTTTATTACTGGGGTGCGCGGGAAGTTCCACACGCAATTTCAGCAGGGTACGTGTATTTATGGGGTGCGGGAAGTTTAACACGCGCTTTCAGCAGGGTACGTGTATTACAGGGGTGCACGGGAAGTTCCACACGCGATTTCAGCAGGGTACGTGTATTTCTGGGGTGCGGGGAAGTTTAACACGCGATTTCAGCAGGGTACGTGTATTACAGGGGTGCGCGGGAAGTTCCACACGTGATTTCAGCAGGGTACATGTATTTCTGGGGTGCGGGGAAGTTTATCACGCAATTTCAGCAGGGTACATGTATTACAGGGGTGCGCAGGAAGTTCCACACACGATTTCAGCAGGGTACGTGTATTTCTGGGGTGCGGGGAAGTTTAACACGCGATTTCAGCAGGGTACGTGTATTATTGGGGTGCGCGGGGAGTTCCACATGCGATTTCAGCAGGGTACGTGTATTTCTGGGGTGCGGGGAAGTTTAACACACGATTTCAGCAGGGTATGTGTATTACAGGGGTGCGCGGGAAGTTCCACACGCGATTTCAGCAGGGTACGTGTATTTCTGGGGTGCTGGGAAGTTTAACACGCGATTTCAGCAGGGTACGTGTATTACAGGGGTGCGGGGAAGTTTATCACGCAATTTCAGCAGGGTACATGTATTACAGGGGTGCGCAGGAAGTTCCACACGCGATTTCAGCAGGGTACGTGTATTTCTGGGGTGCGGGGAAGTTTAACACGCGATTTCAGCAGGGTACGTGTATTATTGGGGTGCGCGGGGAGTTCCACATGCGATTTCAGCAGGGTACGTGTATTTCTGGGGTGCGGGGAAGTTTAACACACGATTTCAGCAGGGTATGTGTATTACAGGGGTGTGCGGGAAGTTCCACACGCGATTTCAGCAGGGTACGTGTATTTCTGGGATGCTGGGAAGTTTAACACGCGATTTCAGCAGGGTACTTGTATTACAGGGGTGTGCGGGAAGTTCCACACGCGATTTCAGCAGGGTACGTGTATTTCTGGGGTGCGGGGAAGTTTAATACGCGATTTCAGCAGGGTACGTGTATTACAGGGGTGCGCAGGAAGTTCCACACGCGATTTCAGCAGGGTACGTGTATTTCTGGGGTGCTGGGAAGTTTAACAAGCGATTTCAGCAGGGTACGTGTATTACTGGGGTGCGCGGGAAGTTCCACACGCAATTTCAGCAGGGTACGTGTATTTATGGGGTGCGGGGAAGTTTAACACGCGCTTTCAGCAGGGTACGTGTATTACAGGGGTGCACGGGAAGTTCCACACGCGATTTCAGCAGGGTACGTGTATTTCTGGGGTGCGGGGAAGTTTAACATGCGATTTCAGCAGGGTACGTGTATTATTGGGGTGCGCGGGGAGTTCCACATGCGATTTCAGCAGGGTACGTGTATTTCTGGGGTGCGGGGAAGTTTAACACACGATTTCAGCAGGGTATGTGTATTACAGGGGTGCGCGGGAAGTTCCACACGCGATTTCAGCAGGGTACGTGTATTTCTGGGGTGCTGGGAAGTTTAACACGCGATTTCAGCAGGGTACGTGTATTACAGGGGTGCGCGGGAAGTTCCACACGCGATTTCAGCAGGGTACGTGTATTTCTGGGGTGCGGGGAAGTTTAATACGCGATTTCAGCAGGGTACGTGTATTACAGGGGTGCACGGGAAGTTCCACATGCGATTTCAGCAGGGTACATGTATTTCTGGGGTGCGGGAAAGTTTACCACGCGATTATAGCAGGGTACGTGTATTACAGGGGTGCGCAGGAAGTTCCACACGCAATTTCAGCAGGGTACGTGTATATCTGGGGTGCGGGGAAGTTTAACACGCAATTTCAGCAGGGTACGTGTATTACAGGGGTGCGCAGGAAGTTCCACACGCGATTTCAGCAGGGTATGTGTATTTCTGGGGTGCTGGGAAGTTTAACAAGCGATTTCAGCAGGGTACGTGTATTACTGGGGTGCGCGGGAAGTTCCACACGCAATTTCAGCAGGGTACGTGTATTTATGGGGTGCGGGGAAGTTTAACACGCGCTTTCAGCAGGGTACGTGTATTACAGGGGTGCACGGGAAGTTCCACACGCGATTTCAGCAGGGTACGTGTATTTCTGGGCTGCGGGGAAGTTTAACAAGCAATTTCAGCAGGGTACGTGTATTACAGGGGTGCACGGGAATCTCCACACGCAATTTCAGCAGGGTACGTGTATATCTGGGGTGCGGGGAAGTTTAACATTCGATTTCAGCAGGGTACGTGTATTACAGGGGTGCGCAGGAAGTTCCACACGTGATTTCAGCAGGGTACGTGTATTTCTGGGGTGCGGGGAAGTTTAACAAGCGATTTCAGCAGTGTACGTGTATTACAGGGGTGTGCGGGAAGTTCCACACGCGATTTCAGCAGGGTACGTGTATTTCTGGGGTGCGGGGAAGTTTAACACGCAATTTCAGCAGGGTACGTGTATTAAAGGGTTGCATGGGAAGTTCCACATGCAATTTTAGCAGGGTACATGTATTTCTGGGGTGCGGGGAAGTTTAACACGCGATTTCAGCAGGGTACGTGTATTACAGGGGTGCGCGGGAAGTTCCACACGCGATTTTAGCAGGGTACTTGTATATCTGGGGTGCGGGGAAGTTTAACACGCAATTTCAGCAGGGTACGTGTATTACAGGGGTGCGCGGGAAGTTCCACATGCGATTTCAGCAGGGTACGTGTATTTCTGGAGTGCTGGGAAGTTTAACAAGCGATTTCCGCAGGGTACGTGTATTACTGGGGTGCGCGGGAAGTTCCACATGCAATTTCAGCAGGGTACGTATATTTATGGGGTGCGGGGAAGTTTAACACGCGATTTCAGCAGGGTACGTGTATTACAGGGGTGCACAGGAAGTTCCACATGCGATTTCAGCAGGGTACGTGTATATGTGGAGTGCGGGGAAGTTTAACACGCGATTTCAGCAGGGTACGTGTATTACAGGGGTGCGTGGGAATCTACACATGCGATTTCAGCAGGGTACGTGTGTATCTGGGGTGCGGGGAAGTTTAACACGCGATTTCAGCAGGGTACGTGTATTACTGGGGTGCGCGGGAAGTTCTACACGCGATTTCAGCAGGGTACGTGTATTTCTGAGGTGCGGGGAAGTTTAACACGCAATTTCAGCAGGGTACGTGTATTACAGGGGTGCACGGGAAGTTCCACACGTGATTTCAGCAGGGTACATGTATTTCTGGGGCGCGGGGAAGTTTAACACGCGATTTCAGCAGGGTACGTGTATTACAGGGGTGCGCGGGAAGGTACGTGTATTACTGGGGTGCGGGCAAGTTTCACACGCGCCCTGTGCGAGTGGGGTACGTGTATTTCGGGGGTGCAGGGGAGTCCTACACGTGAATTGGCAGTGTGGGTCCTCCCAGGTGTTCCCTCTACACCCTCCACGGCCCCTGCAGGCAGACCACACCACAGGGGACTACCCTGCACCCCTGGTCATGTCCCGCAGGCAGCCAATCTACCATGGGCATGCCCCCCCAGCCAAGCCACATGTCACCTTGCACTAGTGATCACCAACGTATTAGCCCCTTGCATCCCCACCCCCCAGCAGTGCAGGGCACCTACCAGCAGGCCCCCACTCATGTCCCCCAGCACCTCCACCCCCCAGCAGTGCAGGGCACCTGCCAGCAGGCCCCCACTCATGTCCCCTTGCACCCCCACCCCCCAAGCAGTGCAGGGCACCTGCCAGCAGGCCCCCACTCATGCCCCCCAGCACCTCCACCCCCCAGCAGTGCAGGGCACCTGCCAGCAGGCCCACACTCATGTCCCCTTGCACACCCACCCCTCAGCAGTGCGGGGCACCTGCCAGCAGGCCCACACTCATGTCCCACTCATGTCCCCTTGCATCTCCACCCCCCAGCAGTGCGGGGCACCTGCCAGCAGGCCCCCACTCATGTCCCCTTGCACACCCACCCCCCAGCAGTGCGGGGCACCTGCCAGCAGGCCCCCACTCATGTCCCCTTGCACACCCACCCCCCAGCAGTGCGGCGCACCTGCCAGCAGGCCCCCACTCATGTCCCCTTGCACCCCCACCCCCCAAGCAGTGCAGGGCACCTGCCAGCAGGCCTCCACTTATGTCCCCCAGCGCCCCCACACCCCAGCAGTGCAGGGCACCTGCCAGCAGGCCCCCACTCATGTCCCCTTGCACCCCCACCCCCCAGCAGTGCAGGGCACCTGCCAGCAGGCCCCCACTCATGTCCCCTTGCACACCCACCCCCCATGCAGTGCAGGGCACCTGCCAGCAGGCCACATCCTGCATCTGCTGGTCTGCAGTTGTGGTGTCCACCCCTGCTGGACCGCCAACTCCGAACTGTGGCAGGGATGGGATCTCCACCAAGCTGGCTGTGTTGGTCAGGCCAGGTCCACAGGGGGCCCTGGTGGAATCTGGGCCAGAAGATGATGTGTAGAACGACCGGTGCATAGCCACCACATAGGAGGAGAGGTCCGCGTCACATGTAGGAATCCACCGACCAGGGCCCCTCCCAGCAGTGCCACGTCACGATGCTGCTCTTCATGATGGCGTGCGTTCTCCGCCCGGGAAGAACGCATGTCATCACGAATGACACGCATGCGCAATGCGACACCCACCAGGACGGATCCCATACGGTTGCGGGACCCCTCGCCCGCAGGTAGTGCAGAGGCAGGTGATATGGCACTCTCCCCTACCTGCGGACGGGCCTGGGACGGGGCCTCCCTGCTGGTGCATGATGGTGCAGTCACAGGGTCAAGGACAGCGACATGCACAGGCCCCTCCGCGGTGACCTGTGCTGCCTCCTGACCCTGGCCCTGGACTGCACCACTTGCACCAGTGGTACTACCCCCACCAGGCCCCATGTGTGGCTCAGTAGCGGGCTCCTCCTCCTCTGTGGAGACCACCAACCTGGATGTCTCCACACCATCTTCTGCCATTGGAAGCCCCTGTGGGGGCTCACCAGGCCCTTCCGCCACAGCCGTTGTGGCAGACGCAGCACCAGTCCCCTTGCTCCCGGATGATGGTAATTCCTGGGAGGGTGGCTGGGCCTTGCGTCGTCACCCAGTGGAGGCATCCCCACCGCTTGGCTCCACAGCGCCGTCTCCGCCCTCTTCTTCACTTGACGCTGCGTAGAGGGAGACATAGAACACAAGCATCAGGGTACAGTACAAAATACCCTAGACAGGAAGCAATAACACATGAGTGGCACTGTCAAATGTCACTTCCATCCTGTCATTCCACAACACATGGGTGAATGCACACAACACACATGCAGAAACAGTCCTGGCGCCTGCAATCAACATCAACATCCATGTAGAAGGGCCCCTGTAAACCAAGATGTTGCCTTCAAAGTCACGTGCATCCATGGCGTTTCAAAGTCACACACACACTTCTCAGGCACACACACACACATGTGCACCATACATGTACATGACATCAGCACCCATTCTTCACCCCCCCTCCAGGTCCAGGAACAGAGACACCCATGCTTTCATGTGTGCATTCCACATAGAGCTCCCCATGTTGCATTAAAACACATGCACCAACCATGTGGTTCACACATAACTGGTCTCACATGCATGACCATGATGTCCCTGCACACACACATCCATACATGAACTATGTCACACATACAGGCAAGCATCAGACTACCAGCACACTGCAACATGCCCTGTCTCACACAGCAATGCTTGGCCACTTACCGCTCAACTCCAGACGGGTCTGCCTCCGAAGGATCTGGGCGTGGAACACTGGGCCTATGTGTTCCAGGACCCTCATCTGGATGTTACTGATGCGTGCCCCCCTCCATGAGGCGCCAGGCCTTGTGGAGGGTCCTGGACCTGAAGTCCTCCCAGCGCTTCTTGACGTGCTTGAGGTCGCGGGTTGCCACCCCCTCCGCGTTGATGGCAACCACTACATCTTCCCAGATCCTCTCCCGTGCTTCCTTGTTGGCGCGTGATGTTCCAAAGAGGGCATCATAATGCCCCAGGACATGCTCCACCAGGACACCAACTTTGTTGGCAGTGAAGCTGGTGGCCCTCTGCCTCTCTGGCTGGGGGTTGCCAGTGGTGCCAGATGGAGATGTGCCCGACATGGCAACCCCAGAAGCAGGAATGGGTGGGCAACTGGGTCCTGGGGCTGGGCTGTGGAGCAATGGAATCCCAGTCAGGAGTCTTCTGTTCCAGCAGGGGTGGACACAGCAACTGGACCCTGCAGATGGCTGACGTGCAGGCACCAAATAGCAGGGCACGTGGGCAGCAGGCAGACAGGCAGCAGCAGATGGCTGGTGGGAGCGTGCTCGGGGTTCTGGCGGGCAGGAAAATGGTCTTCTGGCAGGAGCGTGGTTTTCCGTGTGTGTACGCATGGCCAGCTTGATACGGAGTGATTTGGCACGTGAAAATCTTGCACGTCAGTGTGTAATTCGAGGAAAGGCCCTTAGCGCGTAAGCGCGTCAGCACACGTACGCGATATCATTGGACCAAAGGCACTTAACGCGTAAGCGCGTCTGTGACATATTGTGCACGGGCGTTGCCTTTTCGCGTGTAAAACTTGCCGCGCACCCCTGAAATTCACGTACTCCCTCGACCAGGGCCCTTTCGCGTGTGAAACTTCATGCGAACCCCATAATACACGTACGCTGCTGAAATTGTGGGTGAAACTTCACGCGAACCCCAGGAATACACGTACCCTGCTGAAATCGTGGGTGAAACTGCACGCGAACCCCAGGAATACACGTACCCTGATGAAATCATGGGTGAAACTGCACGCGAACCCCAAGAATACACGTACTCCACTCAAAAAGGCCCTTTCGCGTGTAAAACTTCATGCTGTACCCCAGAACTACACGTACCCCACTCGCTCGCACAGGGCCAATATTCCTGGGGTTCACGTGATGTTTCACATGCGATAGGCCCTGTGCCAGTGGGGTACGTGTATTTCAGGGGTTCGCGGGAAGTTCCACACGCAATTTAGCTGTCAGAGCGGGGTAAGTGAATTTCGGGGGTGCGCGGGGAGTCCTACACGTGAATTGGCAGTGTGGGTCCTCCCAGGTTTTCCCTCTACACCCTCCACGGCCCCTGCAGGCAGACCACACCACAGGGACTACCCTGCACCCCTGGTCATGTCCCGCAGGCAGCCCATCCACCATGGCCATGCACCCCAGCCAAGCCACCTGTCCGCTTGCACCACTGATAACCAACTGATGTCCCCCTGCACCCCCACCCCCCAAGCAGTGCAGGGCACCTGCCTGCAGGCCCCCACTCATGTCCCCTTGCACCCCCACCCCCCAGCAGTGCGGGGCACCTGCCAGCAGGCCCCCACTCATGTCCCCTTGCAAACCCACCCCCCAAGCAGTGCAGGGCACCTGCCAGCAGGCCCCCACTCATGTCCCCTTGCACCTCCACCCCCCAGCAGTGCAGGGCACCTGCCAGCAGGCCCACACTCATGTCCCACTCATGTCCCCTTGCACCCCAACCCCCCAGCAGTGCGGGGCACCTGCCAGCAGGCCCCCACTCATGTCCCCTTGCACACCCACCCCCCACCAGTGCAGGGCACCTGCCAGCAGGCCCCCACTCATGTCCCCTTGCACCCCCACCCCCCAGCAGTGCAGGGCACCTGCCAGCAGGCCCCCACTCATGTCCCCTTGCACCTCCGCCCCCCAGCAGTGCAGGGCACCTGCCAGCAGGCCCCCACTCATGTCCCCTTGCACCCCCGCCTCCAGCAGTGCAGGGCACCTTCCAGCAGGCCCCCACTCATGTCCCCTTGAACCCCCACCCCCAGCACTGAGGGGCACCTGCCAGCAGGCCCCCACTCATGTCCCCTTGCACACCCACCCCCCAGCAGTGCGGGGCACCTGCCAGCAGGCCCCCACTCATGTCCCACTCATGTCCCCTTGCACAACCCAGCAGTGCAGGGCACCTGCCAGCAGGCCCCCACTCATGTCCCCCTGCACCCAGGTCATGACGATCCTCAATCATGGCCCTTATGGCCAGCCTCTCCAGCCCAAAGACCCAACCAAGTATTGCATCCACCCACATAGAAAAGGCAATTACATGATACAACCCCAATGGCAAGTATGTAAATGAACACATGTCCGTCACACACACACAATGGTTGCAAGTGAATGTGAAAACCCATATCATGACATGCATGAAACCAATGAGATAATACCACACATCGAAGTATGAAGAAAAAAATGTATTAAAAGCAACATGAATGGAATTAAAATCAAACAAACAACAATGAGAATA
The DNA here is from genome assembly GCF_040938575.1 of Ambystoma mexicanum. Lineage (NCBI taxonomy): Eukaryota > Metazoa > Chordata > Amphibia > Caudata > Ambystomatidae > Ambystoma > Ambystoma mexicanum. Next base: position 1,328,301,725 of record NC_090931.1, read on the forward strand.
AAAAAAGAAAAGCTGCATGTCCGTAAAATAATGAAAAACAAGAAATCATAATCCAAAGGAAAGGTGTCCAAAGTCACAGTCCAACAAAGCAAATCCAAGGGAAAAACCATTGCTCCATGGGGAAATCCAAAAAAAAAGATGAATCCAATAGTAAACTATATACAGATGAAAAATCCAGGGTCCATGATCCCAACTGAAGAAATGAAACCTATCAAAAATACTACCTAATGAAAAACTATATACAGAAACGTGGTGCATTGTCCAAGCGCAACCAAAATAAAGAAAAAACCAAAGGAAACCGAACAGTACCTAACTATTTACAAGGGCAGTGGGCAAGTCCAACGGCTCACATGTTGATGTCCCAGGCCAGGGAATCATCGAACTCCTGCTCGATGTCCCAGAGGCGGTCCTCTTCCATGGCCCTGAGGGTTCGCAGGGACGATGACATCGGGCCCTACGCATGGAGTTCTCCGCCCTGACCATCGTGAGCCGTGCCTCTTCCGCCCGCTGCCGCTTCGCATCTATCGCATGGCCCAACCGCTGCCACACGGAAGACACTTCCTGTCCAGGGTCCTCCTACCCTCCGGCCGATGCCTGCCCCTCCGATGATGAAGGCCCCGAGCCATCATGGCTCCCACCTTGCTGCTGCTGCTGTGCCGCTGCCTGTGCCCTGGCTCCTGCTGCCTGCACATCCTCCTCCAGCTGGGGTGCAGTTGTTGAGGTGGCCAACCCTGCTGGACGTCCGACTCCCGACTGTGGCAGGGATGTGTCCTCCACCAGCCTGGCCGCAGGGTCAGAGGCAGCTCCACAGGGCACCCAGGTGACACATGGGTGAGAAGATGGCACGGAGGACGACTGGCGCATAGGGGGTTCAGTTGAGGAGGGGGTCGGAACAAGGTCCAGAAAACGGAGGAATCCGGCCCTGGTGAGCTGTCCCAGTGGGTCAATGCGGTCAACGAGCCATGCGAGAAGACGTGCAGTCTCCTCATGAAAAGACTGCAGGTCAGCTCGCATGGCACGTTGACGCAACGCCACCCCACCCAGGGCAGGCTCAACCCGGTGCCGGAAAGCCACATCCGCAGGGAGAGGAAGGCCAGTTGGTGTAAGCCAATTCCCTCCCTGAGAACGGGTCTGGACGTAGGTATCCCTGCTGGTGCAAGATGATGCAGTCACAGGATCGGGGACAGGATTACACACAGGCACCTCCGTGGCGGCCTGTGCTGCCTCCTGTCCCTGCCCCTGCACTGCACCACTAGCACCAGTGGAATCCCCACCTCCAGACCCCGTCTCTGTCCCTTGCACGGCCTCCTCCTCCACCAAACCCCCCACCAACCTGGATGACTCCGTGCCGTCTTCCTCAGTCGGGCCCTGTGGGGTCTCAGCTGCCCCTTCGGCTGCCGAGGAGTCCAACTCCAACCTCCGCCTCTTGGACCTCCCCTCGGCAGCTGCGACCTGGGACGCGGCACCGGACTCCTCACTCCCCGATGAGATCACAACCTGGGAGGGGAGCCGGGCCTTGCGTCTCCGGCTGGCAGTGCGATCCCTGCCGCTGTGCTCCACAGCACCTTCTCCGCCCTCTTCATCAGTTGACGCTGCAGACAGGGAGAGATAGGAGACAGGCATGAGGGCACTGTACAATGGACTCATACACACATGACAGTTGTACATGAGTGGCATTGTCAAACTTCAGACATGGCATCACAATCCCCAACACACATGTCATTGCAACTCACACACATGAGCTATTCCACAGCCATATTGCAACAGCCAGCACCATCCATACACATACAACAGCATGAGCAGCCAAAGGTGAGCCAGAAAACACATGAAACACAGGGATTGCACTAGACATACACACACGCCACCACACTTACATGCATGTGTACACCTCCGCCAACTGTCGCAGTGATGAGATTGGCATCCATGTCACATCTGGCAATCAGTCTTCTACATATCAGTCTCACATGTATCCATGTTGCATCACTGTTGCACCCATGTCAAATACACACACATGCACATGTATACGGTGAAGATACATGCAGCTGGAACCAACATCCATGTGTGACACCACAACCATGCCAACTTACATACACTGTAATCCAAACATGTGTGCTCACACATCTGCATTTGGCCTGCATGCTTACCCACACATACACCATCCATGTGTCTCACACATGAAAGGACTTGCATGTGTCAGCCTCACAGCCCTGTACATACACATCCATACATGGCCCTACAAAACCACATGTACAACCTGCACACTACTGGCACACCACCACACACACAGCTTCCAATCAGTATGCATGTACACTTACCACTCGACTCCAGACGGGTCTGCCTCTCAAGGACCTGGACGTGGAGCGCTGGGCATATGCATTCCAGGACCCTCATCTGATGTTCCGACAGGTGGCCCCGGCACCCCTTAGCATCCGCTGCCTTCAAGAGGCGCCGGGCCTTGTTGTAACGCTCACCTGATTCCCGCAGAGGCGCCGGTCTTGACTGGGTGAATGCCGTATCTTCAAAGGTGATGTGTAACACACGGTTGGCTCTTTGGGCTGGACCTCTGTGCACTGTATGTCTGACTCGAAGAGTAAGATGTCTGCAGATAGAAAATATGGGATTAATGAACTGGGGTTATTGGGTGCCTCTCTCCTCTTCCCTTTCTCTTCTCCTGTAGAACCCCAAAGGTTAACACCCTCACCTTAGGTAAGTGAACGCCGAGCTCTCCATCTGCCTCGGGGCAGGGTGCCGTAACCAGTTTCTTCACTGGATAAGGGTGCAGGCCTCTTGACCTCAGAGGACTGCTGTCCGTCGTTAACAGCACGAACGGTAAGTTCTGGGCACTTCAAATGTCTTAAAAGTCTTTTGTAATGATATCTCTTGTTTTGCAGGGTTCCGGCGAAGGCGGATGGCGGGCTGATGAGAGTTGAGGATCGAACCCACGTGAGGAATAGAAGCGCCTGGAAGCACGTAAGTAAGCGCTTGTAGCCTGCTTCACGATGCGCACTAACTGTCCCTTTTATCTTGCAGGTACAAGTTCGGAGCTTTAGAGAAGCTGAAGGGTGCTGGAATACCCACTGGATTCGGCATGGGAAGGAGTAATGGCACGTGAGTAATAAAGTTGCCCAATGTCTTTAAATGCACCTTCTTTTGTCTTTCAGATGCGGGATGCAGCGCCGAAGGCCTCCGGAGCGTGCGAAGAGCTGGTAAGCTTTTGTCTTTCAGATGCCGGAATGCAGTGCGAAGACCTCCGGAGCATGCGAAGAGTAGGTAAGCCTTTGTCTTTCAGATGCCGGAATGCAGCGCGAGGCGTTGGTGACAGCCGATGGACCAGGTAAGAGATGCGCTGCCACTGAAGACCGTAGTGCTAACCTGTTCTTTCTTTGTCTTTACAGGTGCTGCTGAAGACTGGATTCCAGGATGGTAAGCCTTTGTTCCTTTAGGCCCAGGATCAGAAGCAGAAGACACGAGGAGCGTTCTGCTGCAGAGAATGCAGAATAACGCAAAGCAAGATTCATCCATCGGGTGTGGTTTAAATAGCCTCCTGTAGTGCTTAGGTATCTCCTTCCACAGCCACGCCTAGGTAAGAAAAGAGTTCCTGCTTTCCAGAAGAGTTCCAGTGTTCTGAACCTAGGGAGTGGCTCCTGCCCCACCCAACAGGAAAAGTAGTCCCAAACAGAAGAGGATCAGGGGTTCAACTGGCAGGTAAGTAAGCAGCATGGTCTGCTGCAGGTAAGTCCACCCAAGCATTATGAGCCCGGCGCTTCCAGCGCTGGGACTGGGCATCTTTATGAGCCTGATGCCACTGGCGCCAGGACAGGGTCCAAAAGGTCCCAATTGGGACTGGCTGGCACTCGGAACCAGGGTTATGGGTCTGCTTCCAAGGGAGTCGGGCAAGTCCTGATCTTTTGGAAGCAGAGATCATGACAGCACCCCCCCTCAAGGCCCCTCCCAAACCGGGCTTCTCTGGGGGTTTGGGCTTGTTAGGAAATGTTCGATGAAATCTTTTGATTAGACGAGGCGCGTGGACATATTCTGCAGGTTCCCAGGATCTTTCTTGGGGACCGTAGCCTTTCCAGTCAATCAGGTAAAATAGTTTAGATTTGGAGATCTTGGAATCCAGGATGCTTTTGAGTTCAAACTCGAGTTCTCCATCAACTAGAATAGGTTTTGGAGATGTAGTTAGTCGGGTTTGAGGTTGCACGGGTTTTAATAGAGAGACGTGGAAGACCGGATGTATCTTCATGTGAGGGGGCAAGTCCAACTTGACCGCTACTGGATTTACTATGGTAGTGATGGAATAGGGACCAAGGTATCTTGGGTTGAATGTGCGTGGTCCTTTTAGAGGTAGATATTTGGTGGATAACCAGACTTGATCTCCTACTTGATATTGGGGGGCTTCCTTCCGATGTTGGTCTGCTCCTTTCTTGTATTGTTCTTTAGCCCTTTGAAGGTGAGAAACGGCTTCCTTAAAGGCTTGGGTGATTGTAGAATGCAGGTGGTCTACTGCTGGTGTTCCAAGATCTTGGAGTGGATCCAACTCCCAGGTTCGAGGGTGACTACCGTATAAAAGAAAAAACGGGGTCTTCCCAGTTCCCGAGTGGACAGAGTTATTGTAGGCATATTCGGCTATCCAAAGGATATCTTTCCAAGTTTTTTCAGTTTGTTGTAGCATGCAGCGCAAATACTGTTCCAGAGTTTGATTGGTCCTCTCGGTTTGTCCGTCGGTTTGAGGGTGGTGGCTGGTCGAAAGTCTCACATCAATTTGAGCCGACCGACAGCCACTTCGCCAAAAATGAGAAATAAATTGACTACCTCAATCCGAAATTAGAACTGAAGGAAAACCGTGCAGTCGGACGATGTTTTCGAGAAATTCTCGGGCCAGAGTTGCTGCTGTTGGTAAGCCTTTGAGTGGAATGAAATGCGCCATCTTGGAGAATAGGTCCACGATTACTAGGATCGTATTGTATCCGGAGCATGGAGGTAGATCGGTGATGAAGTCCATAGAAAGCGTATGCCAAGGGCGAGGCGGGATGTCAATAGGGCGTAAGAGGCCGGCAAGTTTTTCCTTTTGACTCTTGTTTTGGGCGCATACTCCACAGGACATTATAAAGTCTCTGATATCTTTTTTCCAAGACGGCCACCAGAAGTAGCGCTTGATCTTTTCCGAGGTCTTGGTCATACCGGGATGTCCTTCCATTAAAGAATCGTGATAACAAGAGATTACCTTTTTCTGTAAATCTGTGCTGGGCAGGTATAACCGTTCTTGGAAATATAATAGGTTGTCCTTCACCGTAAAGTCCTTTCCCTGCAGATGCCAATTCTGTATGTCTGCTGGAGTTACCAGTAGCCTGGCTTTATCCTTAATTTCCTCTATGGATTGTGTGGCGATTACACCTAGAATTCTTTGTTCGGGAATGATAGGTACAGGTTTAGGATTGATCAAATGTTCTTCCACTCCCATCCGAGAAAGGGCATCAGCTTTACCGTTTTTTGTACCAGGTCGATAGGTAATTATGAAGTCAAACTCGGCAAAGAATAGTGCCCAACGGAGTTGCCTAGAGGATTGAGCTTTTGCGGTTTTCAAATATTGCAGGTTTCGGTGATCTGTAATCACAGTAACGGTGTGTCGGGCCCCCAGAAGATAATGCCGCCAAGCCTTAAAGGCGGACTTGATAGCTAGAAGTTCCTTATCAGTAATAGTGTAATTGATTTCAGGAGGCGAGAATTTGCGGGACCAAAATGCCACGGGATGCAACTGATTGGTTACTGGGTCCTTTTGTGATAGAACTGCCCCCATGGCAAGGCTCGAAGCATCAGTTTCAACGATGTAGGGGAGTTCTGGGCGAGGATGTTTTAAGATCGGTGCAGAGATAAATCTAGTCTTCAAATTCTGGAAAGCTTGTTCCGCCTTGGTAGACCATTCAAAACGTTTGTTTTTCTTTAACAAGGCGGTGATGGGCTGGACTATTCGAGAGAATTCGGGGATAAACCTGCGGTAAAAGTTAGCGAAGCCTAACATGCTTTGAACACCTTTTACGGAGGATGGCGATGGCCATTTGAGAATTGCACCGACCTTCTTTGAATCCATACGCACTCCGCTAGGTGATAATATGAATCCCCAGAATTCAACTTCAGTCACGTTGAAAACACATTTTTCCAATTTAGCGAAAAGTTTGTGTTGACGCAATCTCTCGAGGACCATTTTCACGTGTTTCCGATGTTCAGATTCCGATGAAGAATAAACGAGGATGTTGTCAATGTAAACAACAACACACACATCTATGAGCTCTCTGAGGACATCGTTCATAAAATATTGAAAGGCGGCCGGGGCATTGCAAAGTCCGAAGGGCATGACCTGATATTCAAATAGCCCATACTTGGTGCGGAAGGCCGTCTTCCATTCATCGCCCTCTTTTACTCGTATCAAGTGGTAGGCTCCTCTAAGATCCAGCTTTGTATATATGCATGCTTTTCTGACTTGGTCCAGGAGTTCAGGGATCAAAGGTAACGGATATCTATTCTTAACGGTGATCTGGTTCAGGGCACGATAATCTATACAAGTTCTAAGGTCCCCTTCTTTTTTTGGAACGAAGAACAAAGCTGAGGAAGCAGGGGACTTGGAAGGACGAATAAACCCATTCGCTAGGTATTGATCCAGGTATTGTCGGAGGTGAAGATTCTCAGGCTCGGTGAGGGCATAAATTCTACTACAAGGAGGAGTAGATCCAGGTATCAGGTCTATCTGGCAGTCATAAGACCTATGAGGAGGTAGAGAGTTAGCCTGATCCTTCTGGAAAACATCTTGGAATTCTAGGTATTCAGGAGGTAACTGAGGAGCCTCCGAGGAAATTGCTGCCAGTGCAACACCAGGTCGAGGGTGACAAGTAGAGACACATTCTGGAAACTGAACCGTTCTTGCTCGCCAATCGATCTGAGGATTGTGCTTCTCTAACCAAGGAATTCCTAGAATAATCTGGAACTGAGGGGCCTTGATCACATCGAACACGATCTTCTCATGGTGTCCATCTTGACTTACTAGCGTCACTTCTTGGGTGGTATGCGTTACTGGTCCGGAGGCTATCACCGTACCATCCACCGTAGTAATGACGTCCTTTACAGCCTTTGGACAAAGAGTCAGATTCATCCTCAAAACCATTTCATGATCCACATAATTGCTGATGGCACCACTGTCGACGTAAGCTTCAATCGCATGTAATCGATCCGGATGTTCAGGGCTAATGAGGACCATAGGTATCACGAAATGCGAGGTCACGGAACTGGTTTTAACGCTCGGCAAGAGGACCTCTATTCTTGTCGGGCGAGGTCGTTTCCCTGCTCAGAGTTTGTGACCCTGGTAACTGCAGCTCCTACTGCCTTCTTGGCTGGTTTCACCGGACATTCTCGAAGAAAGAGCCCCGAGTTTCCGCAATAGAGGCATAATTGCAGCTGTTTTCTCCTTTCCCGCTCCTTTTGTGTTAGTGGTCCTTTCAGGCCCCCTATTTGCATGGGTTCCCCGGAGTCTACTCCTTTGGTAGGAGTTGGTGGTTTGGAAAATACTCGAGCATCAAACTTGGAACGATCGGCCTTCCTGTTCTGCAGTCTGTGGTCAATTTGAACGACTAAGTCAATATAGTCCGAACAGTCTTGCGGGGGATTCACTACTTGGGCTAACACATCTTTGAGCTCTCCACGTAGACCTCTATAAAACAGCGTAATCCCTTTGTCCTCAGGCCATCGGGTTTCCACTATCAGTCTGTTGAAAGACGCAATATAAGCCAAAAGGTCTTGATTACCCTGTCGCAATGAAAGGAGCTCATTGTCCAAGGCCTGCCCCTGTGAATGTCTTGCAAACAGTTTTTCCATACTGAGCTGAAAAGCTTGAAAATCATGGAGAACCGGATCATCTTGATTAACTAGAGGATCGACCAGTCTGCCGCATTGCCACTAAGGTACGAAAGCACGAAAGCTACCTTAGCTTGATCAGTTGGAAAGGCTGCTGGCCGGCATAAGAAGTGCAACCGGCACTGATTAATAAATACTGCAAACCTCTTTGGGTCACCAGAAAATCGTTCGGGCGGAGTCAGAGGTACATTCCCAGGTAGGTTGATCTGCACTGGGTTCGTAGAGGATGTTGAAGGAAGATTTGCCCCTGATGCGGGTAACGGAGTTTGTCCGGCTTGTGACTGTAGCAATTGTCTAGCGAGATCGTCTGTTCGCTCCGTGGAAATAATCAGTTCCCTTCTTAGAGCATTCGTTTCCTGACGGGCTGCATGCACTTCTGCTCTTAGTTCCCCAAGTAACTGGGCTAGCTGGTCGGTATCCGAGGTTTCCATAGCGCCTGGGTGGGAGTTTTGCGATAGGCTTTGCGTTCTGTAACGCTCACCTGATTCCCGCAGAGGCGCCGGTCTTGACTGGGTGAATGCCGTATCTTCAAAGGTGATGTGTAACACACGGTTGGCTCTTTGGGCTGGACCTCTGTGCACTGTATGTCTGACTCGAAGAGTAAGATGTCTGCAGATAGAAAATATGGGATTAATGAACTGGGGTTATTGGGTGCCTCTCTCCTCTTCCCTTTCTCTTCTCCTGTAGAACCCCAAAGGATAACACCCTCACCTTAGGTAAGTGAACGCCGAGCTCTCCATCTGCCTCCGGGCAGGGTGCCGTAACCAGTTTCTTCACTGGATAAGGGTGCAGGCCTCTTGACCTCAGAGGACTGCTGTCCATCGTTAACTGCACGAACGGTAAGTTCTGGGCACTTCAAATGTCTTAAAAGTCTTTTGTAATGATATCTCTTGTTTTGCAGGGTTCCGGCGAAGGCGGATGGCGGGCTGATGAGAGTTGAGGATCGAACCCGCGTGAGGAATAGAAGCGCCTGGAAGCACGTAAGTAAGCGCTTGTAGCCTGCTTCACGATGCGCACTAACTGTCCCTTTTATCTTGCAGGTACAAGTTCGGAGCTTTAGAGAAGCTGAAGGGTGCTGGAATACCCACTGGATTCGGCGTGGGAAGGAGTAATGGCACGTGAGTAATAAAGTTGCCCAATGTCTTTAAACGCACCTTCTTTTGTCTTTCAGATGCGGGATGCAGCGCCGAAGGCCTCCGGAGCGTGCGAAGAGCAGGTAAGCTTTTGTCTTTCAGATGCCGGAATGCAGTGCGAAGACCTCCGGAGCATGCGAAGAGTAGGTAAGCCTTTGTCTTTCAGATGCCGGAATGCAGCGCGAGGCGTTGGTGACAGCCGATGGACCAGGTAAGAGATGCGCTGCCACTGAAGACCGTAGTGCTAACCTGTTATTTCTTTGTCTTTACAGGTGCTGCTGAAGACTGGATTCCAGGATGGTAAGCCTTTGTTCCCTTAGGCCCAGGATCAGAAGCAGAAGTCACGATGAGCGTTCTGCTGCAGAGAATGCAGAGAATGCAGAATAACGCAAAGCAAGATTCATCCATCGGGTGTGGTTTAAATAGCCTCCTGTAGTGCTTAGGTGTCTCCTTCCACAGCCACGCCTAGGTAAGAAAAGAGTTCCTGCTTTCCAGAAGAGTTCCAGTGTTCTGAACCTAGGGAGTGGCTCCTGCCCCACCCAACAGGAAAAGTAGTCCCAAACAGAAGAGGATCAGGGGTTCAACTGGCAGGTAAGTAAGCAGCATGGTCTGCTGCAGGTAAGTCCACCCAAGCATTATGAGCCCGGCGCTTCCAGCGCTGGGACTGGGCATCTTTATGAGCCTGGTGCCACTGGCGCCAGGACAGGGTCCAAAAGGTCCCAATTGGGACTGGCTGGCACTCGGAACCAGGGTTATGGGTCTGCTTTCAAGGGAGTCGGGCAAGTCCTGATCTTTTGGAAGCAGAGATCATGACACTTGTTGAGGGTCCTGGACCTGAAGTCCTCCCAGCGCTTCTTGACATGTTGGAAGTCGCGGATTGCCACCCCCTCCGCGTTGATGGCAGTCACGATGTCCGTTCAGATCCGAGTCCGTCCTTCCTTCTCGGCGGCTGAACTTCCGAAGAGGGCATCATACTGCCCCAGGACTTGCTCCATCAGGACACCAACTTCGGTGGCAGTGAAGCTGGTGGCCCTCTGCCTCTCTGGCAGAGGCAGGTGTGGGTGGGCAACTGGGTCTTGGGGCTGGGCTGTGGAGCGATGGAATAGCAGTCGGGAGTCTTCGGTTCCAGCCGGGGTGGTCACAGCAACAGCACCCCTGGCTGACGTGCAGGCAGCAAATGGCAGGGCACGTGGGCAGCAGGCAATCAGGCAGCAGCAGATGGCAGGTGGGAGCGTGCTCGGGGCTCTGGGGGGCAGTAATTCGGCCTTCTGGGCAGGAGCGTGGTCTTCCGTGTGTGAACGCCTGGCCAGCTTGATACGGAGTGATTTGGCACGTGAAAATCTTGCACGTCAGCGTGTAATTCGAGGAAAGGCCCTTAGCGCGTAAGCGCGTCAGCGCACGTACGCGATTTCATTGGACCAAAGGCCCTTAGCACGTAAGCGTGTCTGTGACGTGACACGCGCGGGTGTTTCCCTCATAGCACGTGATGACAGAGCACACGTGGAAAAGCTGCACGTTTCCTCAAACAGTGTTCACTTCTCCTTTTGTCCTGTCTCCTCAGACAGCGTACAATTCTTCTTTTGGCGGGGGTGTTGCCAATGCGCACACGCGCGTATTTTTCACGTTCTTATTCCAGGCAGACGATGAGTTCCGCACGTACTCAGCAACTGTGCTTGCCCCGTGTGTCGCACTCCCCTTCAGAGGTCATTGTAGGCTGCGTGTATTACGCGTACGCTTATTTTTGTGTTTCTGGGTGCCACAGCATAGTGCAGGTTCATTTTTCCATGCGCGTGGTCTACGAGGGGTTGCGTGCACCTTTATTTTTGTTTTTGGGCTGCCTGTGCGTTGCGTTACCTGTCATCTTCCCCCAGGGGTCACAGACAGCCTTGTTAGAGCACTAGGGTACGAATTCCATCTAGTACCCTACCCCTTTGACCCCCAATTGCCCAGGGCGATAGTTTACTGCTCCTCCCATACGCACAACAATATCAGTGCCATGGTTGGGATGCGACCAAGCGGTAAGGGAGGCAAAGGTGGCCGACCTTCAAAAGGTGGACGTGGTGGGCGTGATAGGGGACGTGGCCAGGATTTGCAGGGTGCCCCTAGACCCCCATGTGTGGAGGACCAATCAGGGACACCCATGCTCCCCCCCCATGGTTGAGGGAAACGCGGCTGAGACCATCCCAGCTCAGCCCCTGTTGGACCAGCCCATTGTGGCACCTGACCTGGCACAGGATGACTCCCTGGCTGACTTCCAGGTCAGCAAGTCTAGGCCACGTGTGGCGGTGCAAGTTGTCACCAAGGCACGTGGATCTGGGGCAGCTATGTCATCTGCTGCCCCAAGTATGCAGGGTGGTGAGGCTGCAGTGGCAGCTGCAGCTCCATCCGCCCCAGCTCTGACTCTCCCAGCCATGACAGTGTCGGTCCTGGTCCATCATACTGATGTTCCCCCTGCCAACATCACACTTCAGACAATACCTGCACCAAGTCCTATGGTCAATGTGCATTCGCACACTCCAACAACTGAGTCCACCGGTGATTCTGCCCCTACTGAGCAGAGCAGCGTTAGCCACTCTGGCTCCGCTCCACCTTCTAAAAAGAGGAAGAAGGGTGCTCTGGCACGACAGGCTGAGAACCCAGGTACGGCTACACACTCCGGCATGTCAAGGAAGCCTTGCTTTAATGATGCGGAGCTTAATGCACTTGTGAGCTATGTGTCGCAACATAGCCACGAAATGGTGGTGACTGCAGGGTCCAAGACCACACCTGGTCAACATAAGGCACACTGGAAGACCATCGCCAACCACATAAGTGCCCTTGGATTTGTGAGGCGCTCAGCTGATGATTGCTACAAGCGGTGGAACGACCTGAAATGCAGAGCAAAGGACAAGCTATCCTCAAATCATGCCGCTACTCTGGTACTGCCGGTGGGTCTCCACAAGCGGACAACGAACTCACTGAACATGAGTCTGTTGCTGGGACCTTCGTCACAGAGGAACAGATCCGAGGTGTGGGAGAACTACCTGATTATGAAGCATTGTCCGGTGAGTGCCCATGCGTGTGTGTGTGTGTGTGCATGTGTATGTATTTTGGGTGACAGGTTCTGATTGAGTGCCAGGTGAAGGTGTGTACTCCAGAGTGTTATGGGTCACCCATTTCCTTCCTCACATGGGATCACGTGCCTTGTATTTGGCTATGACTGCATCCCTTCTGCCCACAGTATCCTATTAGGTCCACAATTGTGCAGTTGACCTTGTACTGCCATCTTGTAACTACATTGGTCAGAATTTGTAAGTGTGCCTTCAGGATAATATTTTCCACTCTCCCCTTTTTTGCTAGACATTTATCAACCATATTGTGACATATGTGATATGCTTCGGTCATTGTTTACTGGCCACACTGGGGCAATGCTTTACCTGGTTATGTACACAATGAGACCATTCAGGCTGATGGAGTATTGGCCAGCACAAATGTTTAGATGAGTGCCTGTTTGCATGTGGAAAATGACAGATGTTTCCTGCGATGTCAATATGAGGAAAAATAGATCAGCCAACTATTACAGTATTCTTGTACCTTTCATGTGTTGCAGTGAGTGGCACATGTGTACTTAGTCCCAGTATGCAGCATTTTTCATGTCATCATGTCCATCTCACATGAATGGGTGACAGTACTCAATCACTGACATATGGCTGTACTTGTCAAATGTACCATGGCTATGCTAAATGCCATCTGTGTGCTGCTATGTGTCATCTATGTGTATTGGACATGCCACTCACAGGCCAATGTGTGATGGCAGTGCTACCCAGCATGCAGCAAATGTGTTGCTCTCCCATATTGGTGTCATAAGTGTCTGCCTTTTGCCTCCCCTTACTACTCAGTGACCGTGCAGGCATGGGAGGGTTATAGTCATATGGGACATGTGTGAATCATGTACTGGTTCTGTAGCTTGACAGGCCTATTTGTGTGCTATGGCGCTAATGCCTGTTTCCATTTTTTCTCTTTCATGTTTTTGCAAGGGATAACGCACTTGATGCTGTTGAGGTTCAGGAGATGGTGCAGACCCAGGAGGAATCCCAGGCATGACCGGGCACCAGCAGGGGACGTGGTGTGGTGGTGGGTGAGAACCCAATCCTCCTGCAGACCATACTTTCCAGGGGTGTCTCTGGGTGCACCTCCCCAGACCTCTATTCAGGTGCTGATTCAGATGATGAGACCTATGTGCCGTCACAGGTAAGTGTTTCTGGCAGGGATTCTGTTCTGGCCAACCCACCTGCACCAGGGGTAGATCCCTCTATGGGGATGTCAGTGTTGGTAGAGGCGCCTTTGGCGGTTACGGATGCAGGGTCACACTCCACAGCATCTGATCCTGTTCCTGGGCCAGCATATCAGAGGGGGAATGCAGTCCTGCAGCCTCAGGCGGTGCCACCACAGCAAGGTGCACATCTCCTTGCCCCAAACAGGTGTGGTGCCCGTCGACGCGGTGGCCGTACACCACCAGGCAATAGCCTATGGGAGAACTCCATGTACGCTATGGCAACCCAACAGTCAGCATCAGTTGAAATGATGGCTCAGGCAATGGAGAGGGTGGCCACTTCCATTATCAAACCTGCGGATAAGGGTGGGGCAATCGTGATCATGGATTCATCTTACTACACACGGAGATGTTTGGAACTACTTAACGACACCGTTACTTATACAAAACTTGATATTGATCCACTATTTAGAATCAAAGCCATCATCAGGAAAGCTGTTGACAATGCTTTGGAAAACAACTGGATTGATTTAAAAACAAGTCAGTTCCTTATAAACAAATATCCAATCACGCCTGTGTTCTATGGCCTACCAAAGGTTCATAAAGACAATATTAATCCGCCACTCAGACCAATAGTTGCGGGAACCGATAGCATATTTGACCCCTTGGCCATCTATGTGGATCGTTTACTTCAACCTCTAATCCAGAAAATACCAACCTACCTGAAGGATACTACAGACTTCCTCAATTGTTTACAAGAAATCATAGCCCTGGACACTAGCTGTATTCTCTTTAGTATGGATGTATGCAGCCTTTACACCTCTATTCCCCACATCGAAGGGGTCGATGCTGTACTCTGGCTTCTGTTGAATCATGAACATATAAGAGGGAATAAAGAATTTATTGTGGAATTATTGGAAATAATTCTTCACAATAGTTATTTTAGATTTCAGGGCCAATATTATGTACAATCATCAGGTACTTCAATGGGGTCTGCCATGGCTCCGGTTTATGCTAACACCTACATGTATAAATTTGAAAAAGAAAACGTGTTGGAGCACCCATTTTGGTCATTCAAAATCTTGACCTGGAAACGTTATATAGATGATATCTTTGGTATTTGGTGTGGAACACGAGATGAATTGGATCTCTTTTTGGAACATCTGAATTCAGTAAATAACACAATCAAATTCACAATGGAAGTAGGGGACCCTTCATTACATTTTTTGGATGTGAGCTTACAGATCAAAGAGGGTCACATCGACACCACGGTGTACCATAAACCAACAGACGTGAACAATCTTTTACATTTCAGCAGTTTCCATCCTAAACCCATGCTTAAAAGCCTACCATTCAGTCAAATGTTAAGATTGAAGAGAATTATCTCAGATCCAGCAGGCCTTGACTCAGAATTTTCATTTTTAGTTGAACGATTTGGTTCTAGGGGGTATCCAGATACTGTCATAGGAGAAGCCCGCAACAGATCAGAGACCTTCACGAAGGAACAACTACGCATCCCTAAAGTCAAAGACAAACCCACACCGCTACTCTACATTTCAAAGTATTCACGACAGAGTTTCCAAATCAGCAAAACTTTGCGTAAAAATTGGACCATACTACACAATGATCCCTTTCTCCTGAAATTATTTCCTAAAGCACCAATGATGGCCTTTAGACGTGGACACAATCTCAAAGATAAACTAGTGAGAGCGGAAAGACCTCCTAAAGACAAACAACTTGTACTGAGTACCATAAAGAAGGGTACATTTCCCTGCTTGAATTGTACAAACTGTAACAATGTTATAAAAGGTGAAACGATATCTCACCCACAAACTGGGAAGAAATTCAAAATCAGAGATTTTTCCACCTGCCTCTCCGCAGGTGTCATCTATTCATTGAAATGTCCCTGTGGTAAATTATACATAGGACAAACCATAAGACCCGTCAAAGAAAGATGGTCAGAACACAAATCCACCATCAGATGTAAGAATCTCAGATCCCCAGTGGCAAGGCATTTCATCGAATTCCAACACACGATTGAACAAATTAAATTTCAAGTTATAGAAATTGTCAAACGTCCACCCAGAGGTGGCAATTACCAATCCCTGTTGTCACAGCGAGAGAAGTACTGGATCCACACACTTGACACTTTGCAACCTAAGGGTCTGAATGATGAATTCTCTTTGAGTTGCTTTCTATAGTTAATTGCGAAATCCACATACTACATTGCCAATTACTATACACAAGTGTCTGTATCCCGGATTTAAAACAATTTTTTGTTTACACTACTTTAATATTCTATTTCATTACAACTGTTGTGACTTTGATGTTTTCTCCAAAGGAACTGTATTCTCCTTTGTTTGATTTGCCTATATTTACTTAATTGTTTGCACTTGTCCACGAATGACCTATTGAACCATCTTTCTATGGGTTCGAACCTTGTATGAGTAATAGGCTATATCGCAATCTCTTATCCTTGTCCTCAATCCCCTTGCCATTGTATCATACTTGTTTCACTATATAATGAGTAGCCTCATGACTCTATATGATTTGTTTTGGACTATTTAGAGTAAACTGCATGTACCATTTGTGTTATCTATCATGACTGTAATGATTACTGTACTATTCACAAATTTCTGCTTTTTTAGTACCTAAATTATAAAATGCGTTACGATGGTGAACACCAGAATTCCTAAATTTCGAACCTTGTATGAGTAATAGGCTATATCGCAATCTCTTATCCTTGTCCTCAATCCCCTTGCCATTGTATCATACTTGTTTCACTATATAATGAGTAGCCTCATTACTCTATATGATTTGTTTTGGACTATTTAGAGTAAACTGCATGTACCATTTGTGTTATCTATCATGACTGTAATGATTACTGTACTATTCACAAATTTCTGTTTTTTTAGTACCTAAATTATAAAATGCGTTACGATGGTGAACACCAGAATTCCTAAATTTCACTATGGAACATATTTACTCTACCTTTCTTATTCATCCTGATCTCTGGTCAGTCCTTATGAGTACGTTTGCACTATGCGCCATTGCAAGATGGCCCCCATATTCCTCACTCACCGTCCTCTATGCCCCCTTTTTTATGTTTATTATTTAGTTTCCTTTCTACGTCTGACGGCGTGTCCCCAGCACAGTTCGTTTTCTAGGTCACGACCGTGCGGAGCCATTGCCTGCCGGTTTCAGTTTCCACTAACAGTGTTCTACACACTGTATAGGTAAGCTACCGCTACTTGGATTTCTTTGCCCGGTTGGGAGACCCCATGTTCATTTCTCTTCAGTATAACAGAAATGTATGTGTCCCCACTTAGGTGCCAGCAGTACGTGTCTCTTTGCAGATGCCCTGCATCGTATAATTGTTTCAAATATTTGTTGACCACACGGATGCCCCTGATACCTTGGCTACCCGTCCCGCAACTCGAGTGAGTGCATTCTTTAAAACCGTTTCCGGTTCATTCTAAGTATTATTTATTTTATTCAGTAACGCTCTTTTGGAGTTTTTCTTTTTTCTTTTCCCGTCCATAGGAGGGGTAAGGTTTTTTTCTTGTACACGTTCCCCATATTGTCTCTGTTTTTTCACTATTCAAGGGTGGTCCTTGCTATTTATAACCCACTACCGCCTTTGGCTTATCTCGATCTGTTCAATCTTTTATCACGCCATTTTCTAGATCCCACCATGTAGGTGGATCTCACACAATACATCTCCTTTGTTATGGGTTTAGTTATTAGTATAGAGTATTTCTCTTTTATCTGAGAGTTCACTCTTTTCACCATACTAGATCTCCAGTATTCTGCTTTTCACCATCTCGCTAGCATCTCGAGTTATATACAGCTTGTCAGTCAGTCCTTGACTGGTATGGAAATAAAATAAAAGATTTTACTTTTTGTCTCTTTGTAATGTTGTCAACAGTTCAATTGGGCCCTTATGAAGAAGAGGTTACCCTCGAAACGCGTCGGCCACCCCACAATTGGACAGCATCATCTCTTCATCATTTATTGCTTCATCGCAATTTGTTTTAATATGTCATACGTCATGAATTACTTTGTATGACAGATTGTGCTTTTTGGCAAATTTTATTTTGTTTTCTTCTTTGCCAAATAAATCGTTATATGCTCAACTAACAAAACTGCTGTTATATATTTATACATTGATAGATTTATATCTATATATTTGAAGGCCCTATGTGGCATCAGTAAATAGTGTGCAGGGGACGGGAGGGCCCCACCTTTTGGGTCCTCTTCTATTTTCTCTTTTCTGATTTAGGCTTTGTGCCAAGGCCTTGTTTCCTCCCCCGCACCTTAAAATTCTTAAATCAGCTCTGCTGTACGTATAATGACGATTTGAATTTCTATATCAAATGTTACCAGGTGTGCACCACTGTCAGCATTTTTTGTCACTTCCATTATCCCCCTGAAAGGCAGGTGGAGCAACTATAGCAGGCAACAGACTCCATTTGCCAATCACACAGGGAAGACATGTTGGCATCCAACAGGGACCGACGGGCGGCACTGGAGACTCTGCACCAATCCATCTCAATAGAGTCCCAGGCCCACAGGGAAGCCCTGAGTGAAGAACTCCATAACCACAGGCAGACTCTTCTTGAGCTTGAGACTTCTGCTAATTTTAGGGCAGAACAGCGGCTGGAGCGCCTCCCAAGTACGCTCTCAGCTGAGATGTGGGCAACTCGGGCGGAGATCCGGGCATCATGTCAGGTGTTGCATGGGGATCTCTGCACTATAATCCTCCAGAACGAGACCTTCCACACCTGCATGCTTTCTGCCATGGAGGACCATACCAGGGCTTTGCGTGGGTTGCCTCCCATAGCACCACCACCTCCTGATGCAGCAGCAGAGGGTCATGAGAGCGACGGTAGTAGTTCTCCCACATTGGCATAGCCGTGCAGGCCATGAGCCCATGGAGGTGTTTTTTTTCCCCAACATCCACACAGGTGGCTGTTGGTGCGCACCCTGTCCTCGGACCTCCTGGGTGGCCTCCCCCCCGCCCCGGCCCCCACATGGCCATTTTTGATTTTTGATTTTTGATTTTTGAATTTTGAATTTTGCTTTTTTTTAAAAATAATTTGATAGTGTGTTGCCTTGTGTGGCTCCCGTGGGCATCCACTGTATTCCGGCTGGGCACATGCAGGCTTGTCCTGCGTTTGGGTTAGATGCTTGGGTTCATGAGACACACGCCCCTCCTGCTTCCCGTTTCCATGGGCTTGCAAAGGGTGTGACCACGTGACAGTGATGTACACAGTGACGTTGGGCTCCCATGAGCTGTGTGGGCAGTCTGTAGTCAATACTGTGAAGACATTCCCTGTGTATATTGTTGTTGTATTGTAAACTGCATGGTGTATTAATGTATGATTTTGCTTCCATGTCTCCCTCTGAATTTGCAGGTTCATTCCTCATGTCTTCACAAGGCCATCTACTTTGGAGATGGAGTTCATGTTGTATGCAGTACACAGACCAGTTTTGAAGGCTGCAAGACTACAGTTTGAAGTGGGCGATGTGGTGGCATATTCAGATTGTATGACTACGACTACTTTATCTTAGTACTGTCATGTTTTAGAAATGTTTGAACTTGTCTAGATGCATTGTTTAGTTCGTAAGTATTTGGTCATGTGTGTTGTTAGTTCAACATTACTAGGAGCATATTGTGTGTGGCCAGTTTCCATTAGGGACACTGTACTTTGTGACACTTGTGTCAGGTTTTTGGGATTGCTTTGTTTGCTCTCACATAGCATGACATACCATGGTGTGTTGGGTGGCGGTGCTGGGGAGGGGTTGGGTGACATGGCACTGTTCTCATGTTGTATTTTTCAAGGCGGTCATGCATTTAGCAGCATATGTGTCATTTGATGACACAGCATTGGTGGTGTTTCTGTAGGTAGGGATGCACACATAGTGACACTTCCAGGTGACCAATCTCAGGATGGTATGGTTGTGACAGTTGACTGTCCCTCATGTCATCATCATTGATTGTCAGCTGGTATGTGGCAGGGCTGTGTGCACTCCACAGGGGTGTGACTCTAAGTGAAGTAATTAGCCACCAGCTGTGTTCGGGCTGCCTCAGCCCATGCCCTTTCCCCTCCCATGCGCAGCGGGCATGCATGTGGTTGGGGATGTGGGGGCACCACCATGTCCACCGGCAACGTTGTGCAGGACACATGCTGCTACTATGATCCTGCACACTACTGGGGGAGCGTATAACAGCTTCCCACCAGAATGCTCAAGGGGGCGAAAGCATGACTTGAGC
The DNA here is from genome assembly GCF_040938575.1 of Ambystoma mexicanum. Classification (NCBI taxonomy): domain Eukaryota; kingdom Metazoa; phylum Chordata; class Amphibia; order Caudata; family Ambystomatidae; genus Ambystoma; species Ambystoma mexicanum. The sequence continues at coordinate 1,328,321,292 of NC_090931.1, forward strand.
ACTCCGAATGTGCGCTCCACTATGCCCCTGGTTGCAATATGGGCTGTGTTGTATCTTACCTCGGGTTGCGTGGTGGGGTTCCGAATTGGCGTCATCATGTGGGTGCTCAGAGGGTAGGCACTGTCCCCTTGGGAGGTGGTGATGGGTATCATTAGTGGGGTTGTGACATTACTCAGTATCTGGCATGCATGCATGTGCTGTGGCATTTATACTCACCAAGCAGCCATGTATCGCCATGCCGCCCAGCTTCTAAGTCCCGGTTTAGGGTTGACATTCTGTAAATGAAACTGTCGTGGGTGGACCCTGGATAGTTGGCATATACTGAGTTGATGATTCCCTTGGCATCACATACTACCTGCACGTTGATGGAATGCCAGTGCTTGCGGTTTCTATAGATATGCTCTGATGCCCTGGGGGGACGTAGGGCCACATGGGTGCAATCAATGGCACCTAGGACTTTGGGGAATTGTGCCACCCCGTAGAAATCCTGGACGACAGCCTGCCTTTCTGCAGGTGTTCTGGGCAGGTATATGTGCCTGCGCACTGATGGGCGTGCAGTCATGATGGCCAAAACCTGGTGTAGGCAGCGTGACTGTGTGGCCTGTGACACCCCCCCACTATGGCACTTGTCCGCTGAAATGATCCGGTGGCCACAAAGTGCAGTACATTGTGGACCTTCTCCAGGGGGATGAGTGCTTGGGAGCCGAGGGTGGGTGATGTGAGGTCATCCTCCCACTCACTGACCAGGTCGAGTATTATGTGAGGTGGAAACCTGTACCTCCCATACACCTGGTCATCAGGCATGCCAAAAAGGCTGGTTCTGGGTGTGAAAATTATGGGCCTGACTATCCTCCTCCTCCTCCTGCGTATCCCACGACCACTGCTGCTAGGAACGGTATGTTCATCCTGGCGTCTGAGCTTGCTTGTTGTTTGCGTGCACTTTTATGCTGCGCGGGTCCATGTATGCCTGCTTCCTGCTGGCGTACGGGTTTCCGGATTAGCGCGTCTTTTTTGGCGCGTGTGTGTGGGTGTTCCGCGCATTTGCCTCCTGTACTTCCCCGCCCACCCCAGATTTACACGTACCCCACTCGCACAGGCCCAATCACGTGTAAAACTTCACGCGAGCCCAACTTCCCGCGAGCCCCTGAAGTACACGTACCCCGCTCGCCCAGGCACAATCGCGTGTGAAACTTCCCGCGCACCCACAAAATACAGCCTATTGTTGACACAGCGGGTGCCCGTGTTTGTCGCGTACCCCTTTGCACGTCATTTGTCCTGGAGGGCCACAGTATGGGAAATTCATCAGAGCTGTATATACATGCTTTTTGATAGCGCACATTTTTTTAATGCGCAGGGATGCTACCGCCTGCCTTTGTGAGGCGGACATGTGTTGATGTACATAGTTGACTTTTGGTTTGTGTCATGGAATCGCCATTTCACTGCTGAGGGGTGGGGGTGCTGGGGTGCTGGGGGACATGAGTGGGGGCCTGCTGGCAGGGGCCCCTGACTGCTGGGGGGTGGGGGTGCTGGGGGACAGGAGTGGGGGCCTGCTGGCAGGGGCCCCTGACTGCTGGGGGGTGGGGGTGCTGGGGAACATGAGTGGGGGCCTGCTGGCAGGTGCCCCTGACTGCTGGGGCGTGGGGGCAATGGGGGACATGAGTGGGACATGAGTGAGGGCCTGCTGGCAGGTGCCCCTGACTGCTGGGGGGTCGGGGTGCAGGGGGACATGAGTGGGGGCCTGCTGCCAGGTGCCCCTGACTGCTGGGGGTTGGGGTGCAGGGCGACATGAGTGGGACATGAGTGGGGGCCTGCTGGCAAGGGCCCCTGACTGCTGGGGGGTGGGGGTGCTGGGGGACATGAGTGGGGGCCTGCTGGCAGGGGCCCCTGACTGCTGGGGGGTGGGGGTGCAAGGGGACATGAGTGGGACATAAGTGGGGGCCTGCTGGCAGGGGCCCCTGACTGCTGGGGGGTGGGGGTGCTGGGGGACATGAGTGGGGGCCTGCTGGCAGGTGCCCCTGACTGCTGGGGGGTGGGGGTGCAAGGGGACATGAGTGGGGGCCTGCTGGCAAGTGCCCCTGACTGCTGGGGGGTGGGGGTGCAAGGGGACACGAGTCGGGGCCTGATGGCAGGGGACCCTGACTGCTGGGGGGTGGGGGTGCTGGGGGACATGAGTGGGACATGAGTGGGGGCCTGCTGGCAGGTGCCGCTGACTGCTGGGGGGTGGGGGTGCAGGAGGACATGAGTGGGACATGAGTGGGGGCCTTCTGCCAGGTGCCCCTGACTGCTGGGGGGTGGGGATGCAGGGGGACATGAGTGGGACATGAGTGGGGGCCTGCTGGCAGGGGCCCCTGACTACTGGGGGGTGGGGGTGCTGGGAAACATGAGTGGGGGCCTGCTGGCAGGTGCCCATGACTGCTGGGGGTGGGGGTGCAAGGAGACATGAGTGGGGGCCTGCTGGCAGGGGCCCCTGACTGGTGGGGGGTGGGGGTGCTGGGAGACATGAGTGGGACATGAGTGGGGGCCTGCTGGCAGGTGCCCCTGACTGCTGGCGGGTGGGGGTGCAGGGGGACATGAGTGGGACATGAGTGGAGGCCTGCTGCCAGGTACCCCTGACTGCTGAGGGGTGGGGGTGCAGGGGGACATGAGTGGGGGCCTGTTGGCAGGGACCGCTGACTGCTGGGGTTGGGGGTGCGAGTGGGGGCCTGCTGGCAGGTGCCCCCGACTGCTAGGGGGTGGGGGTACAAGGCGACATGAGTGGGGGCCTGCTGGCAGGTGCCCCTGACTGCTGGGGGGTGGGGTTGCAGGGGGACATGAGTGGGGGCCTGCTGGCAGGGGCCCCTGACTGCTGGGGGTGATGGGCACAGGGGGACATGAGTGGGGGGCCTGCTGGCAGGTGCCCCTGACTGCTGGGGGGTGGGGGTGCAGGGGGACATGAGTGGGACATGAGTGGGGGCCTGCTGACAGGTGCCCCTGACTGCTGGGGTGTGGGGGTGCAGGGGGACATGAGTGGGACATGAGTGGGAGCCTGCTGCCAGGTGCCCCTGACTGCTGGGGGTTGGGGGTGCTGGGGGACATGAGTGGGACATGAGTGGGGGCCTGCTGCCAGGTGCCCCTGACTGCTGGGGGGTGGGGGTACAAGGAGACATGAGTGGGGGCCTGCTGGCAGGTGACCTTCACTGCTGTGGGGTGGGGGTGCAGGGGGACATGAGTGGGACACGAGTGGGGGCCTGCTGGCAGGGGCCCCCGACTGCTAGGGGGTGGGGGTACAAGGCGACATGAGTGGGGGCCTGCTGGCAGGTCCCCCTGACTGCTGGGGGGTGGGGGTGCAGGGGGACATGAGTAGGACATGAGTGGGGGCCTGCTGGCAAGTGCCCCTGACTGCTGGGGGGTGGGGGTGCAAGGGGACATGAGTGGGGGCCTGCTGGCAGGTACCCCTGACTGCTGGGGCGTGGGGGTGCAGGGGGACATGAGTGGGACATGATTGGGGGCCTGCTGGCAGGGGCCCCTGACTGCTGGGGGGTGGGGGTGCTGGGGGACATGAGTTGGGGCCTGCTGGCAGGTGCCCCTGACTGCTGGGGGGTGGGGGTGCTGGGGGACATGAGTGGGACATGAGTGGGGGCCTGCTGGCAGGGGCCCCTGACTGCTGGGGGGTGGGGGTGCTGGGGGACATGAGTGGGACATGAGTGGGGGCCTGCTGGCAGGTGCCCCTGACTGCTGGGGGGTGGGGGTGCAGGGGGACATGAGTGGGACATGAGTGGGGGCCTGCTGCCAGGTGCCCCTGACTTCTGGGGGGTGGGGGTGCAAGGGGACATGAGTGGGGGCCTGCTGGCAGGGGCCCCTGACTGCTGGGGGGTGGGGGTGCTGGGGGACATGAGTAGGACATGAGTGGGGGCCTGCTGGCAGGTGCCCCTGACTGCTGGGGGGTGGGGGTGCAGGGGGACATGAGTGGGACATGAGTGGGGGCCTGCTGCCAGGTGCCCCTGACTGCTGGGGGGTGGGGTTGCAGGGGGACATGAGTGGGACACGAGTGGGGGTCTGCTGGCAGGTGCCCCTGACTTCTGGGGGGTGGGGGTGCAAGGGGACATGAGTGGGGGCCTGCTGGCAGGGGCCCCTGACTGCTGGGGGGTGGGGGTGCTGGGGGACATGAGTGGGACATGAGTGGGGGCCTGCTGGCAGTTGCCCCTGACTGCTGGGGGGTGGGGGCGCAGGGGGACATGAGTGGGACATGAGTGGGGGCCTGTTGGCAGGTGCCCCTGACTGCTGGGTTGTGGGGGTGCAAGGGGACATGAGTGGGGGCCTTCTGGCAGGGGCCCCTGACTGCTGGGGGTGGGGGTGCAGGGGGACATGAGTGGGACATGAGTGGGGGCCTGCTGGCAGGGGCCCCTGACTGCTGGGGGGTAGGGGTGCTGGGGGACATGAGTGGGCGCCTGCTGGCAGGTGCCACTGACTGCTGGGGGGTGGGGGTGCAAGGGGACATGAGTGGGGGCCTGCTGGCAGGGGACCCTGACTGCTGGGGGGTGGGGGTGCTGGGGGACATGAGTGGGACATGAGTGGGGTCCTGCTGGCAGGTGCCCCTGACTGCTGGGGGGTGGGGGTGCAGGGGGACATGAGAGGGGGCCTTCTGCCAGGTGCCCCTGACTGCTGCGGGGTGGGGGTGCAGGGGGACATGAGTGGGACATGAGTGGGGGCCTGCTGGCAGTGGCCCCTGACTGCTGGGGGGTGGGGGTGCTGGGGGACATAAGTGGGGGCCAGCTGGCAGGTGCCCCTGACTGCTGGGGGGTGGGGGTGCAAGGGGACATGAGTGGGGGCCTGCTGGCAGGGGTCCCTGACTGCTGGGGGGTGGGGGTGCTGGGGGACATGAGTGGGACATGAGTGGGGGCCTGCTGGCAGGTGCCCCTGACTGCTGGGGGGTGGAGGTGCAGGGGGACATGAGTGGGACATGAGTGGAGGCCTGCTGCCAGGTGCCCCTGACTGCTGGGAGGTGGGGTGCAGGGGGACATGTGTGGGGGCCTGCTGGCAGGGGCCCCTGACTGCTGGGGGTGGGGGTGCGAGTGGGGGCCTATTGGCAGGTGCCCCTGACTGCTGGGGGCTGGGGGTGCAAGGGGACATGAGTGGGGGCCTGCTGGCAGGGGCCCCTCACTTGTGTGGGTTGGGGGTGCTGGGGGACATGAGTGGGGGCCTGCTGGCAGGTGCCCCTGACTGCTGGGGGGTGGGGGTGCAGGGGAACATGAGTGGGGGCCTGCTGGCAGGGGCCCCTGACTGCTGGGGGGTGGGGGTGCAGGGGGACATGAGTGGGGGCCTGCTGGCAGGTGCCCTTGACTGCTGGGGGTGGGGGTGCAGGGGGACATGAGTGGGACATGAGTGGGGGCCTGCTGGCAGGTGCCCCTGACTGCTGGGGGGTGGCGGTGCAGGGGGACATGAGTGGGACATGAGTGGGGACCTGCTGCCAGGAGCCCCTGACTGCTGGGGGGTGGGGGTGCAGGGGGACATGAGTGGGACATGAGTGGGGGCCTGCTGCCAGGTGCCCCTGACTGCTGGGGGGTGGGGGTACAAGGGGACATGAGTGGGGGCCTGCTGGCAGGTGACCTTCACTGCTGGGGAGTGGGGGTGCAGGGGGACATGAGTGAGACATGAGTGGGGGCCTGCTGGCAGGGGCCCCCAACTGTTGGGGGGTGGGGGTGCAAGGGGACATGAGTGGGGGCCTGCTGGCAGGTGCCCCTGACTGCTGGGGGGTGGGGGTGCAGGGGGACATGAGTGGGACATGAGTGGGGGCCTGCTGGCAGGTGCCCCTGACTGCTGGGGGGTGGGGGTGCAAGGGGACATGAGTGGGGGCCTGCTGGCAGGTGCCCCTGACTGCTGGGGGGTGGGGGTGCAGGGGGACATGAGTGGGGGCCTGCTGGCAGGGGCCCCTGACTGCTGGGGGGTTGGGGTGCTGGGGGAGATGAGTGGGGGCCTGCTGGCAGGTGCCCCTGACTGCTGGGGGGTGGGGGTGCAAGGGGACATGAGTGTGGGCCTGCTGGCAGGGGCCCCTGACTGCTGGGGGGTGGGGGTGCTGGGGGACATGAGTGGGACATGAGTGGGGGCCTGCTGGCAGGTGCCCCTGACTGCTGGGGGGTGGGGGTGCAGGGGGACATGAGTGGGACATGAGTGGGGGCCTGCTCTCAGGTGCCCCTGACTACTGGGGGGTGGGGGTGCAGGGGGACATGAGTGGGACATGAGTGGGGGCCTGCTGGCAGGTGCCCCTGACTGCTGGGGGTGGGGGTGCAGGGGGACATGAGTGGGACATGAGTGGGGGCCTGCTGGCAGGGGCCACTGACTGCTGGGGGTGGGGGTGCTGGGGGACATGAGTGGGACATGAGTGGGGGCCTGCTGGCAGGGGCCCCTCACTTGTGTGGGTTGGGGGTTCTGGGGGACATGAGTGGGGGCCTGCTGGCAGGTGCCCCTGACTGCTGGGGGTTGCGGGTGCAGGGGAACATGAGTGGGGGCCTGCTGGCAGGGGCCCCTGACTGCTGGGGCGTGGGGGTGCAGGGGGACATGAGTGGGGGCCTGCTGGCAGGTGCCCTTGACTGCTGGGGGTGGGGGTGCTGGGGGACATGAGTGGGACATGAGTGGGGGCCTGCTGGCAGGTGCCCCTGACTGCTGGGGGGTGGAGGTGCAAGGGGACATGAGTGGGACATGAGTGGAGGCCTGCTGCCAGGTGCCCCTGACTGCTTGGAGGTGGGGTGCAGGGGGACATGCGTGGGGGCCTGCTGGCAGGGGCCCCTGACTGCTGGGGGTGGGGGTGCGAGTGGGGGCCTATTGGCAGGTGCCCCTGACGGCTGGGGGCTGGGGGTGCAAGGGGACATGAGTGGGGGCCTGCTGGTAGGGGCCCCTCACTTGTGTGGGTTGGGGGTGCTGGGGGACATGAGTGGGGGCCTGCTGGCAGGTGCCCCCAACTGCTGGGGGGTGGGGGTGCAAGGGGACATGAGTGGGGGCCTGCTGGCAGGGTCCCCTGACTGCTGGGGGGTGGGGGTGCAGGGGGACATGAGTGGGGGCCTGCTGGCAGGTGCCCTTGACTGCTGGGGGTGGGGGTGCAGGGGGACATGAGTGGGACATGAGTGGGGGCCTGCTGGCAGGTGCCCCTGACTGCTGGGGGGTGGGGGTGCAGGGGGACATGAGTGGGACATGAGTGGGGACCTGCTGCCAGGAGCCCCTGAATGCTGGGGGGTGGGGGTGCAGGGGGACATGAGTGGGACATGAGTGGGGGCCTGCTGCCAGGTGCCCCTGACTGCTGGGGGGTGGGGGTACAAGGGGACATGAGTGGGGGCCTGCTGGCAGGTGACCTTCACTGCTGGGGAGTGGGGGTGCAGGGGGACATGAGTGGGACATGAGTGGGGGCCTGCTGGCAGGGGCCCCCAACTGCTGGGGGGTGGGGGTGCAAGGGAACATGAGTGGGGGCCTGCTGGCAGGTGCCCCTGACTGCTGGGGGGTGGGGGTGCAGGGTGACATGAGTGGGACATGAGTGGGGGCCTGCTGGCAGGTGCCCCTGACTGCTGGGGGGTGGGGGTGCAAGGGGACATGAGTGGGGGCCTGCTGGCAGGTGCCCCTGACTGCTGGGGGGTGGGGGTGCAGGGGGACATGAGTGGGGGTCTGCTGGCAGGGGCCCCTGACTGCTGGGGGGTGGGGGTGCTGGGGGACATGAGTGGGGGCCTGCTGGCAGGTGCCCCTGACTGCTGGGGGGTGGGGGTGCAAGGGGACATGAGTGGGGGCCTGCTGGCAGGGGCCCCTGACTGCTGGGGGGTGGAGGTGCTGGGGGACAAGAGTGGGACATGAGTGGGGGCCTGCTGGCAGGTGCCCCTGACTGCTGGGGGGTGGGGGTGCAGGGGGACATGAGTGGGACATGAGTGGGGGCCTGCTGTCAGGTGCCCCTGACTGCTGGGGGGTTGGGGTGCAGGGGGACATGAGTGGGACATGAGTGGGGGCCTGCTGGCAGGTGCCCCTGACTGCTGGGGGGTGGGGGTGCAGGGGGACATGAGTGGGACATGAGAGGGGGCCTTCTGCCAGGTGCCCCTGACTGCTGGGGGGTGGGGGTGCAGGGGGACATGAGTGGGACATGAGTGGGGGCCTGCTGGCAGCGGCCCCTGACTGCTGGGGGGTGGGGTTGCTGGGGGACATAAGTGGGGGCCAGCTGGCAGGTGCCCCTGACTGCTGGGGGGTGGGGGTGCAAGGGGACATGAGTGGGGGCCTGCTGGCAGGGGCCCCTGACTGCTGGGGGGTGGGGGTGCTCGGGGACATGAGTGGGACATGAGTGGGGGCCTGCTGGCAGGGGCCCCTCACTTGTGTGGGTTGGGGGTGCTGGGGAACATGAGTGGGGGCCTGCTGGCAGGTGCCCCTGACTGCTGGGGGGTGGGGATGCAGGGGAACATGAGTGGGGGCCTGCTGGCAGGGGCCCCTGACTGCTGGGGGGTGGGGGCGCAGGGGGACATAAGTGGGGGCCTGCTGGCAGGTGCCCTTGACTGCTGGGGGTGGGGGTGCAGGGGGACATGAGTGGGACATGAGTGGTGGCCTGCTGGCAGGTGCCCCTGACTGCTGGGGGGTGGGGGTGCAGGGGGACATGAGTGGGACATGAGTGGGGACCTGCTGCCAGGAGCCCCTGACTGCTGGGGGGTGGGGGTGCAGGGGGACATGAGTGGGACATGAGTGGGGGCCTGCTGCCAGGTGCCCCTGACTGCTGGGGGGTGGGGGTACAAGGGGACATGAGTGGGGGCCTGCTGGCAGGTGACCTTCACTGCTGGGGAGTGGGGGTGCAGGGGGACATGAGTGGGACATGAGTGGGGGCCTGCTGGCAGGGGCCCCCAACTGCTGGGGGGTGGGGGTGCAAGGGGACATGAGTGGGGGCCTGCTGGCAGGGTCCCCTGACTGCTGGGGGGTGGGGGTGCAGGGGGACATGAGTGGGGGCCTGCTGGCAGGTGCCCTTGACTGCTGGGGGTGGGGGTGCAGGGGGACATGAGTGGGACATGAGTGGGGGCCTGCTGGCAGGTGCCCCTGACTGCTGGGGGATGGCGGTGCAGGGGGACATGAGTGGGACATGAGTGGGGACCTGCTGCCAGGAGCCCCTGACTGCTGGGGGGTGGGGGTGCAGGTGGACATGAGTGGGACATGAGTGGGGGCCTGCTGCCAGGTGCCCCTGACTGCTGGGGGGTGGGGGTACAAGGGGACATGAGTGGGGGCCTGCTGGCAGGTGACCTTCACTGCTGGGGAGTGGGGGTGCAGGGGGACATGAGTGGGACATGAGTGGGGGCCTGCTGGCAGGGGCCCCCAACTGCTGGGGGGTGGGGGTGCAAGGGGACATGAGTGGGGGCCTGCTGGCAGGTACCCCTGACTGCTGGGGGGTGGGGGTGCAGGGGGACATGAGTGGGGGCCTGCTGGCAGGTGCCCCTGACTGCTGGGGGGTGGGGATGCAAGGGTACATGAGTGGGGGCCTGCTGGCAGGTTCCCCTGACTGCTGGGGGGTGGGGGTGCAGGGGGACATGAGTGGGGGTCTGCTGGCAGGGGCCCCTGACTGCTGGGGGGTGGGGGTGCTGGGGGACATGAGTGGGGGCCTGCTGGCAGGTGCCCCTGACTGCTGGGGGGTGGGGGTGCAAGGGGACATGAGTGGGGGCCTGCTGGTAGGGGCCCCTGACTGCTGGGGGGTGGAGGTGCTGGGGGACATGAGTGGGGGCCTGCTGGCAGGTGCCCCTGACTGCTGGGGGGTGGGGGTGCAGGGGGACATGAGTGGGACATGAGTGGGGGCCTGCTGTCAGGTGCCCCTGACTGCTGGGGGGTGGGGGTGCAGGGGGACATGAGTGGGACATGAGTGGGGGCCTGCTGGCAGGTGCCCCTGACTGCTGGGGGGTGGGGGTGCAGGGGGACATGAGTGGGACATGAGAGGGGGCCTTCTGCCAGGTGCCCCTGACTGCTGGGGGGTGGGGGTGCAGGGGGACATGAGTGGGACATGAGTGGGGGCCTGCTGGCAGCGGCCCCTGACTGCTGGGGGGTGGGGTTGCTGGGGGACATAAGTGGGGGCCAGCTGGCAGGTGCCCCTGACTGCTGGGGGGTGGGGGTGCAAGGGGACATGAGTGGGGGCCTGCTGGCAGGGGCCCCTGATTGCTGGGGGGTGGGGGTGCTGGGGGACATGAGTGGGACATGAGTGGGGGCCGGCTGGCAGGGGCCCCTCACTTGTGTGGGTTGGGGGTGCTGGGGGACATGAGTGGGGGCCTGCTGGCAGGTGCCCCTGACTGCTGGGGGGTGGGGGTGCAGGGGAACATGAGTGGGGGCCTGCTGGCAGGGGCCCCTGACTGCTGGGGGGTGGGGGTGCAGGGGGACATAAGTGGGGGCCTGCTGGCAGGTGCCCTTGACTGCTGGGGGTGGGGGTGCAGGGGGACATGAGTGGTGGCCTGCTGGCAGGTGCCCCTGACTGCTGGGGGGTGGGGGTGCAGGGGGACATGAGTGGGACATGAGTGGGGGCCTGCTGCCAGGTGCCCCTGACTGCTGGGGGGTGGGGGTACAAGGGGACATGAGTGGGGGCCTGCTGGCAGGTGCCCCTGACTGCTGGGGGGTGGGGGTGCAGGGGGACATGAGTGGGACATGAGTGGGGGCCTGCTGGCAGGGGCCCCCAACTTCTGGGGGGTGGGGGTGCAAGGGGACATGAGTGGGGGCCTGCTGGCAGGTGCCCCTGACTGCTGGGGGGTGGGGGTGCCGGGGGACATGAGTGGGACATGAGTGGGGGCCTGCTGGCAGGTGCCCCTGACTGCTGGGGGGTGGGGGTGCAAGGGGACATGAGTGGGGGCCTGCTGGCAGGGGCCCCTGACTGCTGGGGGTGGGGGTGCTGGGGGACATGAGTGGGGGCCTGCTGGCAGGTGCCCCTGACTGCTGGGGGGTGGGGGTGCAAGGGGACATGAGTGGGGGCCTGCTGGCAGGGGCCCCTGACTGCTGGGGGGTGGGGGTGCTGGGGGACATGAGTGGGACATGAGTGGGGGCCTGCTGGCAGGTGCCCCTGACTGCTGGGGGGTGGGGTGCAGGGGGACATGAGTGGGACATGAGTGGGGGCCTGCTGCCAGGTGCCCCTGACAGCTGGGGGGTGGGGGTGCAGGGGGACATGAGTGGGACATGAGTGGGGGCCTGCTGGCAGGTGCCCCTGACTGCTGGGGGGTGGGGGTGAAGAGGGACATGAGTGGGACATGAGAGGGGGCCTTCTGCCAGGTACCCCTGACTGCTGGGGGGTGGGGTTGCAGGGGGACATGAGTGGGACATGAGAGGGGGCCTTCTGCCAGGTACCCCTGACTGCTGGGGGGTGGGGGTGCAGGGGGACATGAGTGGGACATGAGTGGGGGCCTGCTGGCAGCGGCCCGTGACTGCTGGGCGGTGGGGTTGCTGGGGGACATAAGTGGGGGCCAGCTGGCAGGTGCCCCTGACTGCTGGGCGGTGGGGGTGCAAGGGGACATGAGTGGGGGCCTGCTGGCAGGGGCCCCTGACTGCTGGGGGTGGGGGTGCTGGGGGACATGAGTGGGACATGAGTGGAGGCCTGCTGCCAGGTGCCCCTGACTGCTGGGAGGTGGGGTGCAGGGAGACATGAGTGGGGGCCTGCTGGCAGGGGCCCCTGACTGCTGGGGGTGGGGGTGCGAGTGGTGGCCTGCTGGCACGTGCCCCTGACTGCTGGGGGGTGGGGGTGCAAGGGAACATGAGTGGGGGCCTGCTGGCAGGGGCCCCTCACTTGTGTGGGTTGGGGTGCTGGGGGACATGAGTGGGGGCCTGCTGGCAGGTGCCCCTGACTGCTGGGGGGTGGGGGTGCAGGGGAACATGAGTGGGGGCCTGCTGGCAGGGGCCCCTGACTGCTGGGGGTGGGGGTGCAGGGGGACATGAGTGGGGGCCTGCTGGCAGGTGCCCTTGACTGCTCGGGGGGGTGCAGGGGGACATGAGTGGGACATGAGTGGGGGCCTGCTAGCAGGTGCCCCTGACTGCTGGGGGGTGGGGGTGCAGGGGGACATGAGTGGGACATGAGTGGGGGCCTGCTGGCAGCGGCCCCTGACTGCTGGGGGGTGGGGTTGCTGGGGGACATAAGTGGGGGCCAGCTGGCAGGTGCCCCTGACTGCTGGGGGGTGGGGGTGCAAGGGGACATGAGTGGGGGCCTGCTGGCAGGGGCCCCTGATTGCTGGGGGGTGGGGGTGCTGGGGGACATGAGTGGGACATGAGTGGGGGCCGGCTGGCAGGGGCCCCTCACTTGTGTGGGTTGGGGGTGCTGGGGGACATGAGTGGGGGCCTGCTGGCAGGTGCCCCTGACTGCTGGGGGGTGGGGGTGCAGGGGAACATGAGTGGGGGCCTGCTGGCAGGGGCCCCTGACTGCTGGGGGGTGGGGGTGCAGGGGGACATAAGTGGGGGCCTGCTGGCAGGTGCCCTTGACTGCTGGGGGTGGGGGTGCTGGGGGACATGAGTGGTGGCCTGCTGGCAGGTGCCCCTGACTGCTGGGGGGTGGGGGTGCAGGGGGACATGAGTGGGACATGAGTGGGGGCCTGCTGCCAGGTGCCCCTGACTGCTGGGGGGTGGGGTACAAGGGGACATGAGTGGGGGCCTGCTGGCAGGTGCCCCTGACTGCTGGGGGGTGGGGGTGCAGGGGGACATGAGTGGGACATGAGTGGGGGCCTGCTGGCAGGGGCCCCCAACTGCTGGGGGGTGGGGGTGCAAGGGGACATGAGTGGGGGCCTGCTGGCAGGTGCCCCTGACTGCTGGGGGGTGGGGGTGCCGGGGGACATGAGTGGGACATGAGTGGGGGCCTGCTGGCAGGTGCCCCTGACTGCTGGGGGGTGGGGGTGCACGGGGACATGAGTGGGGGCCTGCTGGCAGGGGCCCCTGACTGCTGGGGGTGGGGGTGCTGGGGGACATGAGTGGGGGCCTGCTGGCAGGTGCCCCTGACTGCTGGGGGGTGGGGGTGCAAGGGGACATGAGTGGGGGCCTGCTGGCAGGGGCCCCTGACTGCTGGGGGGTGGGGGTGCTGGGGGACATGAGTGGGACATGAGTGGGGGCCTGCTGGCAGGTGCCCCTGACTGCTGGGGGGTGGGGTGCAGGGGGACATGAGTGGGACATGAGTGGGGGCCTGCTGCCAGGTGCCCCTGACAGCTGGGGGGTGGGGGTGCAGGGGGACATGAGTGGGACATGAGTGGGGGCCTGCTGGCAGGTGCCCCTGACTGCTGGGGGGTGGGGGTGAAGAGGGACATGAGTGGGACATGAGAGGGGGCCTTCTGCCAGGTACCCCTGACTGCTGGGGGGTGGGGTTGCAGGGGGACATGAGTGGGACATGAGAGGGGGCCTTCTGCCAGGTACCCCTGACTGCTGGGGGGTGGGGGTGCAGGGGGACATGAGTGGGACATGAGTGGGGGCCTGCTGGCAGCGGCCCGTGACTGCTGGGCGGTGGGGTTGCTGGGGGACATAAGTGGGGGCCAGCTGGCAGGTGCCCCTGACTGCTGGGCGGTGGGGGTGCAAGGGGACATGAGTGGGGGCCTGCTGGCAGGGGCCCCTGACTGCTGGGGGTGGGGGTGCTGGGGGACATGAGTGGGACATGAGTGGAGGCCTGCTGCCAGGTGCCCCTGACTGCTGGGAGGTGGGGTGCAGGGAGACATGAGTGGGGGCCTGCTGGCAGGGGCCCCTGACTGCTGGGGGTGGGGGTGCGAGTGGTGGCCTGCTGGCACGTGCCCCTGACTGCTGGGGGGTGGGGGTGCAAGGGAACATGAGTGGGGGCCTGCTGGCAGGGGCCCCTCACTTGTGTGGGTTGGGGTGCTGGGGGACATGAGTGGGGGCCTGCTGGCAGGTGCCCCTGACTGCTGGGGGGTGGGGGTGCAGGGGAACATGAGTGGGGGCCTGCTGGCAGGGGCCCCTGACTGCTGGGGGTGGGGGTGCAGGGGGACATGAGTGGGGGCCTGCTGGCAGGTGCCCTTGACTGCTCGGGGGGGGTGCAGGGGGACATGAGTGGGACATGAGTGGGGGCCTGCTAGCAGGTGGCCCTGACTGCTGGGGGGTGGGGGTGCAGGGGGACATGAGTTGGACATGAGTGGGGGCCTGCTGCCAGGTGCCCCTGACTGCTCGGGGTTGGGGGTACATGGGAACATGAGTGGGGGCCTGCTGGCAGGTGACCTTCACTGCTGGGGGGTGGGGGTGCAGGGGGACATGAATGGGACATGAGTGGGGGCCTGCTGGCAGGGGCCCCCAACTGCTGGGGGGTGGGGGTGCAAGGGGACATGAGTGGGGGCCTGCTGGCAGGTGCCCCTGACTGCTGGGGGGTGGGGGTGCAGGGGGACATGAGTGGGACATGAGTGGGGGCCTGCTGGCAGGTGCCCCTGACTGCTGGGGGGTGGGGGTGCAAGGGGATATGAGTGGGGGCCTGCTGGCAGGGGCCCCTGATTGCTGGGGGGTGGGGGTGCTGGGGGACATGAGTGGGACATGAGTGGGGGCCTGCTGGCAGGGGCCCCTCACTTGTGTGGGTTGGGGGTGCTGGGGGACATGAGTGGGGGCCTGCTGGCAGGTGCCCCTGACTGCTGGGGGGTGGGGGTGCAGGGGAACATGAGTGGGGGCCTGCTGGCAGGGGCCCCTGACTGCTGGGGGGTGGGGGTGCAGGGGGACATAAGTGGGGGCCTGCTGGCAGGTGCCCTTGACTGCTGGGGGTGGGGGTGCAGGGGGACATGAGTGGGACATGAGTGGTGGCCTGCTGGCAGGTGCCCCTGACTGCTGGGGGGTGGGGGTGCAGGGGGACATGAGTGGGACATGAGTGGGGGCCTGCTGCCAGGTGCCCCTGACTGCTGGGGGGTGGGGGTACAAGGGGACATGAGTGGGGGCCTGCTGGCAGGTGACCTTCACTGCTGGGGAGTGGGGGTGCAGGGGGACATGAGTGGGACATGAGTGGGGGCCTGCTGGCAGGGGCCCCCAACTGCTGGGGGGTGGGGGTGCAAGGGGACATGAGTGGGGGCCTGCTGGCAGGTGCCCCTGAATGCTGGGGGGTGGGGGTGCCGGGGGACATGAGTGGGACATGAGTGGGGGCCTGCTGGCAGGTGCCCCTGACTGCTGGGGGGTGGGGGTGCAAGGGGACATGAGTGGGGGCCTGCTGGCAGGGGCCCCTGACTGCTGGGGGGTGGGGGTGCTGGGGGACATGAGTGGGGGCCTGCTGGCAGGTGCCCCTGACTGCTGGGGGGTGGGGGTGCAAGGGGACATGAGTGGAGGCCTGCTGGCAGGTGCCCCTGACTGCTGGGGGGTGGGGGTGCAGGGGGACATGAGTGGGACATGAGTGGGGGCCTGCTGCCAGGTGCCCCTGACTGCTGGGGGGTGGGGGTGCAGGGGGACATGAGTGGGACATGAGTGGGGGCCTGCTGGCAGGTGCCCCTGACTGCTGGGGGGTGGGGGTGCAGAGGGACATGAGTGGGACATGAGAGGGGGCCTTCTGCCAGGTACCCCTGACTGCTGGGGGGTGGGGGTGCAGGGGGACATGAGTGGGACATGAGAGGGGGCCTTCTGCCAGGTACCCCTGACTGCTGGGGGGTGGGGGTGCAGGGGGACATGAGTGGGACATGAGTGGGGGCCTGCTGGCAGCGGCCCCTGACTGCTGGGGGATGGGGTTGCTGGGGGACATAAGTGGGGGCCAGCTGGCATGTGCCCCTGACTGCTGGGGGGTGGGGGTGCAAGGGGACATGAGTGGGGGCCTGCTGGCAGGGGCCCCTGACTGCTGGGGGGTGGGGGTGCTGGGGGACATGCGTGGGACATGAGTGGAGGCCTGCTGCCAGGTGCCCCTGACTGCTGGGAGGTGGGGTGCAGGGGGACATGAGTGGGGGCCTGCTGGCAGGGGCCCCTGACTGCTGGGGGTGGGGGTGCGAGTGGGGGCCTGCTGGCACATGCTCCTGACTGCTGGGGGGTGGGGGTGCAAGGGAACATGAGTGGGGGCCTGCTGACAGGGGCCCCTCACTTGTGTGGGTTGGGGTGCTGGGGGACATGAGTGGGGGCCTGCTGGCAGGTGCCCCTGACTGCTGGGGGGTGGGGGTGCAGGGGAACATGAGTGGGGGCCTGCTGGCAGGGGCCCCTGACTGCTGGGGGTGGGGGTGCAGGGGGACATGAGTGGGGGCCTGCTGGCAGGTGCCCTTGACTGCTCGGGGGTGGGGGTGCAGGGGGACATGAGTGGGACATGAGTGGGGGCCTGCTAGCAGGTGCCCCTGACTGCTGGGGGGTGGGGGTGCAGGGGGACATGAGTTGGACATGAGTGGGGGCCTGCTGCCAGGTACCCCTGACTGCTGGGGGGTGGGGGTGCAGGGGGACATGAGTGGGACATGAGAGGGGGCCTTCTGCCAGGTACCCCTGACTGCTGGGGGGTGGGGGTGCACAGGGACATGAGTGGGACATGAGTGGGGGCCTGCTGCCAGGTACCCCTGACTGCTGGGGGGTGGGGGTGCAGGGGGACATGAGTGGGACATGAGTGGGGGCCTGCTGCCAGGTACCCCTGACTGCTCGGGGTTGGGGGTACATGGGAACATGAGTGGGGGCCTGCTGGCAGGTGACCTTCACTGCTGGGGGGTGGGGTGCAGGGGGACATGAATGGGACATGAGTGGGGGCCTGCTGGCAGGGGCCCCCAACTGCTGGGGGGTGGGGGTGCAAGGGGACATGAGTGGGGGCCTGCTGGCAGGTGCCCCTGACTGCTGGGGGGTGGGGGTGCAGGGGGACATGAGTGGGACATGAGTGGGGGCCTGCTGGCAGGTGCCCCTGACTGCTGGGGGTGGGGGTGCAAGGGGATATGAGTGGGACATGAGTGGGGGCCTGCTTGCAGGTGCCCCTGACTGCTGGGGGTTGGGGGTGCTGGGGGACATGAGTGGGGGCCTGCTGGCAGGGGTCCCTGACTACTGGGGGGTGGGGGTGCAGGGGAACATGAGTGGGGGCCTGCTGGCAGGGGCCCCTGACTGCTGGGGGTTGGGGGTGCAAGGGGACATGAGTGGGGGGCCTGCTGGCAGGTGCCCTGCACTGCTGGGGGGTGGGGGTGCTAGGGGACATGCGTGGGACATGAGTGGGGGCCTGCTTCAGGTGCCCCTGACTGCTGGGGGGTGGGGGTGCAGGGGACATGAGTGGGGGCCTGCTGGCAGGGGCCCCTGACTGCTGGGGGTGGGGGTGCAGGGTGACATGAGTTGTTGATCATTTTGCAAGGTGACATGTGCCTTGGCTGGGGGGCATGCCAATGGTGGATGGGCTGCCTGCGGGACATGACCAGGCGTGCAGGGTAGTCCCCTGTAGTGTGGGCTGCCTGCAGGGGTCATGGAGGGGGTAGAGGGGACACCTGGGGGGACCCACACTGCCAATTCACGTGTAGGACTCCCCGCGCACCCCCGAAATACACGTTCCCCGCTCTGACAGCAAAATCGCATGTGAAACTTCCCACGCACCACTGAAATACACGTACCCAGCCCAATCGCGTGTGAAACTTCCCGCGCACCCCAGATTTACACGTACCCCGCTCGCACAAGGCCAATCGCGTGTGAAACTTCACACGAACCACTGAAATACACGTACCCCGATTGCCCAAGACCTATCGCGTGTGAAACTTCACGCAAACCCCTGACATACACGTACCCCGCTCGCCCAAGGCCTATCGCGTGTGAAACTTCCCGCGCACCCCTGAAATACACGCACACGCTATTTTTCACAAAGCGGGTGTCAGTGTTTGTCGCGTACCCCTTTGCACGTCATTTGTCCTAGAGGGCCACAGTATGGGACATTCATCATGGCTGTATATACGTCCTTTTTGTTAGCGTACATTTTGGCGCACATTTATTTCATGCGCAGAAGGACGCTACCGCCTGCCTTCGTGTGGCGGACGTGCTTAAGCCTGTGCGCGTCTTTGCCCGTGCGCTGGTTTGCCCTATTCGATTCCATGAATACGTGTTGTAGGTGAGCGTGTGGGCGTTCCGCGCACTTGCCTCCTGTACTTCCCCCGTGACGCCCTCATTTTCACGCGTTGTTCCCCATTCCGCGTGTCACGCCCCGTGTTACGCCTACTTTTGTTGTGTGCGCCGCGCTATGTGCGCTTTCGCTGTGCACTTAGCGCACGTGGTTTGAAGACGTGTGCGCCAGCGTGCGCCACGCAGTATTTTGGCGCACATCCTGGAATTTCCTCGCGCACGGACTTCCATGAATCGCTGCGCGTGGGTTTGGCTGCGATTTTCGCACTGGCACTGCGATTCGCACGCTTTCGCACGCTTTCGCCGAAAATTTCAGGGCACATTATTTCCATGAATCGACCTGTATATCTATTGTCTGTAACTGCTCATATTTGTTGTTCCAGTTCACATACTTTTTGCTTGCATAGTTAAGTCTGAGAATTCATTTTGCCAATGAAACATTGTAGAATTCTTTTTAGGCAAGACGTTGCAATTAATGGTTGTACCTGGGAGATTTGACTTTTTTTGGCCAGTTAAAATTCTTTTTGTTTGTTTGTCTGTTTGTTTATTAATTTGTAATGTGCACCGGACCCTTAGGTAACTGGGCGCCACAGCATACAAGGTTACTTTACGCTTATTTACATAGTGAGGAGGGATACATACAAACAGTACAAGTACAGCAAGTAAGAGCTAAAGGACTATACATCAGAGCAATATACAAAATATACATCAGGAGTATACAAGGGCTAGGTACACAGAAGTATATGTATGTGTACATAGGCTAGTTAGGGATGTGGGGGTCCAGATAGCTGGTACAGTGGGCATGGGTTAATCTTGCTATTTGTTTGAGCGTAACCAATTAAGGAAGTTTTGCCTGAAGCTGTAATATGATTGATCCATTCTAAGGTCAAGTGGTAGTGTGTTCCAATATTGGGCCGCTTTAAGTGGGACGGGTCGAAGTTTTTCTTACTATTCTTTCCATAAGGTAGGGTGGGCTGCATTATTGAGGCATTTGAAAGTTAGTGAAGCTAATTTGAGAGAGATCCTATCTCTAATTTTTAGCCAGTGGTATTCTCTTCTCTTATTCGATATGTGTTCTTTAGAAGGGATGTTCAAGGCGGTTCTTACGGCGTTATTTTGCAATATCTGCAGTTTGTCAGTGATATATTTATTAGGTCCTGAGTATAAGGTGTTGTAGCAGTCTAATTTGGAAAGTATTAGGGCATTAGCGAGAATAATGCAGCTGGCTTGTGTTAAGAAAGCTCGGCATGCCCTAATAAGCTTACAAGTGTAGGCCGTGGATGATGCTAGAGTATTTACCTGTTTTTTTAGTGCTTGGGCGGAATCGAGGTAAAAGCCTAACATTTTCACTTCTTTTGCTACAGTTATTATATTACCATCAATGTAGAATGGGGAGTAACTGGGGCCAAGTTTTTTAGGTTGGTGACGGAGCCAAGGAGCAGGATCTCTGTTTTGTCATCATTCAGGCAGAGGCTTTGGGTTGCCATTTGGGTAGAAAAGTCTTGGAATTTCTTTTGCCAATCAAAACATGCAGACATCTTTTTGCCAATGAAAGTTTCTGAAGTCCTTTTTTGTGTGTAAAAGACGATTGTTACTGTGCCAGTTAAGTTTTTAAAAAAACAAGAAACGTTTCAGTTTTGATGCGTTTGTTGAAACAACTGAACATTTTATGCTGAGATGAAATAATGTATGACCCTTCACAGTCACGTGGATCTTCTTCACCTGAAGATAACAAGCAAAGTGCGGGCAGTCACGTGACCTTGTCTCACTTGGACCAGATGCCTAAATATGAAAGAACCAAGGACTGGAAGGCAGCTTATGAAGAGGAAGAAAGAGGCAAGATGAAGAGCCAAAAGATTAGCAGTGATTGGCAAGCGGTGGAAGAGAGGTCACATGACCTTGAACCACTTGCAATAGTTGACCATCTGCAAACGGAAAAGACTGGAAATCAGTTTAAGACAGTGGTAGAAGTGTGCACCTGTGGCCTAGGCAGGGCAGAGGGTACGCAGAAGCATAGTGCACCGTGTGAAAAGGTGTTGGGCATTCCAGTAGTCTAAGTGACAAGTAACTAAGGCTCCTATTACAACTTTACACTTGCACAGGGACATGAATGGGCACATCCTCTGTATAGAATGGCGAATATGGTCGTAATTGAATGGTAAACAGAAAAAAATAAAAGTAGTGGAACACTGCTCCCAACCCTTCCCGCTCACTTTGATCACTGGTTTAAGAAGAGGGGGGGAAAAGCAGTAGAACATTCAAAAAGAGCATCAAAGGATTGCAAACACACACAACACATGACTTGTTTAACTATGATTTAGAGTATTTAGACAAAACACAAGCATTAAAGCCGTAGGATAAACACTATTTTTTTAAATGAGAGAATATTGTAAGCAGTGTAATATTTCCAACTACTCTCTCTGCAAGCTAAAGATTCTGCTGTGTAGATGTATAGCCATTAGATAAGACAATCTCAGGACTGCATTCCTTGCAGCCAGCCCTGGCCACACAACTCTCATTACTGTTCATTCCCCTCCCTTTGCTTTGTAGGCTCTGATGAAGTGGATGCATTATTCCATCTCATGATCACATTGTCAGTTCGTCCAATAGGACGCATCCACGTAAGTGCATTTAGTGGCTGTAAGTGAGAGCTTTGTCTTCATTAGGCCAGTCCCTATATTTGTCATTTGCATAGGAAGTCTTTGAATTCTTTGGAGACATAAGCACAATATATGGTGATCACCGTTACTGCCCCTTGCAGTACGCCTGGAGGGCCTGAAAGGGCAAGGTGGGGGATGTGGCTAGAGGGTGCTTTACATCAGTCACTGCAGCTGCTGTCTGCGATCGCCCTGCACTAATGGGGTGCAAACAGTGCAGCGGTGCATGAGGAGCGACGGGAAACAACAAAGAATGGAGAGGACCATGATCAGACAGGACAAATGACACACAATCGAGAGAAGCATGAACTAAAGCCCAGCGTATAGTAGGAGAATATCTGCATTTCCTAATCTACACCCATCACAGTGATGAAGAGCGAGATGAAGATGATTACACTCTTGAGAACAGGCAGTAGCAACATATGATTCTAGAAGCAGCTGATACTGAAGAGGATGAGGGGACAATGCCACAGCTACTGGAATGGCAGGGAGAGGCAAAGCTACTCATCCACCTTTGTATAGTCCCTTCCAAACACAATCGCTAAGATCTGGACGTGCAATGCATCATTGTGTGGTAGCTAGATCACCAATGCCAGCACCACAATCACAACCTTCACACTCAGATGTGATTGTCGAGCATGTCTTAACCCACCACACAAATCCAAAGTGTGGATCTTCTTCAACCAGGATAAAGATAAACAATAGCTCACTACATGTCAAAGCTCTTTGTCATGGAAAGCTTGGGATCAACTTGAGTACCGCACATCTGTGGTCCCAGATGATCTGGCACCATGCAGAGAAGTGGGACGAATACACAAGACTTCAACAGCAGCCCTCCTACAGCAGCCAATCACCATGCAATGCTATCCCACACTGCCGCCACAGAAAACGTTGCTGGTCTGCCAACATTGTCCCGAACATTGAGCTCCAGCTCAGCTTGTCACAGTGATTGAACCACTAAGTCCCAGGCCAGTGCAATGTAGGTGTCTGTGAACATGACCACAAATATCACAGTTTGCATGACAGCGTGTGCCTGCTTACCGCTAACCAGAATGTAAAGTTGTCTACTGAACACATGCCATCCATATTCATTTATTAACAAACACACTTTCTGTTGTTTATGAGCAGCACATTTATTACATGGCTATGACCCAGGGGAGTATTTCCACACACACATATAAATACTATCAAGGGTGGTACCTCGCGAGTCAATTAATTCAATTTCTAGCGCTTATACCAAAGTCATGGGTCAGTTCAGGCAAACATTTGAAGATAGAATATTTATTAATTCATAATACTCTTAAATTACAATTCAACAACATATACACTTAGACAAAGACAAGAAGAATTATTCATTTATATAAAACATCAAACAGATGTTGTGCAAAATCATGCATAGTAAAGTGCAAATGTGCATAAAGTGCAAAACTAACAGATGTTTTAACTATAAACACTTCCACATTCTGTGTTGTAAAGTATAGAATAATGAAGTATGTTTTCTTTATTGCACACAACACTGTTCTATAAGAAATCTTGATTATTCTGACCACAGGTTTTTCAAAAAAGGATTCATTCTTTGCAGTCATCAAAAAGAAAGTAAAAAAAAACGAATTCTTTACAGCCATCAACTAAAGGTTGCTTGTTCTGCAGTGTATACAGCTCCTCAATATTCCATATAGAAGTTCCCTTATTCTAGTTTCAACAGATACACATCTAGGACTACAATAAACCTGATGCCCGTCTTCTTCAAGACCAGACTGTATTCATATAAAGGCGCCTAATCTGTTTTTCATGAACTTTCTCGATGAATCTTCAGTGGTTGTAAAGAAAACAGATAACAACCCATTAAAATATCACGATTTCACCCTTGGGAGTT